>NC_053041.3:185033460-185372955 GCF_002575655.3 Aegilops tauschii subsp. strangulata
CTAATTTTCATACGCAGACATGGAATTCAATCTAAATAAACTACCCGCCTTTAGCTTGCGCAGGTGGTGATTTTACAGCGCACTTGCATCGCATACGGTTAAGCCAGTACCTCCACCTTTGCTCGCGCTTGCGTAGTCGTGGTGATTTTACAGCGCACTTGCATTGCACATGGTTGAGCCAGTACCTCCACCTTTGCTCGCGCTTGCGCAGTCGTGGTGATTCACAGCGCACTTGCATCACACACGGTTACCCGTGTCCGTTGAGCATCATCAGAGTCTTTGCAGCAAAAAAACGTTAGAGAGGGTTAGAAGACAGCCACACCAACATGTGGCTCAAATATATATGAGTGAAAAGGGTGGTCTGTGATGTTCAAAATTCCAATGCACAACTTTGACTGCGCGGGTCCATGGTTGGGCGCGTCGTCGAAGATCGATGAGAGGGGCCAGAAGTCAAGAACCACCTGGAAGTGGCCAAATATATGTAGGAATATAGGGTGTGATGATTAAAACTTTAAATACACAATGCACAACTTTGGTGGCACCTACCTCGCAAACCCGAAAGCACCCTTAGATATATCTATAATGACATAATGTCGTAGCTAGCTAGGGTGCTTGACCCACCTCCCACTTCCTGTCAGCGGGGCGGATGCACGTAATGATATTTTGGTCATACATGCATGTCGCCATGACCTACCATAAGACGGACCAGTGAATCTATCGTTTGGTCAAACGACAACTGTTGTTGTCGATAAACCGCTTGGGCCAATAGATTGAACCATCATAAAAAATCGCACGAGAGGGACCACAAAACCAACACCTCTTGCATGCGGCCCAAAATGATGTACGCTGGAAGGGGTGATGTGTGTTTTCAATATAGAATAATGTACAATTTAGATGTGGTGCCTGCCTCTCATACAGACAACAACCATGAAGGCCAGGTAGTTAAGGACGAGATACGCAGGGTACGGTGTCCGTCGAACCCAGCAATCCGAGCATGTGGGAGGGAATCCTGACAACACATGAGCTCGAGCTTTGGTTGAACGACACGTGACAGTGACCAGCCCTAACACGAACTAGGAGGAATCCATTCATGGCCAACACATACCCCTTATTGTCGGTCAAAGGGATGATATATATGCACTTGGGGAGCCCACAGATATGCGTGTCGTCACAAAAATTTGCACAAGGGAGACGTGGTCGATCAGAAGACCCCGTATACACTGCATGCGGCCCGAAAATATGTATGGGTACGGTGGTGTGTGATGTGCTTAAATCCCGAATGCACAACTTCGATGGGCCACCAACTATATTACAAATCGAACACCGTACCCGACCCCAAGCCTGGTTCAATACGTACGATGTCGGTTTCCCAACTTCGAGGCGGCGGGGGGGGGGGGGAGGGGGCGGGGTGTCGTCCAACGCATGCACTCAGACTTTATTTCGTCTAACATGGCACATATAGCAATAGGAAACCATCATGGTCAAACCCTTCTTGTATGTTGGGTCAAAGGGATAGATTGTGTGGGCCCCCCTTGTTATTGGTCAAGGATAATATATATACCTCGGGGAGCCCACAGATATGTGCAGCGTCTATAAACCGCACAAGGGAGACATGCTCGATCAGAACACCCGGCCCCTATACCCTGCATGCGACCCGAAAAAATGTATGGGTCTGGTGTGTGATTTGTTCAAATCCTGAAAGCACAAGTTCGATGGGGCACCAACTACATCAGTAACATTACAAACTGAACATCGTACCCCCGCGGCCAGGTTAAAGACGTATGATGTCGGGAACGCAACTTCGAGGTGGATGGGGGGGGGGGGGTAGGGGTCAGGTGTCGTCCAACGCATGTGCTGAAACTTGATTTGCTCTAACATAGCACATGGATCAAAGAGTAAACCCTTCTCGTGCGTTGAGTCAAAGGGATAATTTGTGTGGGCCTACAGATGTCGATCATCCTTTGATTTTTTAGAACAAAAAGTAACAAATAAATACATAGTCTACAAATTAGCAAAACAAGGATCCCAAGGTTTATATAATCGCCATGACAGGTCACTATAGAGTCGATCGTTCTTTGATTTTTTAGATAAAAAATAACCAATAAAAACATAGTCTACAAATTATCAAAATAAGGATCTCAAGGTTTATATAATCGCCATGATAGGTTACTATAGAGACATTTATCTCTATAGTGACCGTGTCATAGCGTTTAAATGAAGCTTGAGATATGCAACTTCCCACTGGGTCACCCATCCTTAGACTACTCCAGCCTGAGCGCGCTTAACTTCTGCGTTCTATTCGACTAGGCTAGCGGATGGGAAGCCGCCCCTTGCTGATAGGAATTGCCTCCTTGCCTTTAAGGCGTTTCACACTGGTCACCCTATGGGACCTACTCCCTACTATCACATGGCCAGTGTGTTGCCGCCTAGCCTTCAATGAGCACTAACACTGGCAGCGGGAAAATGATGGGAGAAGAGGCGGGAAACCGATGAGAGGAGTGGCGGGAAATGGTAGCGTGTTTGGATATATAACAACATTAATATAGAAAACTTGGTAGAGAAGGAAGCGTGAGCTAGCATAACACATGCGCAGAGTGCTTACCCATATACTGCATGTGCCATCGAAAGGGATGAGGATTGTCGTTCGATCTGGGAGCATCCAACAGTGCAAACATACGATTCGTGGGGTTTGGGTTCTGGCTAATCAAAACGCAGACTCAGATCGCGTGCGCAGCAGGGGGGCATCAGCCACGGTTTGGTAGGCACGCGGCTTTCGTGAGTGAACCGTGTGCTATTTGAAAACATTTCGTGAGAAGAATCTCGGTTTTTAAATCCCCGTAAATCCAAAACTCATCCGAAAATCGTGAAACTTGGCATGGTATCACGACATGGCACATATATGTAGAGGAATTTTTTTGTCCATTTTGGCGCAAGTTTTATTACAAGTCTCTTACAAACCGGAGCTTCTCTCAAAGAAGCCTCGTGGTTCCGATAGGAAAACGTGTCCCACTTGTGGGCGAACGATAACCACTGCCTCTTTTCGCCTTGTATTTTCTTCTACGGGCAACATGGAACGACAGGATATCCGTGCTGAAATTTAAACTTATTCAGGGTTCGTTTGGCCTTTTTATACACTAATTGAGTTTCCTAGGCATTTAATGCCCATAATTCAATTCTAAACTACAAATACATGCTCCAGTTCACCAAAATGGCTAGAAAAATTATACATGTGTCCTTGGGTGCATGTTTAGGTCCCATGCCAGGAATGGGAATGAATTACAATCGTACCGGCGTCCTGGCTTGTCCTCAAACATTTGGAATCTCAGTTTTTAAATCCCCACAAATCCAAAACTCACCAGAAAGTCATGAAAGTTGGCATGGTGTCACGTCATGGCACATACATGTCGTGGTAAAAACATTGTCCAATTTGGGCCAAGCTTTATTACAAACCGGAGCCTGTCGCAAGAACCCTCGTGGTTTCGATAGGGAAATGTGTCCCCTTGTGGGCAAAATGATAATCTCTCCCTCTTCTAGCCTTCTACATGCAACATTGAACAACGAGAGATTCACGCTAAACTGTGAAATTATTCAGGGTCCGTTTGACCTTTTTTATTCATTAATTGAGTTTTCTAGGCATTTAATGTCCATAATTCAAATCCGAACTACAAATACATGCTCCAGTGAACCAAAATGGCTAGAAAAAACGTACATGTGCCCTTGGGGTGCATGTTTAGGTCCCATGGAAGGAATGGGAATGGATTCAGCCGTTCGGCGTCCTGGCTCGGCCACAAACATTGCAAATCTCGGTTTTTAAATCTATGTAAATCCAAAACTCACCAGGAAATCATGAAACTTGGCATGGTGTCATTACATGGCACATATATGTCGTGGTAAAATAATTGTCCAATTTGGGCCAAGCTATATTACAAGCCTCTTACAAACCGAAGCTTCTCGCAACCCTCGTGGTTCCAGTAGGGAAACATGCCCCTCTTATGGGCGAAACAATAATCACTACCTCCTCTCGCCATGAACTTTGTTTTCTACAGGCAACATAGAATAACAGGAGTGTCGTGTTGAAATTTGAAACTGTTCAGGGTTCGTTTGGCCATTTTATATATTAATTGAGTTTTCTAGGCATTTAATGTAGTCCATAATTCAAACTTGAACTACAAGCACATGCCCAGTGAAGCAAAATGGATGGAAAATCGTACATGTGTCATTGGGTGCATGTTTAGGTCTCATTGAAGGAATGAGAATGAATTACAAACTTCTCGTCGTCATAAAACATTGAGAAGGTTTTTAAATCCCAGTAAATCGAAAACTCACCCAAAAAACATGAAACTTGGCATGGTTTCATGACATGGCACATATATGCCGTGGTAAAAAAGCGTCCAGTTTGAGACAAGGTGCACACATTAATACCCAACGAAGTCCTTTTGAAACAAATAGCTGGCACGCTAATATCACAAACGGTTGTATTATATGAACCATGTGTTCACGTAACCATTTAAGTGTGGCCACGAGTCTCTCTTTTCTTATGGGATAGTACTACCTCTGTCCTCGTTCATTGGTCATCTTTGTATATTGTGCCAAAATTTAACCATACTCGGTGGCGTGCGTGCAACTGTTTGATTAGACGGGGCGAGCGCGAGAAGTCCGCCGCGCAGGCTCGACGGGACGCGTGCGAGCAGTCCGCCGCGCAGGCTCGACGGGACGCGTGCATCCTGTCCACCTCGCATGCTTGACGGGACACGTGCGAGCAGCAAGGCCGCCCATGCTCACTAGGAAGCGAGCTCTTTGACCTTCATCCACCAGCCGCCCGCCTCGCTCACAACTTCTCCATTAATGGCGGCCGAGCCGCTGTTTAACACACGGTTAATTAAAGCATCTGGACGGAGGGTGTTTGCTTATGATCCCTGATACGTCTCCAATGTATCTATAATTTTTGATTGTTCCATGATATTATATTATCTGTTTTGGATGTTTATGGGCTTTCTTATGCACTTTTATATTACTTTTGGGACTAACCTATTAACCCAGAGCCCAGTGCCAGTTCCTGTTTTTCCCTTGTTTCAGTGTTTCAAAGAAAAGGAATATCAAACGGAGTCGAAACGTAATGAAACCTTCTGGAGAAGTTATTTTTGGAAAGAAAGCAATCCGGGGGACTTGGAGTGCACATCAGGAAAGCAACGAGGGAGGCACGAGGCAGGGGGCGCGCCCTCCAGCCTCGTGGGCCCCTCGTGGCTCCCCTAACGTATTTCTTCCGCCTATATATATCCATATACTCTAAAACGATCGAGAACAGAATAGATCGGGAGTTCCGCCGCCGCAAGCCTCTGTAGCCACCAAAAACCAATCGGGACCCTGTTCCGGCACCCTGCCGGAGGAGGGATCCCTCACCGGTGGCCATCTTCATCATCCCGGCGATCTCCATGACGAGGAGGGAGTAGTTCACCCTCGGGGCTGAGGGTATGTACCAGTAGCTATGTGTTTGATCTCTCTCTCTCTCATGTTCTTGAGGTGATACGATCTTGATGTATTGCGAGCTTTGCTATTATAGTTGGATCTTATGATGTTTCTCCCCCTCTACTCTCTTGTAATGGATTGAGTTTCCCTTTGAAGTTATCTTATCGGATTGAGTCTTTAATGATTTGAGAACACTTGATGTATGTCTTGCCGTGCGTATCTGTGGTGACAATGGGATATCACGTGATTCACTTGATGTATGTTTTGGTGATCAACTTGCGGGTTCCGCCCATGAACCTATGCATAGGGGTTGGCACACGTTTTCGTCTTGACTCTCCGGTAGAAACTTTGGGGCACTCTTTGAGGTTCTATGTGTTGGTTGAATAGATGAATTTGAGACTGTGTGATGCATATCGTATAATCATACCCACGGATACTTGAGGTGACATTGGAGTATCTAGGTGACATTAGGGTTTTGGTTGATGTGTGTCTTAAGGTGTTATTTTACTATGAACTCTAGGGCTGTTTGTGACACTTATAGGAATAGCCCAATGGATTGATCGGAAAGAATAACTTTGAGGTGGTTTCGTACCCTACCATAATCTCTTCGTTTGTTCTCCGCTATTAGTGACTTTGGAGTGACTCTTTGTTGCATGTTGAGGGATAGTTATATGATCCAATTATGTTATTATTGTTGAGAGAACTTGCACTAGTGAAAGTATGAACCCTAGGCCTTGTTTCCTATCATTGCAATACCGTTTGTGCTCACTTTTATCATTAGTTACCTTGCTGTTTTTATATTTTCAGATTACAAAAACCTATATCTATCATCCATATTGCACTTGTATCACCATCTCTTCGCCGAACTAGTGCACCTATACAATTTACCATTGTATTGGGTGTGTTGGGGACACAAGAGACTCTTTGTTATTTGGTTGCAGGGTTGCTTGAGAGAGACCATCTTCATCCTACGCCTCCCACGGATTGACAAACCTTAGGTCATCCACTTGACGGAAATTTGCTACTGTCCTACAAACCTCTGCACTTGGAGGCCCAACAACTTCTACAAGAAGAAGGTTGCGTAGTAGACATCAAGCAGTTCCTGGCGCCGTTGCCGGGGAGGCTAGGTAAGCGGCACTCACACCCCGTCAACTAAAGCAGTTTCTGGCGCCGTTGTCGGGGAGGTGAGTGCTTGAAGGTATATCTTTAGATCTTGCAATCGAATCTTTTTGTTTCTTGTTTTATCACTAGTTTAGTTTATAAAAGAAAACTACAAAAAAATGGAATTGAGTTTGTCTCATACGCTTCATCTTTTTAATATCTTTCGTGAGAATGATGGAAAGGAAAATTGTGCCAAGGTGTTAGAAGAAGAATGCATTAAAATGTTTGGCACTAAATACTTGAATGATGAGCATGATTGCAATGTTGTTAGTATGAATTCTTTGAATACCCATGATGCTAATGATATGCAAAGCCACAAGCTTGGGGATGCTATGTTTGATGAAGATGATATTTTTTGTCCCCCAAGCTTTGATGAGCAAATTTACTATGATGAAAGCATGCCTCCTATCTATGATGATTATTGTGATGACACGTATGCTATAAAGAATAATGATAACCTTCAAACTTGTCATCTTGATCTTAATTTTCAATCACATGATAGCTATTTTGTTGAGTTTGCTCCCACTACTATTGATGAGAATAATTTTGCTTATGTGGAGAGTAATAAAATTTCTATGCAAGTAGATCATGAAAAGAATGCTTTAGGTGCTGGTTATATCGTTTAATTCATTCATGACGCTACTGAAAATTATTATGAGGGAGGAATATATGCTTGTAGGAATTGCAATAATATCAAGTTTCCTCTCTATGTGCTTAAAATCTTGAAGTTATGCTTGTTTTACCTTCCTATACAAGTTGATTCTTGTTCCCATAAGTTGTTTGCTCACAAAATACCTATGCATAGGAAGTGGGTTAGACTTAAATGTGCTAGTCATATTCTTCATGATGCCCTCTTTATGTTTCAATTCTTATCTTTTTGTGAGCATCATTGAAATCATCATGACTAGCTAGGGGCGTTAAACGATAGCGCTTGTTGGGAGGCAACCCAAGTTTATTTTAGTTTCTTGCTTTTTGGTTCTGTTTAGGAATAAATAATCCATCTAGATTCTCTTTAGATGTGGTTTTGTGTTTTAATTAGTGTTTGTGCCAAGTAGAACCTTTGGGAAGACTTGGGTGAAGTCTTTATGATCATGCTGTAAAAAAACAGAAACTTTAGCGCTCACGAGATTAGCTAAAACTTTTTACTGGAGAGTGATATTTAGTTGATTCTTTTTGCAGATGATTACTAGACAAATTCCTCAGGTCCACCAATTTATTTTAGAATTTTTGGAGTTCCATAAGTATACGTTTGATACAGACTACTACAGACTGTTCTGTTTTTGACAGATTCTGTTTTTCGTGTGTTGTTTGCTTATTTTGATGAATCTATCGCTAGTAAAATAGTTTATAAACCATAGAGAAGTTGGAATACAGTATGTTTAACACCAATATAAATAAAGAATGAGTTCATTACAGTACCATGAAGCGGTGTTTTGTTTCCTTTCGCTAACGGAGCTCACGAGATTTTCTGTTAAGTTTTGTGTTGTGAAGTTTTCAAGTTTTGGGTAAAGATTCGATGGACTACGGAATAAGGAGTGGAAAGAGCCTAATCTTGGGGATGCCCAAGGCACCCCAAGGTAATATTCAAGGGCAACCAAGAGCCTAAGCTTGGGGATGCCCCGGATGGCATCCCCTCTTTCGTCTTCGTTCATCGGTAACTTTACTTGGAGCTATATTTTTATTCACCACATGATATGTGTTTTGCTTGGAGCGTCATTTTATTTTCTTTAGCTTTGCTTGCTGTTTGAATAAAATACCAAGATCTGAAATTCTTAAATGTTAGAGAGTCTTCACATAGTTGCATAATTATTCGACTACTCATTGATCTTCGCTTATATCTTTCAGAGTAGTTTGTTGTTTGCTCTAGTGCTTCACTTATATGTTTTAGAGCACGGTGGTGGTTTTATTTTGAAGAAATAGATGAACTCTCATGCTTCACTTATATTATTTCGAGAGTCTTAAATAGCATGGTAATTTGCTTAATCCTAATATGCTAGGTATTCAAGGATAGTAAAAACTTTCTTATGAGTGTTTTGAATACTAAGAGAAGTTTGATGCTTGATGATTGTTTTGAGACATGGAGGTAGTGATATTAAAGTTGTGCTAGTTGAGTAGTTGTGAATTTGAGAAATACTTGTGTTGAAGTTTGCAAGTCCCGTAGCATGCACGTATGGTAAACGTTATGTAACAAATTTGAAACATGAGGTGTTCTTTGATTGTCCTCCTTATGAGTGGCGGTCGGGGACGAGCGATGGCCTTTTCCTACCAATCTATCCCCCTAGGAGCATGCGCGTAGTGCTTGGTTTTTGATGACTTGTAGATTTTTGCAATAAGTATGTGAGTTCTTTATGACTAATGTTGAGTCCATGGATTATACGCACTCTCACCTTTCCACCATTGCTAGCCTCTTCGGTACCGTGCATTGCCCTTTCTCACATTGAGAGTTGTGCAAACTTCGCCGGTGCATCCAAACCCCGTGATATGATACGCTCTTTCACACATAAACCTCCTTATATCTTCCTCAAAACAGCCACCATACCTGCCTATTATGACATTTCCATAGCCATTCCGAGATATATTGCCATGCAACTTTCCACCGTTCCGTTTATCATGACACGTTCATCATTGTCATATTGCTTTGCATGATCATGTAGTTGACATAGTATTTGTGGCAAAGCCACCGTTCATAATTCTTTCATACATGTCACTCTTGGTACATTGCATATCCCGGTACACCGCCGGAGGCATTCATATAGAGTCATACTTTGTTCTAGTATTGAGTTGTAATCATTGAGTTGTAAATAAATAGAAGTGTGATGATCATCATTTTCTAGAGCATTGTCCCAAGTGAGGAATAAAAAAAGAGAAAGGCCATAACAAAAGAGAAGGCCCAAAAAAATGAGAGAAAAAGAGAGAAGGGACAATGTTACTATCCTTTTACCACACTTGTGCTTCAAAGTAGCACCATGATCTTCATAATAGAGAGTCTCTTGTTTTGTCACTTTCATATACTAGTGGGAATTTTTCATTATAGAACTTGGATTGTATATTCCAACAATGGGCCTCAAGTGCCCTAGGTCTTCGTGAGTGTGACGCCCCCGATTTGACCGTACACTAATCATGCACGCAAATGTGTACGATCAAGATCAAGGACTCACGGGAAGATATCACAACACAACTCTAAAACATAAATAAGTCATACAAGCATTATAATACAAGCCAGGGGCCTCGAGGGCTCGAATACAAGTGCTCGATCACAGACGAGTCAGCGGAAGCAACAATATCTGAGTACAGACATAAGTTAAACAAGTTTGCCTTAAGAAGGCTAGCACAAACTGGGATACAGATCGAACGAGGCGCAGGCCTCCTGCCTGGGATCCTACTAACTACTCCTGGTCGTCGTCAGCGGCCTGCACGTAGTAGTAGGCACCTCCAGTGTCGTAGGTGTCGTCGTCGACGGTGGCGTCTGGCTCCTGGACTCCAACATCTGGTTGCGACAACCAGATAGAAAGGAAAGGGGGAAAAGAGGGAGAGAGGCAACTGTGAGTACTCATCCAAAGTACTCGCAAGCAAGGAGCTACACTACATATGCATGGGTATATGTGTAAAGGGGCATATCAGTGGACTGAACTGCAGAATGCCAGAATAAAAGGGGGGTAGCTAGTCCTGTCGAAGACTACGCTTCTGGTCATCTCCATCTTGCAGCATGTAGAAGAGAGTAGATTGAAGTCCTCCAAGTAGCATCGCATAGCATAATCCTACCCGGCGATCCCCTCCTCGTCGCCCTGTTAGAGAGCGATCACCGGGTTGTATCTGGCACTTGGAAGGGTGTATTTTATTCGGTATCCAGTTCTAGTTGTCATAAGGTCAAGGTACAACTCCGGGTCGTCCTTTTACCGAGGGACACGGCTATTCAAATAGATAAACTTCCCTGCAGGGGTGCACCACATAACCCAACACGCTCGATCCCATTTGGCCGGACACACTTTTCTGGGTCATGCCCGGCCTCGTAAGATCAACACGTCGCAGCCCCACCTAGGCTCAACAGAGAGGTCAGCACGCCGGTCTAAACCTATGCGCGCAGGGGTCTGGGCCCATCGCCCTATGCACACCTGCACGTTGCGTACGTGGCCGGAAGCAGACCTAGCCCCCTTAATAGAAGCGCGAGCTTACGGTCCAATGCGGCGCGCGCCCCTCAGTTGCTGACGTCAAAAGAGCTTCGGCTAATACCACGACGTCGGGATACCCATAACTACTCCCACGTAGATGGTTAGTGCGTATAGACCAAATGGCCAGACTCAGATCAAATACCAAGATCTCGTTAAGCGTGTTAAGTAACCGCGAACGCCGACCAGGGCCAGGCCCACCTCTCATCTAGGCGGTCTCAACCTGCCCTGTCGCTCCGCCACAAAGATCCACTCGCGGGTACTCCTACGAGCCGACCCGACTTAAGTCATCACATGTGTCATGTATATAGTATATAAGTATATACCCGTGATCACCGCCCAGGTGATCACGGCCCGATAGTATAGCACAGCAGACGGACAAGAATGTATGGCCACTGATGGAAAACTAGCATCCTATACTAAGCATGTAGGATTGCAGGTAAAGGTAACAACAGTAGTAGCAAGGATAGGCTATGTATCAGGATAGGATATCGGAAAGCAGTAACATGCTTCACTACTCTAATGCAAGCAGTATAGAGAAGAATAGGCGATATCTGGTGATCAAGGGGGGGGCTTGCCTGGTTGCTCTGGCAAGTAGGAGGGGTCGTCAACTCTGTAGTCGAACTGGGCAGCAGCAGTGTCGGTCTCGTAGTCTACCGGAGAGAAGAGGGGGAAGAAACAGTAAATACAATGCAAACATAAGCATGACGATGCGTGACATGACAATGAGCAGTGCGAGGTGTGTCCTAACGCGACAGTAGGTGGTACCGGCGAAGGGGGGGACATCCGGGAAAGTATTCCCGATGTTTCGCATTTTCGGACAGACGGACCGGAGGGGGAAAGTTGCTAGTTTGATAGGTTAGGGAGGTGTGGTGGACGAACGGACTGCGTATTCGGATTCGTCTCGTCGTTTTGAGCAACTTTCATGTAGAAAACATTTTCATCCGAGTTACGGTTTAAAAGATATGAATTTTCAAAGATTATTTGAATTTCTGGAATTATTTGAATTAAGCAAAAATGAAGTATGACGTCAGCATGAGGTAATGCTGATGTCAGCAGGTCAACAGGTCGGCTGACCAGTCAAACCAGACAGGTGGGTCCAGTGGGACCCACATGTCATTGACAGGGCACTAACAGAGTTTTATAATTAACTTAAACAAGGCTATTAGCAGGTAGGCCCCACCTGTCAGTGCCTATTTAGATTAATTAATTAGTTTTATTTATAAAAACATTTTTTTTGTTAATTATGCGGCGGGGCCCGCATGTCAGTGGGTGGGGCCTGCCCAGTCAGCAGTTGACTGGGGTCAACCCAGTCAACTGGGCCACCAGGACCCACTGGCAGCGACCCAGGGGGTGGCCCCAGGTGTGCCAGCTCAGCGCGACCGGCGGCTCAACGCCAGCGACGCCAAACGCGGCGGCGCGGCTCGGATCTCGCCGGAAACGGGCTACGGGGCACCGTTTAGCCCGCGCTATAGCGCGTTCAGAAGCGGAGGCGAAGCCGCGTCGTTCTGGGGGTACGGCATGGTCGGAGCGGGGGTGCATCGACGGCGGCGACCTCAACGGCGGAGGTCGGAGGTCGGGCACGGGTGGAGCGGCGCTAGGGGGGCACGGTGAGCGGCGCGGATCTGCTCTACGGGGCCCTTGGAGCCCCAGGAGCATGGGGCCGAGCTCGCTTTCGAGCTCAGGGGACCGAGGCCGCGACGGCGAGGCGAACTGCAACGGCGAGCTCTCGGACGCGGTGGCGGGGCTAGCTCGGGGGCGCGGGCGAGCGAACGGCGAGGGAGAGGAGAAGCGGAAGCTCACCGCGCGGCGCAAGAAAGGCCCGTGGGAGGCTTAGTAGCAGCAGCAGTCGCCGGAGTCGAAGAAGACGGCGGCGACCCGAGGAGGAAGGCAACAGCGTTGGGGGTGATGTAGGAGGTCCCGGCTCGAGCAGGTGGTCGGGGAGGACGGGCTCAACGCGGCGGAGCTCGTGGACACGTCGGGGAGGAGAACGGGGCTCGGTGGCCGCGGCTAGGCCGGAGGCATGGCGGCGGTGGCGTTCGGGCGAGGTGGGGAAAGGGGATCGGAGAGGGAGGAGAAGTGGATCTGGGGGGGGCGTCGAGGGGGAGTGGGGGCAGGGGCCAGGGGGGTGCAGGGCGTCGCCCTTATCCCTTCGCCGACGGGGACGGCGAGAGGGTTCGGCGGCGACCGGCGAGCGCGGTCGCTGGGTCGGGTGAACAGGGAGGAGGGAGGCGACCGGGAGAGGTGGGCTGGCCGGCTGGGCCTGGGGGTCGGCCCAGTTGGGCCAGGGGTCCAGTGGGGGAAGGGGGTTCCTTTTTCTTTTTGTTCTGTTTTCTCTTTTGTATTTTCTTTTCTTTTTATTTATTTTCCTGTCTGTTTTACATCATTTTAAAATAGTTAGGCATTTTCTAAAAATATGTTTTCTCCACATTAATTATCAGTGCAATATCTGGCACCCACCGAACATTTTTGTTTAAATTTTTGAAAACTTTTATTATTGACATTAATTTGAATTTAAATTTTGAAACGGTTTCGAATCATCGCGAGGTTAACAATAGTAACCGTGGTGATGTGGCATCATTAGCGTGGGATTACTGTAGCATGATTATCCGGGCGTTACAGTGAGCAAGCAAGTTGGATGCACACCCACTTAGTTTCTTTTGTTGAGCTTTCATATATTTATAGCTCTAGTGTATCCGTTGCATGGCAATCCCTACTCCTTGCATTAACATCAATCGATGGGCATCTCCATAGCTCATTGATTAGCCTCGTTGATGTGAGACTTTCTCCTTTTTGTCTTCTCCACAAAACCCCATTATTATATTCTATTCCACCCATAGTGCTATATCCATGGCTCACGCTCATGTATTGCGTGAAGGTTGAAAAAGTTTGAGATTACTAAAGTATGAAACAATTGCTTGGCTTGTCATCAGGGTTGTGCATGATGAGAGCATTCTTGTGTGACGAAAATGGAGCATGACTAAACTATATGATGATGAACTTTCTTTGGCCATGTTATTTTGAGAGGACATAATTGCTTAGTTAGTATGCTTGAAGTATTATTACTTTTATGTCATTATGAACTTTTATCTTGAATCTTTCGGATCTAAATATTCATACCACAATTAAGAAGAATTACATTGAAATTATGCCAAGTAGCATTGCACATCAAAAATCTTGTTTTTATCATTTACCTACTCGAGGACGAGTAGGAATTAAGCTTGGGGATGCTGATACGTCTCCAACGTATCTATAATTTTTGATTGTTCCATGCTATTATATTATCTGTTTTGGATGTTTATGGGCTTTCTTATGCACTTTTATATTACTTTTGGGACTAACCTATTAACCCACAACCCAGTGCGAGTTCCTGTTTTTTTCCCCTTGTTTCAGTGTTTCGAAGAAAAGGAATATCAAACGGAGTCGAAACGAAATGAAACCTTCTGGAGAAGTTATTTTTGGAAAGAAAGCATTCCGGGGGACTTGGAGTGCACGTCAGGAAAGCAACGAGGGAGGCACGAGGCAGGGGGCGCGCCCTCCACCCTCGTGGGCCCCTCGTGGCTCCCCTGACGTATTTCTTCCGCCTATATATATCCATATACCCTAAAACGATCGAGAACAGAATAGATCGGGAGTTCCGCCGCTGCAAGCCTCTGTAGCCACCAAAAACCAATCGGGACCCTGTTCCGGCACCCTGCCGGAGGGGGGATCCCTCACCGGTGGCCATCTTCATCATCCCGGCGATCTCCATGACGAGGAGGGAGTAGTTCACCCTCAGGGCTGAGGGTATGTACCAGTAGCTATGTGTTTGATCTCTCTCTCTCTCGTGTTCTTGAGGTGATACGATCTTGATGTATCGCGAGCTTTGCTATTATAGTTGGATCTTATGATGTTTCTCCCCCTCTACTCTCTTGTAATGGATTGAGTTTTCCCTTTGAAGTTATCTTATCGGATTGAGTCTTTAATGATTTGAGAACACTTGATGTATGTCTTGCCGTGCGTATCTGTGGTGACAATGGGATATCACGTGATTCACTTGATGTATGTTTTGGTGATCAACTTGCGGGTTCCGCCCATGAACCTATGCATAGGGGTTGGCACACGTTTTCGTCTTGACTCTCCGGTAGAAACTTTGGGGCACTCTTTGAGGTTCTATGTGTTGGTTGAATAGATGAATTTGAGACTGTGTGATGCATATCATATAATCATACCCACGGATACTTGAGGTGACATTGGAGTATCTAGGTGACATTAGGGTTTTGGTTGATGTGTGTCTTAAGGTGTTATTTTACTACGAACTCTAGGGCTGTTTGTGACACTTATAGGAATAGCCCAATGGATTGATCGGAAAGAATAACTTTGAGATGGTTTCGTACCCTACCATAATCTCTTCGTTTGTTCTCCGCTATTAGTGACTTTGGAGTGACTCTTTGTTGCATGTTGAGGGATAGTTATATGATCCAATTATGTTATTATTGTTGAGAGAACTTGCACTAGTGAAAGTATGAACCCTAGGCCTTGTTTCCTATCATTGCAATACCGTTTGTGCTCACTTTTATCATTAGTTACCTTGCTGTTTTTATATTTTCAGATTACAAAAACCTATATCTACCATCCATATTGCACTTGTATCACCATCTCTTCGCCGAACTAGTGCACCTATACAATTTACCATTGTATTGGGTGTGTTGGGGACACAAGAGACTCTTAGTTATTTGGTTGCAGGGTTGCTTGAGAGAGACCATCTTCATCCTACGCCTCCCATGGATTGATAAACCTTAGGTCATCCACTTGAGGGAAATTTGCTACTGTCCTACAAACCTCTGCACTTGGAGGCCCAACAACGTCTACAAGAAAAAGGTTGCATAGTACACATCAATCCCATGGCCCTGCTCAATGTTAGCATTTGCTTTTTGTGTTTTCAACTCGTATTCCGGCCTAATTTAAAATGCCACATAGGGCAACGGATAATACGTTGACAAATAAAATGGCAACAGATAATACGACGACAAATTTGCAATGGCGCGGATAATAATTGTCTTACATATTCTGGATAATTTAAAATGCCACATGCGACAAAGCCCGGAAGACACGGGGGCAAGAGAAGAAGGAGATCACAGAGAACGATCTTCGCTACAGTCTCTACTCCTCGATGGATCGCCGGGCGACGACATCCTCCAGCTCCTTCTTCAATTCCTCACGACTTTGCTTGAAAGCAGCCAAAGATTCCTCCAACTCCTGCTCGCACTCGATCCGAAGCTTCCTCAAGTCACCCATCAGTTCCTCGATGACCGCTGTCAACGTCATCCCTGAGGCACTGCTCTGCTCATGCAGCATCTTCTAGCTGGCGGCCTCCTCCTCCTTCTCGCCGAGCTCCTTGAGGAGCTTCGCATAGTCACCCATGAGTTTCTCGATGAGGCCGGTCTCCTTCTAAACCAAGGCATCACTGATCTCGAGCAGCTTCATCAAGCTGTCAACTAGCTCCTGCTGCTTAATGAGTCCAGCAAGAATGTCATCATCGCCGCTAAGGACTTCAGCAACGCCATCTCGTCGTGATCGCCAATGCGGCGAGTGCACTTGTGAGAGCCCTCGCGTGCCCATGAGAGCTCGTTCGAGGGCTCCGCGGCGCGCCGGGACATCTCTGCTACCACTGCCGCTTGGCGGTAGGACCTCTCTAGTGCTTCCGCGACCTTGGTCTTTGCTGCCTGGTTATCTCTCCACCCAAAACTCCTCCTACTGGTCATGGCGGAACGACTTGATAGGAAAGACCAGTTTTGTGGGTGATGAGGAGATGAACTGTGAAGTAATTTTTGAGTGGGTAGTTTTTATAGCCCGATGCTAAGTGTGAACACATATTAGTTTGATCGGTGTGAACAGATTTTGTAATTACTTATTGCGTTATAATCTACAATGTGACGAGAAACACGGTCAAAATTTATTGATGGTTCTGGGCCTACAAAGCCCATTTCTGTTGTTCTGGATCATCACGAACAGTTCTTATGGATCAACCGCATGCCACGCATCGGAAGCCCAAAACATGGGCCCACATTCTCGGATGTACGTGTATGTGCTTGCCCACTATCACACATGGTCAAGATATCACCATCGTGTCTGATGGATGTGCCGTCGTGCCTCCCATGGGGTGCCAGAAGGTTGACCACGTGGTTTCTCACCATTGAGGCGGCTGCGGCGCGCTCTGCTCGTCGTTGAGGTGGCCGTGGCATGCTCTGCTCGCGTCCGTCCACGCGTTTTGGCCGCCATTGAGGCGGTCGCGGCGCACTCCGCTCTGGCGTCCCTGCACGCGCTCTGCTCGTCGTTGAGGCAAATATACAATGGCAACGGTTAATAATTGTTTTACATATTCATGATAATTTAAAATGCCACATGCGGCAACGCCCATAACACTCATGGCCTACATATGCATACAATTATAATAAAATATAGGCTAAAAGGCTGAGCTGGCGGCCTTCCGACGACGGTCTTCTCGGACTCCATGATCAGCATAGCACCCTTGTGGCCGTTCATTCCAAGTGTCCCGACCCGCCTCCGCCTACGGAGCTGCTGGCCCTGGGAGGCTCTTGGGGTTTTTGGGCCTCTTGCAGAAGAGCTTGACAGCGTGCAATCGTCCGCATGATATCTCCGCGGAACCGCTCCATTTCCATGTCTCTGGCCTGGTAGCAAATTCCGTCCATCACCTGCATCCTGAAGATATCACTTTGGCGATGTTTTACTTCGTCGGGGACATCAACTCCGCCAAGGATGCGCTCAAGCCTGGCCACCACACCGTCGGGATCGAGGTTGACACGGCAACCGCGGGCAATGATGAAGCCGCAGGCTGGCTGTGTCTTGACTGAATCGCAGAGGTCCTCTACCCATTCCTTGTGGGGCATCAGGCTCTCGATGAGCACTGGTGATGGTGGCTCTTCGGGTGGGTCGTCGATCATGCCGCCGAGCAGCTCTGGATCTTTTGCACGGTGGATGGAAAACTGCTCATCACACCTCCTCTGCAATTTGTCGATTGTGCGCCCAAGGACTGTCACGCCGATATCGCTGCCGATGGGCCATGGTGCCTGCACTGGCCGATGAAGCTCTTGCTCCCCAACCTGCTCTGACTTGTGCTCCTCGCCGAAGATGTAACGCAGGTAGGGGTCGACGTCGAAGCTTTGGTCGTTGCCTGGCATGCTTGGAATAACTAATGGTAGATGGGTGAGGACTAGATCTGCGCAGAGTGTCGCGACAGTGCATTGCCGCCTGGGTTATATGCAGCAAGCCGTTAGATGGTGGCGGGAAACTGATGAGGGAAGAGGCGTGGATTTTACAATTCACCCATGTGGAGCGCGGGAAGCATTCGCTGGAGCACAGGAAGACTAAGTGGAGCACAAACACAACCCGAATACCGTATGCGGTGCCACGTGTTATTTATCACACATGTGTTAACATAAGGAAACGTATGTGTGACTTACTAATCATCACACACAAGTACTCGCAGACGCATCATGTGCGATACTCCTAGCCACCGCAAGCAACTAGTTGGCATTTTTCAAAGTTTTTTGTACAAACAGAATCGCACACGAACTAACTATAGTAACCGTCTGTGTTATAATTTATCATCGCAAATAGTTCATCTGAGTGGGTTGTTTGATGTGTATCACACACATCTTGTTTACACGAATCGTTTGTGTTCTTTCGACTCATCGCAAACAGTTCATCTATGTGAACTGTATGCCGCATATCACACACATCTTGTTAAGTTGAACCATTTCTATTCTCTTCCCTAATCAAAAACAGTTCGTCCAAGTGAGCCATATGTCATATATCACACACACCTTGATCTGGCTAACCGTTTCTGTTGCATTCCCTAATAGCAAATAGTTCATCGGAGCGAACTGTATGCCGTATATCGCACACACATTGATATGGCTGCCCGTTTCTGTTGTTCTGTCTAATCGCAAACAGTTCGTATGGATCAACCGTATGCCCCGCATCGCACACGTAACTAAAATCTGAACTGTGTTTGATGTCTCCGCCATCGCAAACGTTTTGCATCTTTTTGACAGTTTTTTACATCCCCGTTTGCGGTTAGTGCATCGCACACAGTTTGGTCAAAGGGTCTCTGATCATAGTGTCGCGTTAGCAGCATCCTGCAGTAGTGGTAGCACCCTATTTTTCATATATAGAGTCTCCTATATGTAGTCACTTTCATATACTAGTGGGAATTTTCATTATAGAACTTGGCTTGTATATTCCGATGATGGGCTTCCTCAAATGCCCGAGGTCTTCATGAGCAAGCAAGTTGGATGCACACCCGCTTAGTTTTCATATTGATCTTTCATACACTTATAGCTCTTAGTGCGTTCGTTGCATGGCAATCCCTACTCCTCGCATTGTTATCAATTGATGGGCATCTCCATATCCCATTGATTAGCCGCATCGATGCGAGACTTTCTTACTTTTTTGTCTTCTCTATGTTTAACCCTATCATCATACTCTATTCCACCCATAATGCTATGTCCATGGCTTGCGCTCATGTATTGCATGGGAGTTGAAAAAGCTGAAGCGCGTTTAAAAGTATGAACCAATTGCTCGGCTTGTCATCGGGGTTGTGCATGATAAATACTTTGTGTTAAGGAGATGGAGCATGACAAGACTATACGATTTTGTAGGGATAGCGTTCTTTAGCATTGATATTTTGAAAGACATGATTGTTTGTTGGGGTGCCTGAGTATTATTGTCTTTATGTCAAACTATAGACTATTGCTTTGAATCACTCGTGTCTTAATATTCATGCCATGATTAGATATATGATCAAGATTATGCTAGGTAGCATTCCACATCAAAAATTATCTTTTTTATCATTTACCTACTCGAGGACGAGTAGGAATTAAGCTTGGGGATGTTGATACGTCTCCGTCGTATCTATAATTTTTGATTGTTTCATGCCAATATTATACAACTTTCACATATTTTTGGCAACAATTTATATGATTTATTGGACTAACATATTGATCCAGTGCCCAGTGCCAGTTCCTATTTGTTGCATGTTTTTTGTTTCGTAGAATATCCATATCAAACAAAGACCAAACGCGATAAAAATTTACGGAGAATTATTTTGGAATATATGTGATTTTGGGAGGTGGAATCAACGCAAAGGGAGGCCCACGGCCTCCACAAGACACCAGGGCGCGACCTCCCCCCTAGCACGTGGTGGTGCCTTGTGGGAACCCCGTAAGTCGGTTGGGGATCTTCTTCGGGTGCAAGAAAGATAATTTATGGGGAAAAATCATGTAAAAGTTTCAGCCCGATCGGAAGTTACGGATCTCAGGGAATTTAAGAAATGGTGAAGGGCCATAAAACATGAATGCGTAACAGAAGAGAATAGAGAGATAGATCCAATCTCGGAGGGGATCTCGCCCCTCCGCCGCCATGGAGGCCATGGACCAGAGGGGAAACCCTCCTCCCATCTAGGTGGGAGGCCAATGAAGAAGAAGAAGGAGGGGGCGCTCTCCCCTTCTATCCCGGTGGCGCCGGAGTGCCGCCGGGGCAATGATCATGATGGCGATATACATTAACAACCTTGCTACCTCCAACACCAACTTTCTCCCCCTGTATGCAGGGTGTAACCTTTCTATTCCTGGTGCAATTCTCTACTTAAAAATGGTGCTCAACACTATATATTATTTCCCAATGATATGTGGTTATCCTATGATGTTTGAGTAGACTTGTTTTGTCCTATGGGTTGATTGATGATCATGATTGGTTTGAGTTTTATATTTTATTTTGGTGTTGTCTTACGGTGCCCTCCATGTCGCGCAAATGTGAGGGATCCCCGCTGTAGGGTGTTGCAATACGTTCATGATTCTCTTATGGTGGGTGGCGTGAGTGACAGAAGCATAGACCCGAGTAAGGGGGTGGTTGCGTATGGGATAAAGAGGACTTGATACTTAATGCTATGGTTGAGTTTTACCTAAATGATCTTTGGTAGTCGTGGATGCTTGCTAGAGTTCCAATCATAAGTGCATATGATCCAAATACAGAAAGTATGTTAGCTCATGCCTCTCCCTCATATAAAATTGCAACAATGATTACCGGTTTAGTTATCGATCACCTAGGGACAAATGACTTTCTTGTGTGATTAAGGCTATCTATTTTTATTATCTTGCAATTTATTCGTAGTTTTATTCCCACAAAGTACTTCTGGTTTCATACTTGTTTTAGATAAAGCAAATGTTAGGTGTGCGTAGAGTTGTATCGGTGGTCGATAGAACTTGAGGGAATATTCACTACAAAAAAAGACACATCCGTGACATTTTGGGCCGAACTTTTTTTTCTGTCATGCTTATGACACTTCTATGACGATAATTGTGACAAAACCCGGTATCATCATAGATGTGGTGGGCTACTACTTCTATGAAAAAAAAATCATGACAGAAAATGGGATTTTCATCTTGGGCGGACCGTTTTTGGGGGTTGGATGAACAGTTCCCGGTGGGGGTTGGATTAACAGGACCCCGTGGTAGTAGAGGCCGTTGCCGCTGGATGAACAAGACTCCGATCGAGAGGAGGCCGCCACACACCCGAGTCGGTTGGGGCTGATGAATATGACCCCATGGAGGGCTGGTTGAACAGGACCCCGTGTGGAGGGCTGGTTGAACAGTAGCCGGTGGAGGCTGGATGAACATGACCCCATGGTGAACAGTAGCTAGTGGAGGCTGGAGGAAGTCGACGGTGGATGAACTGTAGCAAGGGAAGGCTGGAGGAAGTCGAGATGGATGAACAGTAGCAGGTGGAGGCTGGAGGAAGTCGACGGTGGATGAACAGTAGCAGGTGGAGGCTGGAGCGAGGCAGTAGATGGTGGATGAACAGTAGCCTGTGGAGTCCCGTTTTGCGGTACGCTGATACGTCTCCATCATATCTACTTTTCCAAAATCTTTTGCCCTTGTTTTGGACTCTAATTTGTATGATTTGAATGGAACTAACCCGGACTGACGTTGTTTTCAGCAGAATTGCCATGGTGTTATTTTTGTGCAGAAATTAAAGTTCTCGGAATGACCTGAAACTTCACGGAGATCAATTTTGGAATAAATAAAAAATATTGGCAAAAGAATCAACCGAAAGGGGCCCACACCCTGTCCACAAGGGTGGGGGCGCACACCCCCCTGGGGCGCGCCCTTTGTCCTTGTGGCCCCCCTGGACCTCCACCGACCTCAACTCCAACTCCATATATTCACATTCGGGGAGAAAAAAAATCAGAGAGAAGGATTCATCGCGTTTTACGATACGGAGCCGCCTCCACCTCCTGTTCTTCCTCGGGAGGGTAGATCTGGAGTCCGTTTTGGGCTCCAAAGAGGGGAAATCGTCGCCATCATCATCATCAACCACCCTCCATCACCAATTTCATGATGCTCACCGCCGTGCGTGAGTAATCGCATCGTAGGCTTGCTGGACGGTGATGGGTTGGATGAGATTTACCATGTAATCGAGTTAGTTTTGTTAGGTTTGATCCCTAGTACCCACTATGTTCTAATATTGATGTTGCTATGACTTTGCTATGCCTAATGCTTTTCACTAGGGCCCGAGTGCCATGATTTTAGATCTAAACCTATTATGCTTTCATGAATATATTTGTGTTCTTGATCCTATCTTGCAAGTTATAGTCACCTACTACGTGTTATGATCCGTCAACCCCGGAGTGACAACAGTTGGGACACTTCCCGGTGATGACGGTAGTTTGAGAAGTTCATGTATTCACTAAGTGCTAATGCTTTGGTCCGGTACTCTATTAAAAGGAGGCCTTAATATCCCTTAGTTTCCAATAGGACCCCGCTGCCACGGGAGGGTAGGACAAAAGATGTCATGCAAGTTCTTTTCCATAAGCACGTATGACTATATTCGGAATACATGCCTACATTATATTGATGAATTGGAGCTAGTTCTGTGTCACCCTAGGTTATAACTGTTGCATGATGAATGCCATCCGACATAATTATCCATCATTGATCCATTTCCTATGAGCTTTTCACATATTGATCTTTGCTACGTTACTTTGCCGTTGTCACTGTTACGATTGCTACCAAACTACTACTGTTACTTTTGCCACCATTACCGTTACTTCCATACTACTTTGATACTAAATATTTTGTTGCAGATATTAAGTCTTTCAGGTGTGGTTGAATTGACAACTCAACTGCTAATACTTGAGAATATTCTTTGGCTCCCCTTGTGTCGAATCAATAAATTTGGGTTGAATACTCTACCCTCGAAAACTGTTGCGATCCCCTATACTTGTGGGTTATCAAGACCCTTTTTCGGCGTCGTTGCCGGGGAGCATAGCTCTTTTCTTTGAGTCACTTGGGATTTATATCTGTTGATCACTATGAGGAATCTAAAAGACTACAAAACCAAGATCTATCCCTCAACTACGAGGGGAGGTAAGGAACTACCATCTAGCTCTGCACTTGATTCTCCTTCTGTTTTGAGTAAACTTGCAACACCTACACTTGCTATTGATTCCGATATGTCGCATGTTATGGATGATGCCACTTCTGCTATGCATGATGCTTATGATGAAACTACTTCTCTGCTTGATAATAATGTGCCACTAGGTGAATTTCTTGATGAACAACTTGCTAGGGTTAGAGAGAATGAAATTACTAAAACTGATGATATTATTGAAACTGAAGATTATGATTCTCCCCTTAGATATGAATTGCCTGTTGTACCTGATGGTTATGTTATGGATGAGGAAACTGCTAGAGACTTCTTTGCTTGCAATGATAGAGAAGATCTTAAAAAACTGTTAGCTAAGCTAAAAGAAAAATCTTTGAATGCTAGAATGAAATATGATCCCACTTTTGCTACTTCACCTATCTTTGTTACTGATAAGGATTATGAATTCTCTATCGATCCTGAGTTAATTACTTTGGTTGAATCTGATCCTTTGTATGGTTATGAATCTGAAACTGTCGTGGCACATCTTACTAAATTGAATGATATAGCCACCATATTTGCTCATGAGGAAAAAAATCGCTATTACTAAATTCTTAAGTTGTTTCCTTTTTCATTAAAGGGTGATGCTAAGTTATGGTTTAATTCTCTTGCTCTTGGTTGTGTGCATAGTCCCGAGGATATAATTTACTACTTCTCTGCAAAATATTTCCCCGCTCATAAGAAACAAGCTGCCTTAAGGGAAATATTTAACTTTGTGCAAATTGAAGAAGAGAGTCTCCTACAAGCTTGGGGGAGGCTTCTCCAATTACTTAATGCTTTGCCTAATCATCCTCTCAAGAAAAATGAAATACTTCATATCTTTTATAATGGAGTAACCGATGCTTCCAGAGACCACCTGGATAGTTGTGCTAGTTGTGTTTTCAGGGAAAGAACTGTTGAGCAAGCTGAATTGCTATTGAATAATATATTGAGTAATGATAATGATTGGACACTTCCTGAAGCAACCCCTAAGCCAACTATGAAGAAAAGGGGTATTCTATTTCTCAGTCTTGAAGATATGCAAGAGGCAAAGAAATCTATGAAAGAGAAAGGTATTAAAGTTGAAGATGTTAAGAATCTACCACCTATTGAAGAAATACATGGTCTTGATAACTTGACACAGTAGTAGAGGTAAACTCTCTCCATAGATTTGATGAAGGTGATATTCCTCATAATAACTCTGCTAGTCAATGCTTGGATGAGTTTGATAATTTTATTGTTAAACAAGAAACCTTCAATGCCTGTGTTAGTAGACAATTGAAACGTAATGCTTACATGCTTGACCACTTGGGTGATTATATGAGAAGAACTGTTAGTGATCTTAAGCTTATTAGTAAGCATGCTTCCATGGTTACAACTCAAGCAGAACAAGTACTTAAGACAGGATGAATTGCTTAATGAGTTCAATAGTAAAAACAATGATAATGTTGTTAGGGTTATGACTAGAGGTGGTAAAATGACCCAGGAACCTTTGTATCCTGAGGGCCATCCTAAGAGAGTTGAGCAAGATTCTTAGAGAACTAATACTGATACACCTAGTCCTTCTAATAAAAAGAAAAAGAAAACTGATAGGACTTTGCATGCTTCTAGTGAACCTGTTATAGATACATCTGAGAATCCCAATGATATTTCTATTTCTGATGCTGAGACACAATCTGATGATGAACATGAACCTAGTGATAATGCTAATAATGATGTTCATGTTGATGCTCAACCACTGGTACGCGTCGGTGCTATACAAACGATCTTTAACCCCTTTTCGCGACGGCATTTGGAACTGTCGCCAAGTGAGTGTGGGCGATAGGGGGGTCCTTCCCACACGACCCAGAAATCGTCGGGGATAGGCCCTCCTGGGACACGGGCTGGAGCCGTGTGCGATCGGGCGAGGCCTCGAAACCCAATCATTTCCGTAGGTATGTACATCCCACACGGTGAATCCCAGAAAAACATTTCCGTAGGTATGTACATCCCACACGGTGAATTCCAGAAAAACATTTCCGTTCATATGTATATCACACACAGTCAATCAAGGAATACGTTTCCGTTCTTATGTACATACCACACAGTTAATCCAGGGAAAACATTTTCGTTCGTATGTACATCCCACATAGTTTTATGTATACACTTGTGTATGAAAGGTGTAACTATCACACACGCTCTGCCTTGGTTAACTGTTTGCTTTCATGAACTACATCACACATGATTTGATGTAGAAAACTGTGTGGCATTGGGCTATCCATCACAAGCGCTTTTACTGCCAGAACCGTTTGCAAAGTTCCATGACCGTCCGTTCTCTTTTTATTTTTGCCTGTAATTTATTATTCGAATTGGAAATTTTGAAATATGAAACATGTAATTCAAATTCTCAGCACAATGGTTCAACGACGAATCCATAAATAAAATTGCAAGTACAATATGTTCAGTAATTATAGGATTAGGCAGCAATTAACCATGATGAACCACAATATTTAAGGCGGTAAAGGTGAAGAGACAAGTGTAAATCATTTTGACTGCCGACGGTGTTGAAGAAGCGGAATGCCCATAATGTGCCTTCCTGCATGCCATAGGCACGAACCACATTTGTCCAACCCCTTGTGACGATCGCCCGCCCATCCTTCACCGCCTTCAGGAAGACTTCTAGAGCATTATCATGGTAGCATGAATTATATACTTTAACCTTAGTTGCCTCCACTCCGGTCATGTAGTTTGCAAGGTAATCATCAGTAAATAGCTTCGGAAACCACTGAAAAGAGAAAAATATCAGATACTGAGGTCTAATAGAGTAACTTGTTGTGGGCAGGGGGAAAAGGCAAGACATTACTTACCATCCTAAAGTTCTCTGTTGTCTTTGACAAAGTGTAAATAAAGAGCTTAATTCCAATCACTCGTTTCTTTCGCCTAACAATCTTTCTTAGTTTCCTCACTTGACGCTTGTTCATGAATATCTCATTGCCCCATACGCAAAAGGGATCGAAGCATGGATCAGTACCGCTCATATATGTACCTACAAGCAACCAGTAAATGTTAGAAGCTAAACTGAGATTGCACAAATGATGTAAAATACAACTACCTATGTTCCTAAGTACAAGTTTTTTTTGAGATTTCAATATGAACTACATACGGATGTATATAGAATTATAGATATAGTTTAGATTAGAATCTAGATTCACTCATTTTGCTCCTTATGTAGTCTATATTGGAATCTCTAAAAATACTTATATTTAGGAATAGATGGTGTATAAGACATGGGATGCAGCTAACCTCGACGGCAAACAACAGCATCGCCCATTGTAGCCCTTTGTAAGTACATGGAAAGCCAATGTTAACTACAACAGGGTTAACATCCACCAAAAATAGCAAATAGTAATAAAACGACAACATCTGTAGTGATATCTTCATTGCGAAAGAGTAGCACGGTAGCAAAGGGACGGATTAAAAAATGGATACAACTATTAATTGTAGCAGGCTTAACAACATCCTAATTCATGTTTTGTAAGTTTGTAGCCATTGAAATACAACTGTTTAAAAATGGATACAACTGTTAATTACAACAGGCTTAATGGCCATTGAAACCGGTACTGATAAAAATGCAATTGGTAGAGTTAAACATCACAGGGCAGGTGCTGCCAGAGCAGATAATGGCCCAGTTGTCTATAAAAAGGTAGGGAAAATAACTAAAATGTGTTAGGCATGTTTACTACAACATGCTTAATACATCGACCGTACAAAACATAGCCATTAATTGCAACTAGTATTGGTAAGATTGAACTGGTGAGTACATACTTGGTAAGTCCTGAGAGGTAGTTGCTGGGGCACTTCATGTTAGCCAGAGCCCGCCCAAAGTCAGCGGCGGCGGAGGCGAGCTGTTCCTTCGGGTCGAAGCGTGGATCAGTGCCACTGACATGTGTTCCTACAGGCAACCAGTAAATGGTAGAAATTAAACTGCAATTGCACAAATGATGTGAAATACTGTAAGACATGGGATGCAGCTAACCTCGACGG
This sequence comes from Aegilops tauschii subsp. strangulata, assembly GCF_002575655.3. NCBI lineage: Eukaryota > Viridiplantae > Streptophyta > Magnoliopsida > Poales > Poaceae > Aegilops > Aegilops tauschii. Next base: position 185,060,742 of record NC_053041.3, read on the forward strand.
CAAACAACAGCATCGGCCGTTATGACCCTGCGTAAGTACATGGACAGGCATGTTAAGTAGAACAGGGTTAGCATCCACCAAAAATAGCAAATCGGCAGCATCTCTAGTATACCTTCATTGCGGAGAGTAGCATGGTAGCAAATGGACAGATAAAAAATGGATACAACTGTTAATTGTAACAGGCTTAACAACATCCTAAGTCATGTTTTGTAAGTTTGTAGCCATTGAAATATAACTATTTAAAAATGGATTCAACTGTGAATTGTAACAAGCTTAATAGACATTGAAACTGGTACTGATAAAAATGCAATTGGCATAGTTAAACATCACAAGGCAGGTGCTGCCAGAGCAGAGAATGGCCCAGATGTCTATAAAAAGGGAGGGAAAGTAGCAAAAACGTGTTAGGCATGTTTATTAGAACATGCTTAATACATTGACCGTACAGAACATAGCCATTAATTGCAACTGGTATTGGTAAGATTGAACTGGTGAGTACATACTTGGTAAGTCCTGAGAGGTAGTTGCTGGGGCACTTCATCTTGGCAAGAGCCTGCCCAAAGTCGGCGACGACGGAGGCGAGCTATTCCTCTGGGTCGAAGCGTGGATCGGTGCCACTGACATGTGTACCTACAGGCAACCAGTAAATGGTAGAAGTTAAACTGCAATTGCACAAATTATGTGAAATACTGTAAGACATGGGATGCAGCTAACCTCGACGGCAAACAACAGCATCGGCCGTTATGACCCTGCGTAAGTACGTGGACAGGCATGTTAAGTACAACAGGGTTAGCATACACTAAAAATAGCAAATGGGAAGCATCTCTAGTGATATCCTGAGTCATGTATTGTAAGTTTGTTGATGGTATTGGTGAAATTGAGTTGGACACGGTAATATTTGAACATCACACAGTGTGCAGTACTGAAATAAACAAGGCACGAACATGCTTAATACATCAACCGTACAAATCATAGCCGTTGCAAGTGGTATTGGTAAGATTTAGCTGGTCAGATCTTACCTGTTAAGTCCTGGGGGGGTAGTCCCTGGGGGACTTCATCTGGGCCAGAGCCTGCACCATGTCAGTGGCGGCGGCGGAGGCGAGGTGTTCCTCTGGGTCAACATGCACAACGGCCATCGCGCCATGGACCGCCATCAGCTCATGGTGGTGGGGATTTGGAGGCATGAGGATGTTTCGCAGGCGCCATTTAAGCAATCAAGCCGGGGCCATGATAGAGATCGGTGGGTTACCTGACTGGATCCGAGCAGAACGTAGATGTGGTTGAAGCTGTGGTTGCGGCGGCGGCGGTTTGAGATGCCGGTAGGGGGAGGCGCGAGGGGGGATACTGAGGGTGGGGATGTGGTTGGAGGAATAAATTTTGAAATCGCGCGCCTAATGAAAATTTCGCTGCGAAACTTGAAACTTGGGCGGGGGAACACACAACGCAGACGAAGCACGTAAAATACTCGTGTGTGAGAAAAAAGAAAGTTGGCAGATCCCGTCTCCAAAAAAATGTACACGTGTACTTGATTTTTTTCGGTCAATGGTTCGCCTGGTTTATTAGGAAACATCGCACAGGTAACTGACTTATGTGTCATTAACGCAAAAAAACGCAGACGGGTACAACATAGAAACCGTGTGTTTTGTGATCTTCTAATGATTAACACAAAAAAACGGACACGGACACACATGCTAATCAACGCTCAAAGCCCTCAAAGGATGCTCTTACCGACATTGTACGTTAATACTACAAACTTAAAGTACTACTGGTAATTTGCTCTAATACTACAAACTTAAACTACTTCTCACATGCTGCCATCGGAGCATGCTGGCCAGACGCCAGCGTTCTCCTTCCCGGCCTTGTAGGCAGTAGCCCACCGTGCTTCGATCTCCGCCAAGCTCTCCTCACCACAGCGTGTGACCTCTTTTTTCTTGCGGCGGCGGGAATCTGTTTTCTTGACTGCTTTCTGCCTTCTCCGCTCCTTCTGTGCGGCTTTGGTCGCCTCTAGATCCACCACCCATTCGGCCATGGCAGCCTCAAAGTCCGCCCATGTAACTGCCTGGTCGCCGGCGGCGATGAATTCGGCACGGCGAGATGCCATCGCTTCCTTACCATGTGTGCGGTCGCGGGCGGCGAGGAACGCGGCGCGGCGGGATGCCATCGCTTCCTTACTAGTTTTGTGCGCCGCGGTGCCATGGACGACGCCTGGAGAGAGCTCTGGGACGGAGGTGCCGGGCAGCCGTACAGTGCGGTGGTATTCAAGAGCTCAACGACAAACGACAGCAGAAATTTGGCTTCCCTTACAATTTTGCTCGTTCATTATTACACACGGTTCCTCTTCGTCGCTTCCGGAAACAGTGTGCGCTGAGCCTATTGTGTGTTGCGTTATGATTGGCCGGAACCCCAGCCATGCGGATCGCGCATGTGCACCATAGGATGTGCCGCGATCGAACGACAATCCACGTCCCTCACATCACACCCGTGCACCTGTAGCTGGATTGGATTTATATGCACTAAATGCCTAGAAAATGCACATAATCCCCTAAATATGGTAAATGAGCCCGGAAAAATGCCAAATTTGAACACGGTGATATGCAGGGTGTATGTTCATCGTAGAAAAAAAACTCCAGGGAAAAGAACAAAGAAAATTTGGATTCCCCTTCAATCTTGGTGATTTCCCTCTCGAAAGCGTGGAACTTCTTTGGTGATGGTTCGATTTATGAAGGTCGTGCATGACGACATAAGCCAAACCTTCTCTAATTTTTACTAGTGCACGGTGAGGTCATACCATGGCACACCATGCCAGGCGTCATGTTTTTCAAGCATTTATTTCATTTTTTCTCTAGTTGAAAACCCAATAAACAAACGTTTGTGGTTGACTATTGCCACACATTTCATCGAAATATCTGTCCCTTCCTTGTAAAAGGCATGAGAATTTACTAAATGGCATGAGCATGGTTTTCCAGGCCGTTCTTGTGCACCCTTTCATGCACTGATTGTTTGAACTTGAATTATGTGCATTAATACCTAGGAAATGCACATAATCCCCTAAATATGGCAAATGAACTCGGAAAAGTGCCAAATTTGAACATGGTGATTTGCAGGTTGTATGTTCATCGTAGAAAAAAACTCATGGACAAAGGACAAAGGAAATTTGGATCCCCTTCAATCTTGGTGATTTCCCCCTTGAAACCATGAAACTTCCTCGGTGATGGTTCGATTTATGAAAGGCGTGCATCACAACATAAATAAAACATTCTCCAATTTTTACTAGGGCATGGTGAGGCTGTACAATGGCACCACGCCAGGCGTCATGTTTTCCAACCATGTGTTTCATTTTTTGTATAGTTGCTAACCCAGTAAACGACGCATTTATGGTTGACTATCGCCACACATTTCCTTGAAATATCTGCCTATTCCTTGTAAAAGGCATGAGAATGTATTAAATAACATGAGCATGGTTTTCCAGACCATTCTTGTGCACCTTTTCATGCACCGATTGTTCGAATTTGAATTATGTCCATTAAAGCCTAGAAAATGCACATAATCCCCTAAATATGGTAAATGAGCCCGGAAAAATTTCAAATTTGAACATGTTGCATTTGAGGCAGTATGTTGATCATTGGAAAAAAACTGAATCGGAAATTTGGATTCCCCTTCAATCTTGGAGATTTCCCTCTCGAAAGCATGGAACTTCCTCGATGATGGTTTGATTTATGAAGGGCGTGCATGACGACATAAGCCAAACCTTCTCAATTTTTTACCAGGGCATGGTGAGGTCATACCATGGCACCGTGCCAGGCATCATGTTTTGTAAGCATTTATTTCATTTTTTCTATAGTTGAAAACCCAACAAACAAACATTTGTGGTTGACTATTGCCACACATTTCATCGAAATATCTGTCCATTCCTTGTAAAAGGCATGAGAATTTACTAAATGGCACGAGCATGTTTTTCCAGGCCGTTCTTGTGGACCCTTTCATGCACCGGTTGTTTGAACTTGAATTATGTCATTAATGCCTAGGAAATGCACACAATCCCCTAAATATGGCAAATGAACCTGGAAAAGTGCCAAATTTGAACACGGTGATTTGCAGGTTGTATGTTCATCGTAGAAAAAAACTCGTGGACAAAGGACAAAGGAAATTTGGATCCCCTTCAATCTTGGTGATTTGCCCCTCGAAACCATGGAACTTCCTCGGTGATGGTTTGTTTTATGAAAGGCGTGCATTACGACATTTTTACCAAGGCACGGTGAGGTCATACCATGGCACCACACCAGGCGTCATGTTTTCCAAGCATGTATTTCATTTTTGTATAGTTGTTAACCCAGTAAACGACGCGTTTATGGTTGACTATTGCCACACATTTCCTTGAAATATCTGCCCATTCCTTGTAAAAGGCATGAGAATGTACTAAATAGCACGAGCATGGTTTTCCAGACTGTTCTTGTGCACCTTTTCATGCACCGATTGTTCGAATTTGAATTATGTGCATAATTAATGCCTAGAAAATGCACATAATCCCCTAAATATGGTAAATGAGTTCGAAAAAAGTCAAATTTGAACATGTTGCATTTGAGGTGGTATGTTGGTCGTTGGAAAAAAACTGAATGACAAACTAGGACGGAAATTTGGATTTCCCTTCAATCTTGGTGATTTCCTTCTCGAAAGCATTGAACTTCCTCGGTGATGGTTCGATTTATGAAGGGCGTGCATGACGACAAAAATCAAACCTTCTTAGCTTTTAACCAGGGCACGGTGAGGCTATACCATGGCACCATGCCAGGCGTCATGTTTTTCAAGCACATATTTCATTGTTCTATAGTTGATAACCTAGTAAATGACGCATTTGTGGTTGACTATTGCCATGCATTCCATTGAAATCTCTGCCCATTCCTTGTAAAAGGCTTGAGAAATTACTAAATACCACGAGTATGGTTTTTCCAGACCGCTCTTGTGCACCTTTTCAAGCACCAATTGTTTGAATTTGAATTATGTGCATTAATGCCTACAAAATGCACATAATCCCCTAAATATTGTAAATGAACCCGGAAAAGTGTCAAATTGAACATGTGATTAGCAGGGTTTATGTTCATCATAGAAAAAACTCATGGATGAAGGACAAAGGAAATTTGGATTCCCATTCAATCTCGGTGATTTACTATCGCACACGATTCATCTCCGTCGCCCCTGCAAACCGTGTGTGTTCACTCACACATGCAATTGGAAAAATATAACCCTCGCCCACTTCGTCCCCACTCACTCGCCGCGGACTCCTCCGCAACTCTACACCCTAAGCTTGACGGCTGTTGGGCGGCGGGCGTAGGTCGCGCTCCAAACGACACGAGATTTCGCCCCTACCACTTTCCGCCGCCTATTTGCACCGACATTCTAGACTCTGGTCGACTGGGGTTTTCTGCGGGATTGGGCCTGGGATTTTTCTCATGGAGAAGGTAATCAACTTAATTAGCAAAATATTCACTCATCTCTTATCGCAGTCCATCCGTCGCTGTTAATCAACCGGCGGAAATCACCGTGGAATCATTTTTGTTCTAGCTGATTCGTGGGTGTTCATTCATGTGTCCACAGTGCGAGCACAAATTGGGCAACTGTGGTCGTGGCCAGTCGGAAACGAAGTTCTATCTCACCATTCCGGATGACTTCAGGGAGCTCATTATGTTCAATCTCAACCTACCACTGTTGGCATGGCCTAAATTTGTGAACATATATGTCTGTTGCTACATTATCTATATATTTGCATCAAATCTTTGTTACATTATCTATTTTTAATTCTATATTTTTGTACTTTGCTTTCATCTATATATTGATCTGTTCTATCAGTTACTCCCATATTTGCATCTTGCTATGTTATTTCAATATATCTAATTTATGATCTTAATTTTCATTTCAAGCAGTACACCCCTTGCTTTGCAAGAACAGGAGTAGAAGGAAATCTTGGGCTTTACTTTGCTGATGACTCCTAGGATGTCATATTGACAACGCAACATGGATTTACAATGACGGTTAGCGTAAAACTTGATAAAGATGGTCACTCCTATTTTAATGCAGACCTTTGGAGAAAAATGTCTAAATGTTATGAACTGAAAGCTGGCAATAAAATTCTAGTGCATGCACCACAGTCTGGTCTAATTAACATGGATGTTTACTTCCCCAACGTCATTAGCCGATCAAAGTCTGATCAAGGTTAGTGTCCTTTCAACTTTCTCCATGCTATCATATTACTATTTAAGCAACCAATTGATCACTATTTAAGCAACCAATTGTGATATCATATTCTGACTCCGTTCCTAGGCAGTAACAAATTCTATTTACCAATTTATGCGCATTATATATTCTTCTGCCATGTTCTGAATAAATAATACCTTTCCACCTTTTAAGCAGGATATGTTGGATGCATAGTGAACGATCTGTAGGTTACTAAGCGTACCAAATTTCACTAGAAGGACTTGAAGCATGTCATAAACTTTGTTGATAATCTGACAGAGATAGCACAGCGTATGAACACTGGATTTTGGATGGGATTAATTAGACCTATGGTGCACACACTGAACAAGACCAATTGTGTGCACAAAACGCTGGTAAAAAGTCTTATTTTAATGTTGATGCTCATAAACTATATATATCTTCAACGATATGTTACAATTGTTTTTTATTCTACATGTCAACAGAAATTGCCCCTGTAGCAGTTCCTGGATCACTTTCCCAGCGTGGTCGAATTACACTTGTGCCTGCTAATAACACCAAAGTGATTGCAAGGTACTGCATTTCCCACAGAAATGGAACCATTCAAATTAACAAGTTCTCGCTTCTCGCGGCAATGCATCCATATTGGAAAATTGGAGACACTGTTCTACTCATGCTCTACCAAGGCACAGGTGGGCTCTTCCTTTTCATTGACGAGATGTCGAGTCGCCGTGATCAAGCTGCTTCCAGTGGATAGTTGTGGTTGTTGGCCCTCAGCCTCTTAAAATGTGCTAGCTGTTACTATATATGTTAAGTATGTAGATATGGACCATATGGTTATTGGCCCTTAGCCTCTTAAAATATGATAGTTGTTACTATGTTAAGTATGTAGATATGGACCATATGGTTGTCAAAACCGTGTTACGAAGATCCTCCTTTTGTCGAATAGTGTAACCACTATATATATGTTACTCAAATGCTGTTACCCAAGTTCATAAATTTTCATGGAAAATATTAGTATTGTACACAGTTCATTCAGTTTAAGCGTGTGCCTGATGTCCAGAAGGCATTTGCATATTAACTGTCCATATTGCAAATTCACACACATGTTAACATAAGGAAACATATGTGTAACATACTAATAATCACACACGAGTACTCGCTGACGCATCGTGTGCGATACTCCTAGCCACCGCAAGCAACTAGTTTCATTTTTCAAAGTTTGTTGTACACACAGAATCGCACATGAAGTAACTGTATTGATCGTCTATGTTGTAATTTCTCATCGCAAACAGTTCATCCGAGTCGGCTGTTTGCCACGTATCACACACATCTTGTTTACATGACTCGTTTGTGTTCTTTTGGCTCATCGCAAATAGTTCATCCATGTGAACTGTATGCCGCATATCACACACATCTTGTTAAGTTAAACCGTTTTTGTTTTGTTCCCTAATCGAAAACAGTTCGTCCAAGTGAACCGTATGACGTATATCGCACACACATTGATATGGCTGCCCGTTTCTGTTGTTCTACCTCATCGTAAATAGTTCGAATGGATTAACCATGTGTCCTGCATCGCACACACATTGTTATGGCTGCCTGTTTCTATTGTTCTGCCTCATCGCAGACAGTTTGAATGGATTAACCGTGTGCCCTGCATCGCACACGCAACTAAAATTTGAACCGTGTTTGATGACTCCGCCATCACAAACGTTTTGCACCTTTTTTGACGGTTTTTACACCATCATTTGGGCATATTTCATCGCACATAGTTTCGGCAAAGGGTCTCTGATCGTAGTGTTGCGTTAGCAGTATCCTGCAGTAGTGAACCTAGTAATAATAATGATGTAGAGATTGAACCTGCTATTGATCTTGATAACCCACAATCAACGAATCAATGTTATGATAAGAGAGATTTTGTTGCTAGGAAGCATGGTAAAGAAAAAGAACCATGGGTTCAGAAACCCATGACCTTTCCTCCTAAGCCATCCAAGAAAAAGGATGATGAGGATTTTGAGCGCTTTGCTGAAATGAATAGACCTATCTTTTTGCGTATGCGTTTGACTGATATGCTGAAAATGTCTCCTTATGCTAAGTATATGAAAGATATTGTTACTAATAAAAGAAAGATACCGAAAGCTGAAAGTTTCACCATGCTTGCTAATTATACTTTTAAGGGTGGAATACCAAAGAAGCTTGGAGATCTAGGAGTACCAACTATACCATGCTCCATTGAAAGAAACTATGTTAAAACTGCTTTATGTGATCTTGGAGCCGGTGTTAGTGTTATGCCCTTCTCTTTATATCGTCGACTTGAATTGAATAAGTTGATGCCTACTGAAATCCCTTTGAAAATGGCTAATAAATCAACTGCTATACCCATCGGTATTTGCGAGGATGTGCCTATTGTGGTTGCAAATGTTACTACCTTAACGGACTTTGTTAGATATTCCCGAGGACGACAGTATGTCGACCATGCTTGGTAGACCCTTTTTGAATACTGCAGGGGCTGTTATTGATTGCAACAAAGGCAATGTCACTTTTCATGTTAATGGTAATGAGCATGCAGTACACTTTCCGAAGAAATAACCTCAAGTTCATAGTATCAATTCTATTGGAAAATTTTCAACTATTATTATTGGAGGTTTTGAATTCCCCCTTCCCACTGTCAAAAAGAAATATGATATTCTTATTGTTGGGGACATGCATAGCCCCGTTGAGGTAACCTAGTGTTATTCGAAAATTCTCCGGCTCCATGTCATTCGGAAGAAGTTTGTTAATAAGACTTGATCAACCTTGTTAATGGATTCCTTTTGATGAGCATGAGATGGATGAATTTAGAAGGCACAACTCTGTGTACCCATCTTTTACTTTCTGTTATTTAGATTAAATAAAGCAAAAAAGTATTTTCTATCTTTTTTTTTGAATTATCCATGCAATAAAAATGTCCCGAGAATAAAAGTTCTCCAAATGCCCTGAAAATAGTATGATTTTTTATAGAATATTGGAGAAATTTTGGCACTAAGAACACACCAGGGGGCCTCACTAGTGGGCCACAAGGGTGGAGGGCGCGCCCCCTACCTTGTGGGACCCACGTGGGTCCCCTCCACTTATTCCAGCACCCATCCACTTCATCTTCCTCCAGAAAAAGTCATCCCATAGCTCAAACTCGCGTTCTTGCTCATTTTGCTGCCATTTTCGATCTCCATGCTCAAAGCTCCATTCGCAAAACTGCTTTGGGGGATTGTTCTTCGGTATGTGACTTCTCCAATGGTCCAATTAGTTTTTGTTCTAGTGCTTTATTTATTGCAATTTTTTTGCTGCTGTGGTGACGTTGTTCTTGAGCTTGCATGTCAAATTTATATGGTCCAAAGTAGTTTTGATGCATGATATAGCCTCTAGGAACTCGTGGGAGTAGTTGCTATCAATTTTGTTGAGTTTGGTTCACTTTTATTTTGAGTCACTAAAAATTTCAGAAATTTTTCAGAGGAAGAAAAATGTCTAGGAAAATGTACCAAGGTGGTTCTTCGAGGAAGCAAGCTAGTGGACGACATGATTGGTGGAGAACTCGAATTCTCCGGGGTGGTGGGGATTTTTGGGTCGGGAGAAATCCATTTCAGTTCCTTTTATGTGCGGTTTTAACTGCTACCTTCCATTCTACATAGGGGAATAACATTCTTTTTGATGATAACAGATTTCCATGGATGGAGAGTGGCTGCAATACAATAGTGGTGTGCATAATGAGTTTGATCTCTTCATGACAAGCAAACACAACCACCTTTTCCAGGACAACCATAGTGATGAGATGGATGGTCTGCTTGAAGCCACTATTGTCGTGGGAAACACTGATGATGCCAACGTTGTTGCTGCAGACCACAAAAACAACGACGGAGAGACCCATAGTGATCAGAGAATGGCCACAAGGCGTGCCAATTATCACCGTCTGCGCAGTGAACAAATCCTACAACTTGAAGCGTACATTACATACTCAATCAATGTTTCTTACCTAGCGAAGATGTGTACCAATCCATTTTCATTAACGTGATATGTAGTGTGTTCCGGGACTGCCCTTATCCAAATGAGAAACTTCGGAAGGACCTTAGCGAGAGGCTTGGCATGAGTGCCCAGCAGGTCAAGTTTTGGTTCCAAAACAAACGCACCTTCAGTAAGGTACATACCATTCTTTCCCACAATTAGTTACATATGGGTCACCTACGATATGCAGTTATATGCACACTTTGCTGTTAAATAGTATAAACTCCACTGAACATTGTAGCATTGTTCGTCATTGGATCTTACAATATACTATTGTATTCCCCTCGTGAACATGGTATCATACTCTGGTAACCACTAATTAAAATGATGCATACCTGAAATTAATAAATGCAGGGAAAGATGGAGCGGTGGGAGACCCAAAATCGTTGGGTAGAAAATGAGAGGCTGAAAACTGAACGTCAAGCCATCTTGTTGGCTATGCAAAACAAGACTTGCCTCAAATGCAGAGGGGTGATGGTACAAACTCAGGATACCTCGGAGCGCCAATGCCTATACACCGAGAATATGAGGCTCAAGGAAGAACTCCTACATGCCACTGCCTATCTTAAAGAAGGTCTTCGCCGAAATGGCATGTCGCTCCCATGGGCCCGCAACTGACCATACCATCTTCGATCTTAGCCAATGTTAATTCTTCCGCATGAACTATAGTTTTACTTGGTTCCTCAACTAGCAAATAACGCGACATGTTGCATGTGTATGTACATGACTTGTTCGCTTGTTTATTTATTTCCATAGGCTCTCATGGTTGCTACGTGGGATGGCATGAGATATGGCAATCATGATAGCAATGTAGGGGCAGTAGGACGAGCGGCTTTGGGATGGCATTGCCGTGAAGCTCGGTCCAATGCTCGTCTTTGTCTCTTTGAGTTTGTAACAAAACACATCAAGTAGATGCCAATAAATAGAGAGAAAGGCATAAGAGCAAATACTTCGAGATCAGGACGGTGAGTTTGTTTAATACATTGCAACGCTCTTGTCTGGTCTCGTCATTGACCTAGATGTGCTTTGGATGACATATCCATTGAAAAGTTCAAGTAGTTCCTATGCATAATTTCCCATGGTAAGTGCATGTGGTCACCTCGCTTGAGACAATCATGGACCTCAAGACCCTCTAAATGGAGAAGCTCATAGGTCTATTGCTTGCCGTTCAGCAGAGCTATGCCATATGGATGGAAACCTTTGATCAAGTGAATTTTTGCTACTAATGGAGAAACAGTGGTAGGCACAACAGGGACGTCGCAATCACCTTGACAATCAATCCTGAGATAGAGACAATCAAAAGGGCAAGGTGAAGCCAAAGATGCCATCTGGTGAGATCAGTAGCCAAAAAAGTCATAGTGGTGGCAACATTGATAACACGAGCAAAGTTGAGTCATCGGGCAAGGGTTGGTGCCACAAAAAATGGCGTCTATGCCCACCTGGCAAAAGAGTACACAAACCTCGCAATGAACGACACGGTGAGACCAACCTGCTGGCTCAGGAGGACGCGCCGCACTACTTATGGCGATGACCGGGGACAATGCACTCATGTTAGAGGCTTAGAGCTGGTGCGCATGGGCTCTCAAGTGAGGACGAGAGGCCCCTTGGACCTTCTTATCTTCCGTGGCTTATATGGAAACAAGTCACACAAAAAATGGAGATTATCCATTGAAAATTGAAACATTTTTATGATTATTTTCGTCTGGTGCGAGCACCGGTGTGTACCTTGGTATGACCTGGTTTGGTCAAACTAGCTGCGAGCATCGATGTGTACCTTGGTATGACCTGGTTTGGACAAACTAGCGCTCCACTTGCACTTTGTCCTTTGCCCTAACTTAAAGATTTGGTAGTTTGAACATATTGTTTCTATACCACGTTAGATTGAGATGATCCAAAAGGTAAAGTTGATCAACTCGACAAGGTGGAAAACTTTAGTGTGGACAGTTTCTACATTTGAGATCATATAGATGGCAATCCTTCAACATTCCCAAATGGAGCTACCGCTTTGTTGCTTTTCTCCAAGGTGGCGACAAAGGTTAAATGTTCCTGCGAGATAAAAACCACCTAGAAAGCCGAAAAATATATATTAATACATAACAGTTAGCATATGTTGTCAACTAGACCATGACAGCGCGCGTTGCCACACCCGTCCATTTCTTCGATGGAATGATACAAAGTTTGTAAATACATATAGACTTGAGAAATGGAAGTTAAATGTTGTTTTTTGTGAACGATATAATGTGCAAAACTCAATATGTCCATATATATGTAGCTAAATGCAATTACATTATAAACATGTTCCATGAGAAGCTAAGAACATGGGACATATAACAACATGGCCAAATAAAGACATTGTACAACAATGCGTATAATTTTCTCATCACACACAATCACATATATTTTGATCATTGCTGGCGGCACCCTCATGCTCTCCACCATCCCCGTGCCAGACCTTTAAAACCAGTGGTGGATAGCTAAACATAGGGAGCGATGGTTCCTCCGCAAAATGCAATATGGTTCAACATATATGAAAAGATGTTGCATTTCCTTTTCAAAAGAAATATATGTTGCATTATCCATTATAATCAAAGCTATAAAATCCGTGGAATGGTACCAGTGTGCCAAATATTCCAAGCTGCAAGAGGATGAATCAAGTCCTCGACGGATTAAGAAATTATTTGCATTTACTATTTTCCAACATGGTTTACATATGTTTTGTTTGTAAAGTTACAACATTTCAAGCTGCAACTTGTCTTGATGCTCATAAAATTTCTGACAAAGTGAAGCAAAACTTTCGAAACTTTAGCATAAAACCAACTTTCCAAATGCATCTGGAGATGTGCAAAAAGTAGAGGTAAGAAAAAAAAAGAAAGTAAAATGATAGCAGGACATCATGAATATTAGCTTTGGTATAATGTTGGATATATTTTGCATTGACCCACAATCGTAATAGATAAGGGCGGATATCACATTACATATGTTTAGAGGAAGATATAGTAGTGCACCATATCTTAATTAACCCCCTGCATCAATGTGACCCATTTTTTCACAAATAGGGGTAAGACATCAGTCACATATAAAGCAGAATTTGTCTTGTGGAATTTTCCTTGTCCCATTTAATCTAAATGAAGAGCAAACTTATGTGCATGTAAAGTAGTAGGTCCAACATAGTAAGTAAGCTGCAATACAATGATATCTCAACAAAATCTTACTTTTTTCAAGCTACATCTTGTCTGGATGCTCATAAAATTTCTGACAAAGTGAAGCAAACTTTTGAAATTTTAACATAAAACCAGTTTACCAAATGTACCTGGAGATGTGCAAAAAGGAGAGGTTAGAAAGTAAGGGAAGTACAACGATAAGTCTACTTTTCAGCATAGTCTATATGTTAACCACCACTATGAAAGTTCAAGCCCCCTGCAGCCAACTTTTACAATACAGTACTGATCTAAACACTTTTATATTTCTTGACAAAGGGAGTACATATGAGGTAATAGCCAAAAAATAATCGATGTTATCTATGATTTTGATGATGTTAGAAAATTATATGGATATACACTTTATCTGTCCAGAATATATATACCACTAGTTTATGTAATTTCTAAATTCAGTGAAAGAGAAATAGTTTATGTGTAAGTACCAAACTGACCCTCACAGTTCACAGAGACTATCCGGTGAAAGAAAAGAAACTTATTACTATGTAGCAAATACTAACTTAATTTCGCTTCCAACAAAGATCTCAGAGCCAACAAGTACAACTTGTTGCGTCGATAAGCATTTCGTTCCCATGGACCCAGCTAAATGAGGGCACACCAAGAAACACCAAAAAACACAACAGGATGCTTGTTTAGTATCTACACCTTATACCCATGATAGTCATCATAGGCAGTATCATTGCCTACGTATCATCCCTGTTCTCCCACAAGAAATAATTATGATGACACATATTATCTTCTTCTCCTTTTTATATTTGATTTGTAGCACGTAAAACAGCGTCGTCGTCCACCATTCAAAGTTCTGGTTGTAAATTTTGCATCATACGGTGTCGCAAACTGGGTTCAATATTTTTTTTTTGCATCATTTCCTGGTAGTCTTAGTTTTATCAGTATTCCCTGCCAAAGAATCATTATTGTTAGAAGCAAGAAATACATGCGGTTATATATTCTACAATGCCATAGAAAATGCACATAAGAGAAAGAAACCTGATTGTGCCCAAATACAAAGTTTCCATCTCTTCCTTGGAATAGTCAAAGATAGTACGTATGAATGAGCTGGTAGCAGATTGATCAATGCTAACTGTTATGTTTTCCTCATCTGTATGGAAAAAACCTTGACATCATAAATCACAAAAAGAAATCTTCTGAGAGTTCAGTCATAACTAAAGAAGGGATCTCAACATAGAAACAAACCTTGGTGTCTTTGGATCTTAATGCGAGAATCAATCTCTTCCAGTCTTTTCTCTTGATCGGCGATCTAAGAAATACCAGCACATGACATCCCATAAACAGGGATGGAAAGGAGGGGGAGGTGGCGTTGAAAAGGGACTCAGAAGTCACAAGTACAACCACGACCTGGTCTGGGTATGGAGCCTTGGACAGGCAAAGAAGATACGGGTGTCCACGAGATGAAGGAGGCGGAAATAGAAACGATGGGCTCCTCGCCGCTGCCCCTGAATGAAGTGTCTAGGGATGCGTCCTACACGACATTCTCCTCTCCACCTATGTAGCATCAGGAGGAGTGGCTGGGGCTTCTATTGTAGGGGCGATGGGGTAGGGGTGGAGCGGCTGCTTTCGGTGACTTAGTCAAGGTAGGGGCGATGGGGTCGGGCGACGGTGTTCGGCGGCGCTATAGAGGTCGGAGCGAGTGGATTTTGCGCTGGCTTCGTGGTCGGGGTGCGGGCGATGGCTTTCGGCGTCACGGTAAGGCCTCATTTGGTTTCACAGGATACCGGGGGATCCCTGCCTATTCCCGGGCTGAGAAACCATGGACCATTTTGTCCCCGAGCGACCCTGCAACGCATTTGGAGGCCCACGAGGCCAGGGCAGCCCTGCCCTTTCCACGACCTTTTCCCCCGGGCGAGGCTTCCACTCCTGATGAGATCGGGGAGGAAACCCTCGTCGCTCCATCTCTCGAACGGGAGGCAGTGGTGACAAGATCAAGCGACCCCTCCTCCCCGGCGCCCTCCTCTATCCAATGCTCCGCCCTTCTCCGGCAACTGGAAGCAACTCACCCCTCCCTTCACCTCCATTGCACTGCTGTTCCATGGCTTCCTGTAGGTCTCTGTTGTTCCATGGCTTCCTGTAGGTGAGGCGTGCAGCAGACCCCCAAATGGTCATGCGAATCTTCCACGTGGTTTTGATTTTGTAAAGAATATTTTGACCAGGGCTTCTCTTCCATGGAACTATCTCCCCTAGTAACCAAACATAGCCTAAAGGAGAGTCGGGACTGGCGAGCGGATGCTCAGTACGGTGAGGAACGCGGCGGTGTCAGGGGGCAGAGGAGGGATAGCCGGAGGCGGTGCGATGCCCTCCGCTCGAGAAACCCTACGAGGAGAATGGGGTTGTGCAAGTGAGAGAAGAGTCAGGCTGGGCTGGGCTCGCTGGTTGTATGTGCGGCAGATCGGGTGGGTTAATTGGGCTGCCAAAAACGGCCCAGTTTAACAGAGGCCTTCGTTTCTGCCTCTGGAGTAGCAGCTCATAGGACAGGGTGGATCCTATACAGCGCGTAGGTCGCGCTGGGGACCTCCTATTTAGCGCTACAAGCGCCAGTTGTCGCTGCTGGCGCTCGCACGGGACATGCAGTGGGCCGGCCCAGCAACCTGATGAAAGTGCAAAATACGAAGGGAAAAAGGTCATGTAAATTTGGGAGTAGTGGGAGTCGAACTGCTCACGCTAGAGTCAATGCCACACATGTTAAACCACTCAAGCAAGCACAATTTGTTGACTGCAGGAGGAAAAGGCTCTATTTGACCTCTGTCACTATACACATTAAACATATAGAACTATTATATATCCGCTATAAGTTATTGAATAAAGAAAATATAAATTTGAAAAGGCATTCACAACTACCATAAATTGGTAGAAATCAAAATTTTGAAAAGGTTTGTACCAATTGAAAAAGTTCGCAAAAATGGGAAAAGTTCATCAAATTTAGAAAAAACGTTCACCGAATTTGAAAAAAGTTCACTGATTCTGAAAAAGGTTCATCAATTTTTAAAAAAAAGTTCATCAAGTTGAAAAAATTTCATCAATTTGAAGAAAGTTTCGTCGATTTTGAAAAAAAGTTCATCGATTTTGGAAAAACTTTAACGATTTTGTAAAAAAGTTCACCAATTTTGAGAAAAAGTTCAAAAAAATGAAAAAAAAATCATGACATTTGAAAAATAAGTTAATCCATTAAAGGTTCATCAATTCTACATAAAAGTTCATGAGTTTTAAAAAAATTAGTTCATGGATTTTGAAAAGAAGTTCCTCTATTTGAAGAAAACAATTACGAATTTGGAAAAAGAAAAGACATAAAAAAACATCGAAAAATTAAAAAGAGGAATGAACAAATTGATGATAAACATGTCTGTTATCAAGCCTAGTGAGGTGGTTGGGTTGGTTAGATGTCGATCACTCGTAACCCGCAAAGCTGGGTTCGAATCCTAGCTCTTGCAGAATTTTTGCAGTTTTATATTTAGAAAATAGAAGGAAAATGAAATATGGGCCGGCCCACGAGTAGCTCCTGCAGCGCTAAATAGGAATTTCCGTCGCGCTGTATCGACGTAGCGCGCACCCCGCCGAACTAACCGGTCAGCGTATCGGCCGACACATTTTCTGCGTTATGTTCCCCAAAACGGAGGTTTTATGTTTTCTCAACTGGCTTTCTCTTTTCATATTTTTATTTTTATTTTTAGTTTTTTTTCATTTTTCTTTTATTTCCTTTTCCTTCTTTTTTCTTTTCCCTTTTCTCCTTTTCTTTTCTGTTTTCCTTATTTTATTTTATTTTCTTCTTATTTACTTTTTCCCTTTTTTGCATTTTTCTTGTAAATTTTGTGAACATTTTTTTGTTAGTCGAATTCAAAAAATGTTCAACCATGTAAAATAATGTTCAGCAATTCAAAAAATGTTCATCGAAATAAAAAAATGTTCACCATGGAAAATAATGTTCAACAATTCAAAAACTGTTCATTGAATTTAAAAATTGTTCATCAAAATTAAAACATTGTTCATTGACATAAAAAAATGTTCATCAAATTCTATTTCTTATACATCATTTTCAGAAAAATTTCATCAATTTTAGATTTTGTTCATTGAATTCAAAATGTGTCCATCATGTTTTTCAAGAAATTATTCTTGAATACAATTTTTGTTCATTAAATTCAAAAAATGTTCATTGAATTTAAAATTTGTTCATCAAATACAAAAAAATTGTTCATCATTATTAAAAATCCTCAAACATTGTTTGAATTCCTGAAATTTTTTTGTTCATCGAATTCAAAAAATGTTCAACCATGTAAAACAATGTTCAACAATTCAGAAAATGTTCATCAGAATTAAAAATTTCTGCATCGAACTAAAAAAAATGTTCATCAAATTCTATTTTTTGATCATCATTTAAAAACAAATGTTCATCAAATTTACACTTTAATCATCAAATACAGAAAATTGTTCATCATTATTAAAAATGCTCATACATTGTTTGAGTTCGTGAACATTTCTGAGGATATGGAGACATTTTTTCATAATTATGAACATTTTTTCTAAATATGTGAATTGTTTTCTAAATCAAAATCATTTTTTGATCTAGAAGCAGTTTGTGATTTCTTTTTTTTTTTCAAAATTTACTGATTTATTTGTTATTTTTAAAAATCTCATGTCTATCTATACCAATATAAAAAACCCAAATGGGCAGATCCAAACCATCTCAACCTTCAAATCATGTTATCTAGCGGTTCAAATCGCTCCAATATTAAGCACCAAACAGGTTTAACGCACTAATTCCCACCACTGCCGTTGGTTATAAACACGTTTTGACTCAACGCTGAAATCTTCCATATAATTAATATCCTACCATGCATTCCCGTGAAAAAGTAATTGATATCTTACCAAAAACACCAACGTGCAACAGATATATCTTACCTAATATAACTTGCAACTAATATCATACCGAATATAAACGTGCATTGCACGCACATTATTACTAGTATTTTAAAGAAGAAAAAACTAAAACAGAAAAAATAACTAAGCGCAGAAAATAGAAATAAAGACAAGTGGGCATCTAGCCCCGCTCATGGGTCGTTCCAATAGGGCGTGCGGGAGGGGAGCGGTGCGCGTTGGCTTTGTTCGCCAGCGCGTCACGCGCTGTATAGGAGCAATCATACGACAGCTGGGTTAGATTTCACACGGTGCGAGACATATGGGCACCCCTATTTCTGGTTTTAAGTGAGCATAGGGGGCAGCGTCGCATTAGGAGGAACCCAAATGGGCCGCCCCACGCGCGAGTGAGGCCACAACCCGTTTTCCTCTTTTTTACGCGTTCTGGCTTCTTTTTGTTTTATTTTGTACTTTTTTTTATACTTTAAATATTGTATATATATATAATATTACAAAAAACTCGACAAAAACATTTGGAAAATGTTGAATAAGTATTTGAAAAATATTGAACAAGTATTTGAAAAACGTTGAACTAGTATTTGAAAAATGTTAATGTAGCATTCAGAGGAATGTTGAACAAGTATTTGAAAAAAGTTGATTAAGCATTTGAAAATTGTTGAACTAGTATTGAGAGAAGTGCATATTACACCCCTCAACTCTAGCCCTACTCTAATATACAACCCTAACTCCAATACCATCCAGTTTACACCCCCAACTCTCAATACCAGGCAGAATTCAACCCTCCCCTCCCTGTTGACTAGTTTTGATCCAGTTGACCGGTTTTGACATGTTGACTGGGTGAACAGTAAATTCAAAAGAAATAAAAATTGATTTTTCTTTGTTTTTTCACTGGGTGAACAGTAAATTCAAAAAATGTTCTAAATAAAAATTCAAAATATATATATATATTTAGTTTTGTTTTTTTGTCCGGGTGAACAGTAAATTCAGGAAAAAATAAACAAAATTTCTGAATTATTTTTGTATGGATGATGTTTGATTGCGTGATGTCCGTTCCAATTTTTAGCTTGTACGGACATCTGCGTAGCTCTCAACAAAAAAGACAAATGTGACGTCTATGAAATAGTTAACAGTTCGTGTAATGTTCGGGCTGATATTTTTTTTGTTGAGAGACCACTGAAACGTCCAAACAAGTTGAAAATTGTCACAGACATCACGCGCTGAAAAATCATCCATGCTAAAATAATTTGGATTTTCTTGAAAAAGTAGTATTTTTGTTGAATTTACTATTCACCCGGTAAAAAATTGAAACTACTTGTTGAATTTTATTTCCAACTTTTTTTTGAATTTACTGTTCGTCCCTTGAAAAAATGAAAGTATTTTTTGATCTTTTATTTTTTGTTCACCCAGCCAACATGTCAAAACCGGTCAACTAGGTCAAAACCTGTCAACGAGGAGGGGAGGGTTGAATTCCGCCTGGTTTTGTGAGTTGGGGGGGGGGTGTAAACTAGACGGTATTGGAGTTTGTGGGTGGATATTAGACTAGGACTAGAGTTGATGGGTGTAATATGTACTTCTCTCACAAGTATTTGAAAAAAGTTGAACAAGTATTTGAAGAAATGTTGAACAAATATTTGAAAAATGTTAATCAAGCGTTCAAAAAATGTTCAACATGTATTTGAAAAATATTGAACAAGAATTTAAAAAAAATGTTAATCAAGCATTCAAAAAATGTTGAACAAGTATTTGGAAAATGTTGAGCAAGTATTTGAAAAAATGTTGATCATCTATATAAAAATGTTGAATAAGTATTTGAAAATTTTTGAACAAGTATTTGACAAAATGTTGATCATGTATACAAGAATGCAGATTGAAAAACCAAAAGAAACAAAGAAAAACCAAAAGAATGAAAACCAAAAAAGGAAAACAAAAAATGGAGAAGAAAGAAGAAACCCAAAAAATGGAGAAGACAAAAGAAAATAAAAAACGAAGAAACAAAATGAAACAAAAGAAAACGAAAAAAAACCTTAAAAAATAAAGAAGGAAAAAAGAAGAAAAATGGTTGCAGTTTTTGTTCCCCGCTATACATATCTAGGAGATGAGAGACTAGTTAGACCATATGAAAAATTGCAAACAGTAATTGAATTTGAAATGGTGGAACAAATTTGAAATAACTCAAATAATATTTGAAGTAAAATATTTCATTCGTCTAAAGATGCTTATGTATGTTTGGAGACGAGTATAAGAGGCGAATAAAACGTGTCTATGAGTGGAGACGTTAATTGAATTTGAAATGGTGAAACAAATTTAAAATAAATCAAATAGTATTTGAAGTAAAATATTCCAATTGTATAAAGATGCTTATGTATATTTAGAGTATCAACGTCCCAAGAAAGCGTCTTATGCCATGTAAGACACGCTTGGCAAACGTGTCTACTTGGTTTTGACGGTCCGTGGGGATACGCTCCAAGGACGCTTTACTAAAACGGCTCTATAGTTGCCTAGAGATGAAACAACACATCCCTAGGTACAAAATTGAGCATGTCTAGTGACTGTTTTTGTTGTAGTGGCAACGTCTTCCTCTTGGCCGTGGGCACCGGCAAGGCCCGCGCAGGCCGCCGCCCCGTCTCTGTAGTGTGCGTCAGGGGCAACGCCGCAGACGCTGACACGAGGCACTACGAAAAAATTACACTTCTGTGATGATACGTGTTTGTCATAGTAGGTCACGTTTTCTGTCATGCATGTACATCCATGGCGATTTTATGACAGAATCAAGATAGTCATACCTGTGCTGTCGTAGAAGTGTTCCATGACAATACCAAAATTATCATCACGGAAGTGTCCACTTCTGATACGTCCATTTTGCATCATGTTTTCCTATTGTTAATTATGATGTTTTTATCCATAATAATGCTTTTTGGAGTAATTCTAATGCCTTTTCTCTCATAATATGCAAGGTATACACAAAGAGGGAGAATCCCGACAACTGGAAATCTAGACCTGGAAAAACTACGTCAGGCCACCTATTCTGCACAACTCCAATCAAGCTGAAACTTCACGGAGATTTTTTATCAAATATATGATGAATATTGGAGCAAATAACTACCAGAGGGGCCCACTAGGTGGGCACAACCCACCTGGGCGCGCCAGGGAGCCCAGGCGCGCCCTGGTGGGTTGTGCTCACCCAGGCCCACCTCCGGTGCCCATCTTCTAGTATATAGGTCATTTTGACCTAGAAAAATAATAATAAGGAGAGGACTTTCGGGACGGAGCGCCGCCGTCTCGAGGCGGAACTTGGGCAGGAGCACTTTTGCCCTTCGGCGGAGCGATTCCGCCGGGGGAACTTCCCTCCCGGAGGGGGAAATCACCGTCATCATCATCACAAACAACTCTCCCATCTTGGGGAGGGCTATCTTCATAAACATCTTCAACAACACCATCTCATCTCAAATCCTAGTTCATCTCTTGTGTTCAATCTTGTTACCGAAACTATAGATTGGTGCTTGTGGGTGACTAGTAGTGTTGATTACATCTTGTAGTTGATTATTATATGGTTTATTTGGTGGAAGATTATATGTTCAGATCCAATATGCTATTTAATACCCCTCTGATCTTGAGCATGATTATCATTTGTGAGTAGTTACTTTTGTTCTTGAGGTCACGGGAGAAATCATGTTGCAAGTAATCATGTGAACTTTATATGTGTTCGATATTTTGATAGTATGTATGTTGTGATTCCCTTAGTTGTGTCATGTGAACGTCGACTACATGACACTTCACCATATTTGGGCCTAAGGGAATGCATTGTGGAGTAGCAATTAGATGATGGGTTGCGAGAGTGACAGAAGCTTAAACCCCAGTTTATGCGCTACTCCGTAAGGGACCGATTGGGTCCAAAAGTTTAATGCTATGGTTAGAATTTATTCTTAATACTTTTCTCGTAGTTGCGGATGCTTGCGGGAGGGTTAATCATAAGTAGGAGGTTTGTTCAAGTAAGAACAACACCTAAGCACCGGTCCACCCACATATCAAATTATCAAAGTAGCGAACATAAATCAAATCAACATGGTGAAAGTCACTAGATGAAATTCCCGTGTACCCTCAAGAATGCTTTGCTTATTATAAGCGATCGTTTTGGCCTGTCCTTTGCCTCAAAAGGATTGGACTACCTTGCTGCACTTTTGCTACTTCTATCGTTACTTGCTCGTTACAAATTATCTTGCTATCAAACTACTCTGCTACTTATAATTTCAGCACTTGCAGACATTACCTTGCTAAAACCACTTGTCATTTCCTTTTGCTCCTCGTTGGGTTCGACACTCTTACTTATCGAAAAGAGATACAATTGATCCCTATACTTCTGGGTCATCAAGGCTATTTTCTGGCGCCGTTGCCGGGGAGTGAAGTGCCTTTGGTAAGTGGAATTTGGTAAGGAAACATTTATATAGAGTGCTGAAATTTATTGTTACTTGTTACTATGGAAAACAATCCTTTGAGGGGTTTGTTCGGGGTATCTTCACCTCGAACGGAACCACAATTAGCTACCCCTCAACCTACTGCACCTACTGAAAATATTAAATATGAAATTCCTTCGGGTATGATAGAACAACTGCTAGCTAATCCTTATGCAGGAGATGGAACTGAACATCCTGATATGCACTTGATATATGTGGAACAACTTTGTGATTGTTTAAGCTTGCAGGTCTACCTAGAGATGAAGTTATGAATAAGGTTTTCCCTTTATCTTTGAAGGGAAAAGCATTAGCACGGTATAGGCTATGCGATGATATTGGATCTTGGAATTGAAATCGATTGAAATTGGAGTTCCATCAAAAAATTTATCCTATGCATCTAGTTCATCGTGATCGGAATTATATATATAATTTTTGGCCTCGTGAAGGAGAGAGTATCGCTCTAGCTTGGTGGAGGCTTAAGTCAATGTTATATTCATGCCCCAACCATGAGCTCTTAAGAGAAATTATTATCCATAATTTTTATGCCCGGCTTTCTCGTAATGATCAAACCATGCTTGATACTTCTTGTGCTGGTTCTTTTTTGAAGAAGACTATTGAATTCTGGTGGGATCTTTTGGAAATAATTAAACACAACTCTGAAGATTGGGAACTTGACAAAGGTAAAGAGTCAGGTATTAAACTTAAGTATGATTGTGTTAAATCTTTTATGGATACAGATGCTTTTCAAAAATTTAGCACTAAATATGGACTTGACTGTGAGATAGTAGCCTCTTTTTGTGAATCATTTGCTACTCATGTTGATCTCCCTAAAGAGAAGTGGTTTAAATATCACCCAAATATTAAGAAGAAATTAAAAAACCGGTACCAATTAAAGAAGAAACCATAATTTATAATGTTGATCCAGTTGTTCCTTCTGCTTATATTGAGAAACCACCTTTCCCTATTAGGATAAAGGAACATGCTAAGGTTTCAACTGTGGTTAACAAAAGCTATATTAGAACACCTAAACCTGATGAACAAATTAAAGTAGAACCTAGTATTGCTATGGTTAAAGATCTCTTGGAAGAAGATATGGATGGGCATGTTATTTACTTCTGTGAAGAAGCTGCTAGAATTGCCAAACCTGATAAAAAGGATAAACATAGACCTATTGTTGGCATGCATGTTGTCTCAGTTAAAATAGGAGATCACTATTATCATGGTTTATGTGACATAGGTGCTAGTGTGAGTGCTATTCCTTACACCTTATACCAAGAAATTATGAATGGCATGACACCCGCAGAGATAGAAGACATAGATGTTACTATTAAACTTGCTAATAGAGACACTATATCACCAATTGGGATTGTTAGAGATGTTGAAGTCTTGTGTGGGAAAACAAAATACCCTACTGATTTTCTTGTTCTTCGTTCCCCACAAGATGACTTTTGTCCCATTATCTTTGGTAGACCTTTCTTGAACACCGTTAATGCTAAGATAGACTGTGAGAAGCAAACTGTCGGTGTTAGTTTTGGTGATGAGTCTCACGAGTTTAATTTTTCCAAGTTTAGTAGAAAGCTTCATGAAAAATAATTGCCTAGTAAGGATGAAATAATTGGTCTTGCTTCTATTGTTGTGCCACCTACTGATCCTTTAGAACAATATTTGCTAGACCATGAAAATGATTTTCATATGCATGAAAGAAATGAAATAGATAATATTTTCTTTGGACAACGTCCTCTACATAAACACAATTTGCCTATTGAAACTCTAGGAGGTCCTCCTCCACCTAAAGGTGATCCTGTGTTTGAATTAAAGCAATTGGCAGACACTTTGTAATATGCTTATCTTGATGAAAACAATATATATCCTATTATTATTAGTGCTAACCTTTCAGAACATGAAGAAGAAAGATTATTGAAAGTTCTAAGGAAGCACCGAGCTGCTATTGGATATACCCTTGATGATTTAAAGGGCATTAGTCCAACTCTATGTCAGCATAAAATTAATATGGAACCTGATGCTAAACCCGTTGTTGATAACCAACGTCGGTTAAATCCGAAGATGAAAGAAGTGGTAAGAACGGAAATATTAAAACTCCTGGAATCAGGTATAATCTATCCCATAGCTGATAGTAGATGGGTAAGTCCTGTTCATTGTGTCCCTAAGAAAGGAGGTATTACTGTTGTTCCTAATGATAAGAATGAACTTATTCCACAAAGAATTGTTACAGGCTATAGAATGGTAATTGATTTTAGAAAATTTAACAAAGCAACTACAGAAGATCATTACCCTCTGCCTTTTATTGGTCAAATGCCAGAAAGATTATCTAAGAACACACATTTTTGCTTCCTTGATGGATATTCTGGTTTTTCACAAATAACTTTCTCTCAACCTGATCAAGAAAAGACCACTTTTACTTGTCCCATTGGAACTTATGCTTATAGAGGTATGCTTTTGGTTTATGCAATGCACCTGCTACCTTTCAAAGATGTATGACTGCTATATTCTCTGACTTTTGTGAAAAGATTAATTGTTGAGGTTTTCATGGATGACTTCTCTGTTTATAGGAAGTCTTTTGATGATTGTTTAAGCAATCTTGATCGAGTTTTGCAGACATGTGAGCAAACAAATCTTGTCTTGAATTGGGAGAAGTGTCACTTTATGGTTAATGAAGGTATTGTCTTGGGTCATAAAATTTCTGAAAGAGGTATTGAAGTGGACAAAGCTAAGGTTGATGCAATTGAGAAAATGCCATGTCCTAAAGATATCAAAGGTATTCGTAGTTTCTTAGGTCATGCTGGTTTCTATAGGAGATTTATCAAAGACTTTCTAAAAAATTTAGGCCTCTTACGAGTCTTTTGCAAAAGGATATTCCTTTTGTTTTTGATGATGATTGTTTAGAAGCCTTTGAAACACTCAAGAAAGCCTTAATTTCTGCACCTATTGTTCAACCACCTGATTGGAACTTGCCTTTTGAAATTATGTGTGATGCTAGTGATTATGTTGTTGGTGCTGTTCTAGGACAAAGAGTTGATAAGAACCTGAATGTTATTCATTATGCTAGTAAAACTTTTGACAGTGCTCAAAGAAACTATGCAACTACTGAAAAAGAATTCTTAGCAGTGGTGTTTGCTTGTGATAAATTTAGACCTTATATCGTTGATTCAAAAGTAATTGTTCACACCGATCATGCTGCTATTAAATATCTTGGAAAAGAAGGATGCTAAACCTAGACTTATTCGATGGGTTCTCTTGTGATACGTCTCCAACGTATCTATAATTTTTGATTGTTCCATGCTATTATATTATCAATCTTGGATGTTTCATAATCATTTTATAGTCATTTTATATCATTTTTTGTTACTAACCTATTGACATAGTGCCAAGTGCTAGGTGTTGTTTTCTGCATGTTTTTTACATCACAGGAAATCAATACCAAACGGAGTCCAAATGCAACGAAACTTCACGGAGAATTTTTATGGACCAGAAGACACCTAATGGGCAAAGGCTGCGCCTAGGGGATGCTCCGAGGAGAGCACAACCCACCAGGGCACGCCAGGAGGCCCAGGCGTGCCCTGGTGGGTTGTGCCCACCTCGGGTGCCCCAAGGACTGCCTCTTTGCTCTATAAGTACCCCAATATTCCAGAAACCCTAGGGGAGTCGACGAAAATCAATTCCAGCCGCCGCAGAGTCCAGAACCACCAGATCCAATCTAGACACCATCACGGAGGGTTTCACCACTTCCATGCATCTCTGATGATGCGTGAGTAGTACTTTGTAGACCTCCAGGTCCATAGTTAGTAGCTAGATGGCTTCCTCTCTCTTGCTAAATTCTCAATACAATGGTCTCTTGGAGATCCATATGATGTAACTCTTTTTGCGGTGTGTTTGTTGGGATCGGATGAACTTTGAGTTTATGATCAGATCTATCTTTTTATATCCATGAAAGTTATTTGAGTTTCTTTGATCTCTTATATGCATGATTTCTTATAGCCTCGTATTTCTTCTCTGATATTTGGGTTTTGTTTGGCCAACTTGATCTATTTATCTTGCAATGGGAAGAGGTGCTTTGTAGTGGGTTCGATCTTATGGTGCTTGATCCCAGTGACAGAAGGGGAACCGACACGTATGTATTGTTGCTACTAAGGATAAAACGATGGGGTCTATCTCTACATAGATAGATCTTGTCTACATCATGTTATCGTTCTTATTGCATTACTCCGTTTCTCCATGAACTTAATACACTAGATGCATGCTGGATAGCGGTCGATGTGTGGAGTAATAGTAGTAGATGCAGGTAGGAGTCAGTCTACTAATCTTGGACGTGATGCCTATGTATTGATCATTGCCTGGATATCGTCATGATTATTTGAAGTTCTATCAATTGCCCAACAGTAACTTGTCTACCCACCGTTTGCTATTTTTCTCAAGAGAAGCCACTAGTGAAACCTACGGCCCCCGGGTCTCTTTCTCATATTATTTGCCTTTGCGATCTATTTGCCTTTGCTTTTATTTTCAAATCTATTAAACTAAAAATACAAAAATACCTCGCTGCATTTTATTATTATTTATTTTATTTGGCGTTCGATCTATCAACCTATTACAACTTTCTCCCGTCCACGTGCCAATTTCTGGCGCCGTTACCCGAAAGGGATTGACAACCCCTTTAACACGTCGGGTTGCGAGTGGTTGTTATTTGTGTGCAGGTTGTAAGGGCATATTTATACCTAAGTGGTTTTGGTGATTGATGACAATGCATTTGCGTACTAATCGTGTGCATTGAGCATTTCAGATATCTCATGTCTAGGCACAAGACGATTTGGTGCCCCTCAGAGCTTATCAAAGACGGCGTTTCTCTAAGTTTTTTTCGGTGGATTTGAGTCGTAGGAAAGCCGCACTATTAAAAGGGGGTCCGCTTTGGAAAGGTTAGGGTGGAATCATCACGTACACATCTATTCCTTTGCACCACCTTTCCTTGCTTCTTTGGAGCACCGGTTGTTCCCCTTGTAGTTGCGAAGATGAAGGCATCGTAGTGCTACTGGTCTGCGGCATGCGGTAGTACTACTCAAGGGAGCAGTAGTACCACAGCTGGCCACGGTAGTACCGCCCTGAGGTAGCCCTAGTACCGCAAGTGCGGTAGTACCGCTCCTAGCATGCGGTAGTACCGTGGCCTCTGGCCCAATACCGTTGCATGAGCGGATGTAGGGGGGAAGTAATTTTTTACTTCCACACCCTACGGGGTAGTACCGCTCCGTGTGAGCTGTAGTACCGTGCCGGATTTTTGCACTAACCAAAACTCAGCGGAAGTAGTCACGGATGTAATTTTATTAGTCCGTGCCTTCCCAGCCCAGGATGTGCTCCGCCTTGCGGTAGTACCGCAAGGGCGCATGGTAGTACCGATCCGGCGGTTCTACCGCTCATTGCCTTGTGCAACAGAGCCTCACCTGGCTCCTATCGCGCGAGCGGTAGTACCGCACCTCCCAGCGGTAGTACCGCAAGCCAGTGCAGTAGTACCGCTTGGAGATGCGGTAGTACCGCATGTCGTGGGCTGAGTAGGTGGGTAACGGTTGGATTTGTCCTCTCACTATTTAAGGGGGGTCTTCTTCCCCAAGTTGACTACCTCTTCCCTTCCAAAGCTCCATTGTTGCTCAAAGCTCCATTTTCGCCCGATCTCTCTCCCTAGCCAATCAAACTTGTTGATTTTCTAGGGATTGGTTGAGAAGGCCTCGATCTACACTTCCACCAAGAGAAATTTGATTCCCCCCACTAATCCCTTGCGGATCTTGTTACTCTTGGGTTTTTGAGCACCCTAGACGGTTGAGGTCACCGCGGAGCCATATTCCATTGTGGTGAAGCTTCGTGGTGTCGTTGGGAGCCTCAATTAAGTTGTGGAGATTGCCCCAACCTTGTTTGTAAAGGTTCGGTCGCCGCCTCCAAGGGCACCAATAGTGGAATCACGGCATCTCGCATTGTGTGAGGGCGTGAGGATAATACGGTGGCCCTAGTGGCTTCTTGGGGAGCATTGTGCCTCCACATCGCTCCAACGAAGACGTACTTCCTTTCAAAGGGAAGGAACTTTGGTAACACATCCTCGTCTCCACCGGCTCCACTCTTGGTTATCTCTTACCTTTACCTGCGCAAGCTTATATTGTGTTGCATCTCTTTCTTGCTTGTGTGCTTGTTGTTATTGCATCATATAGGTTGCTCACCTAGTTGCATATGTAGACAACCTACTTTGATGCAAAGTTTAAATTGGTAAAGAAAAGCTAAAAATTGTTAGTTGCCTATTCAGCCCCCTCCAGTCAACTTTATCGATCCTTTAAATTGGTATCAGAGCCTCATCTCTTTATTAAGGACTTTGCCGTCCGAAGGGTATGGTTGACACCGTAGACGTTGGGGAGGAGCACTCCGGTATGAATCTGTTCTCGTCTACGGCCGATGGGAACCGCGGTCTCTCGTGAGGAGTTCAATGTGGCTTTGGACACATTGAAAACCTCCATGACGACCGAGGTTGAAAGCATGTCTAACAAGTTCTTAGAAGGCCTTAAATTATCCACCGCACCTATGAAAGTAGGTGATCCCGCTAACAAGATGACGGATGCTAACTCCGACAAGGGGGAAGCTACTAGTGACAAAGTTCCTTTATCTAGTGGTAGAAATGGTAGTGGCATCTTTGCCCATGTTGAACCTCCACTTACTTATGGAGGACCGGTTCCCTCCACTCATTTGAATCATGTTGGTCCTCCTCCTAAGATTGTGAAAAATGAGGATTTTGACTCTTGGGTGTATCGCTTTAAACGTCATTTGAATCATGTTAATACTAATCTTTGGAGAATCATTGAGCAAGGTTTCTATCCGCATGACCCAAGCAACTTCACCCCTAGAGAAGCCGTAGATCATCGATTCAACGAGAATGCTCTCTTCATCATCCAATATGAAATTCCATCCGAAGATATTGCGCATCTCCGACCTTTCACCGTGGCCAATGAAGCATGGCACCATGTTGTTTCCATTTACAAGGGAAGCGCAAGCATTCAACGCTCCAACTATGAGGTGGTGCAAGATGAAGCTGATGAGTTCACAATGAATGAAGATGAAGAACCTCGTGAGCTTTACCGGAGATTAACCACTCTCGCGGTCTCACTCTGAGATCATGGGAGCAAGGATACGGATGACAATTGGATCAAGCGCAAGTTCCTCAAGGCCATGATGCCTTACGACAAGGTCATGTCCTCCGTCATCCGTCAAAGGCCGGACTTCCACACCTTGTACTCAAGTGAAGTGTTGGATGAGTTTGTGGCGATGAGGATCTTGGACAAGACCACCGACAATGCAGTGTTGCATTCTCAAAGAGCAAAGAAGCGCAACCTTGCCTTGAAGGCCAAGGCTAGTGTGGAGGAATAGGATGAAGAGGAAGAAGAGGAGAGCAACCCCGAAGATACAAAATATGCTTATCATGAGCACATGGCTCTTGCTTCAAGGCAATTTTGGAGCAAGAAGAACACAAGGCCCAACTTCAACAAGAACAACTCAAGTGGCGAGAAGGGAAAGCAACGTGTGAGGACTTGCTATAATTGTGGCAATGTGATCCACTTTGTTGTGGAGTGCCCATATAAGAAGAGGGAAGACAATGGTGGCAAGCTCATCCGAAAAGACAAAGCCAAGTCCTTCCCCAACAAGAACAACTTCACCAAGAAGACTCCTCCCAAGGGATTGGTGGCACAAGAAAAGTACAATGAGGATGATGATGATGATGATGAAGACGGAGAGTCGGTTGCCATGGCCTCCGTTGCCACTGCGACAACTCCACGGGTGTCCCTCTTCGACTCACCCAATGAGAACATCACCACCAAGTGCCTCATGGTTAAAGACATCAACAAGGTAACCTCCAACATCAAAACTACCATAATTACTAATCCTTATTTGACGGATTGCATTGATGAAAGTGAGGTGTCTAATGAGGAGGAAAATGAATTTGAGTCTTTTATGAGTAAGCTCAAGGGTAAGTCCAAGAAGCACTTTGTTGCTCTCTTGGAACAACTTGGTGAAGCCAATGACATGATCGAGGCTCATGAAGAAACCATCTCTAAGATGGAGGGGCATAGTCGTGACTATGCCGATGAGATATCAGATCTATCTAATGCGCTTGAGGAGGAGCGTGGTCGTCGTTTGGCTCTTGAGGAGTCACACAACGACGATCATGCTAAAATTAAGAAAGATCTTGATCATGCTCTTGTTGTATCTCGTGTGCTAAATTTCGAGAAGGCTAAACTTGGGGTTGATCTTGCTAGACTCAAGGAGGAGTTTGATATACTTGACAAGGCTCACAAGTCCTTGAAGGGTACTCATGCTAGCCTTAAAGAGTCTCATGATCAACTCCAAGTGAAGCTAACCAAGGAGAAAGCCACTTTTCCTCATATGGTTTTAATTGATAACGCAAATGCTACTAACCCATGTTGTGAGCATGTGCATCTTGTGGAGGAGAATGCAAAGTTGAAGGAGCAACTTGAGAAAGGCCTTGTGTTTTGCATACAAGGTGAGAAGAACCTCAACGACCTTTT
The DNA here is from genome assembly GCF_002575655.3 of Aegilops tauschii subsp. strangulata. NCBI lineage: Eukaryota > Viridiplantae > Streptophyta > Magnoliopsida > Poales > Poaceae > Aegilops > Aegilops tauschii. The sequence continues at coordinate 185,092,095 of NC_053041.3, forward strand.
GAGCAATCAAAAGGAAGTTGTGGCCAAAGAGAGAATTGGGTTCGCACCCAAGTCCAAGAACAAGAAGAAGAATGACAAGGCCAAACGACCTCCTCCTCTCAAGCAAACTTTTGTGAAGGAGGGAGATGGTGCTTCTAAGGAGAAGAAGAACAATGTGAAGGGTGGTGGTGTCAAGAAGGGCAATGCCACCCCTTCCAACAATGCCAGCGATTTTAACCCTTCTTATGTGTTATGCCGTGCGAGTGATGGGCATGTTTATGCTAAATTTGTTGGTTCTCCTTATGAGTACATTGAATGGTCTATTTGGGTTCCTAAGACCCTTGTTACTAACATCAAAGGACCCATTACAAGATGGGTACCTAAAACCAAGCATTGATCTCTTGTAGGTGTTTGCTTCCAGTGGGGGATCATGGTTGCTCGATAGTGGAGCCACAAATCATATGACCGGAAGCAAGGACTTGGTGGTGGACGTGCATAAGATTTCATGTATGCCCACCAATGCCGAGTGGGGTGATGCCTCGTCTTCTAAGGTATTGGGACTTGGCAAGGTTGTCATTTCTCATGGTCTCACGATCGAGAAAGTCATGCTTGTTGAGTCCCTCGCATACAATTTACTTTCCGTTCATCAACTTGCACTCATGGGCTTTGCCACTTTCTTTGATATTGATACCGTGGCCCTCTTGTGGAGCAAGACTCTTAAAGTAGCCTTTGTTGGGCATGTCGAAAACGGTCTCTATGTGATTAACTTTTCGGAGCGACCCACTAAGACCGCGACATGCCTAATGGCTAAAGTTGACGTGGGATGGCTTTGGCATCGCCGTCTAGCCCATGTCAATATGAGATCTTTGCAAAGTCTTCTTAAGTGGGACCATGTCCGTGGACTAACACATGTTAGTTTTGCCAAAGATCATGCTTGCAGTGCTTGTATTGAAGGAAAGCTACATGAGAAGGCTCACCCTCCCACGACTATCATCTACTCGAAGAGGCCCTTGGAGCTCCTTCACTTGGATCTCTTTGGACCTCCATCCTTTGATAGTCTTGGGGGTAGAAAGTATTGCTTGGTGATTGTGGATGATTATTCAAGATACACTTGGGTATACTTCTTCAAGAGGAAGAGTGAGACCCAACAAACCGTCATTGACTTTGCAAATAAAGCTCAACGCCAACACAATGCAAAGATCTTGACGATAAGAAGTGACAACGACACCGAGTTCAAGAACTACACCTTGGATGAGTTTCTTAGTGATGAGGGGATCAAGCATCAATATTCCGCACCTTACACCCCTCAACAAAATGGTGTAGCGGAGAGGAAGAACCGGCCGTTGATGGATGCGGCAAGGACCATGATGGCGGAGTTCAAGTCTCCATACAACTTTTGGGAAGAAGCCATCAACACCACGTGTCATGCATCAAATCGGCTCTATCTCTGCAAAGGCTTGAACAAGACTCCATATGAGATACTCACCGGTAACAAGCCCAACCTCAAGTACTTCCGGGTGTTCGGGTGTAAGTGTTTCATTCTCAAGAAAGGTGTTCGTTTGTCTAAATTTGAGGCTAGAGCTCATGAGGGCATATTTGTTGGTTATGCTACAAACTCTCATGCTTACCGTGTCCTCAATAAGTCCACGCACTACTAGGAAAAGGCTAATTAGTGGCGCACCTGTTTTGGCCATTAATGGCGCACTACGGGTGCGCCACTATCATCACGCCACTAGTGACTAGTACTAATGGCGCACCCTTGGTGCGCCATTAGTATACCAGACAATAGTGGCGCACCTGGGAGTGCGCCATTACTATGCCTCCCAGGGGGCCATATTTACCTTGTGCTCTGGGTTACTAATGGCGCACTTCTAGACAATGCGCCACTAGTGTGTTTATTGCAGTGCGCCACTAAAGTGCAGTGTGGTGCGCCACTAGTATGAATATTAGGATTTTTTTCTTTTTGGATATTTGCACAGGTTACAAAATATATTACTGCACAGAATATAGACAGCACAACATATAAACAACAGATTTATCGAATACAATAGAAGATTAGTCTCCGAATACAATTCATAATATTAGTATCCGAATTCAAAAGACCGAACAAAGTTAGAACATTACAAGTCTCGAGACTACGAGTAGTGAGTTTGTCTTCACATTACAAGTCAATATCGATCATCTAAACTACCATCACATAGAAGAGAGCTGCGGTCATCACGATGAGCATCATCGTGATGAAACTGGTCTTCATCCGCTTCCTCCTCCACTCCCTCCTCTCTCCCGCTAGATAGCGCGCGTATCTAGCTTCCACCTCCGCCCTAGTGGTGTACCCTTTGTAACTGTTACCGCTGTAACGGTGAACCTGTCTCCGACACTCCTCCCAGTCGTCGTAGACTCCGGGAACCTTACCCTTGTACACGACATACGACGGCATCTCTATGCACTAGACAAACAAAACGTTAGTAGCAATTCACAGACAATACATAAGCAATATATAAGTATGCAACAAAAGGATCGGAAGAGAAAAGCAACACATTAATAGCACGATTCATGGTCCTACTAATAAATAGCATTGATTACATATAAGTTGAACGACTGTCCAAACCAAAGAGACATACAAGTTCATTAAAGTTTAATTACAACATGAGCTAATCGATATTTCAGAACTACATAGCATCACTACTTTCGACTCGACTCAGGGACCGGAGCATGGATGAAGCCGCCGTCTGTCGTGATGGTCATGAAATCGCGGGCGTTGTCAGCCTGCATTTGTAGCGTTGTTTCTATCTCACTGTTGGACGGTTGATATCTGAGGTAGAACTGCCCCGAGGTACGAAGGACATCTTGATGGATGATTTCTGCAAACTCCGACTGGATGCGAAAGAATTCTTGTCTGATGTCCGCGTCCTGGATTGCCGACAAGCGTGCGGCCCAATCTTTGAGATTATTTGGTAGCAGAAGGTGATTATGGTCCTGTACGATCGCCCGCATGTGATGGAGGGCGTAGTAGGCATCCTTCTGACCGCCAGGCGGCTGCTTGACGCAGGGGAGCGTCGTATTGTGGGTGAACACGTGCTTGCCGTACCTATGAATTGGCCTGCTGAAGGTGCCTCCAGATCTGGCGTAGCCGGGGAGAACATCATCAAGAACTTTCTTGATATTTGTGTAGTATTTCTTCGACTGACGGTCCGAGTCGAAATACGTGGCCATGGAATATTTCGGGCTTAAGAGGATGAGTGTGCAATGTGTGTCACTGCACAAAACACGGAATGTTAGAAAAAAAGAACGATCGAAATCTAAGAAATCATATGTTACGGGGCGGTGAGGGGATGACTTACTCGGGAAAGTAAGGCACGAGGAAGTTATCCTTATCTGGGTTTGCCAGAATGACGCCTTCGAGGTATGAACTCGCGACTTGCCGGTCCCCAGCGCTGCCCAAGATCTTGGCACACATGTTGAAGGGGTCGACTATCACGATGTCCGGGGTCTTGTCTCTAATGATCCGCATCTCCATACTCAGCGAAAATAGCCGAACAAAGGTGTAGTGCAGCGGATGAAGGTTTAACGTAGCAAAGATGTCATCAAACCACAGGACGATCATACCCCCGATGGCGCTATCCACAAAGCCCTTGCCCTCTGGCACCTTGGCCACGAAAACCGGGTATGCCAGATCATTCTCGGAGAGACGCCGCTTCTCCAAAGAAAGAACACTATCATGCAGACTCCGCATAGCACCGGTTGCAGCATTGAGCAGATTAGTCGGTAGCATCGGCCTACCCGCCACATGCACCCTCCTCGAGATATCCTTAGGTGAAGGTGGCCCGTCCTGAGCATGGATCGTACTCGGTGCCGGCTGGCTTGCACCCTTGTTATTCTTTCTTTTCCGTCCCTTCTTCTTCTGCTGTAATGGGATCGAGTTCTGCTCAGAGACCGCCTCTTGAGTGTGTTGGGGCTGATAATATTTCGCACCTCGGCTATCTGAGGCTCGGTGAAGGCGGCAGCTGGAGGCGTCTCCTGAGAACTGAATGCCAGACGACGCCTGTTGCAATTGGGTTTCTCCGCGGTACCAGCTAGATCGCGATCGTCTTTTGCAGGGTTGGGTTCTTGAGAAGGAGGCCCCAAGAATTCGTCACCATACCCATGTTCGTTGAAGTACTTATCGACGTTCGTAAATGTACCATCATCGTCGTCGTCCGGATCCTGCCATATGCATGTCCGGATCCTGTGCCATATGCATGTCCGGCATGTCCGGTAGCGTTGCGGCGGTCTTGCCATGGCTTGGCGCCGGCACGACTGGCGGTGTTGTCTGTGGGGTGGTGTCCCCCACCCCCAAACGAATCTAGCTCTTCGGCCAAAGCAGGGGCCAGCTTAAGCAGGCGCTGAGGGTCAGCACATCATCTTCGTTGGCCCCAGGGGGTCGAAACGGAGGTAACAAGTCGTCGCAGCCCCGCAGCACCCGAACCAGTTGAACCCTATACACATTGGGTGGCATCGGATTATCGTGGAATAGGCAGTTGCCCGGTTGAACGATTCTGGCCTTGGCGACATCGATCAACTCACCGTCCATGAAGTGCAGGAGAGTGCATGGAACATCGGCGGCGCCCTGCGAAAACATGTAGGGCGTCAGGGATGCCCAGTCAAAGGCAAGGAGATGAAGTCATTGGCCGAGAGGCTTAATTAGTTACCGTGATGGCGTCGAGCTCGGCTAATGTCGAGGCACCGCCAACGGCGGGCGTGCAAGTGACGGAGGGGCCGCTTGCTGTCGAGGTGCCGGCCGGCGTATTCTTCCCACACCCGGGTGCATTAAGAAGCAATGTCGGTGCCGCCGCGGGAGACACCAATGCCGCCTCCGCCGGAGACACCAATGGCGCCGTCGGTGCGTTGCGCGAGTTGCTGCCCGTGAAGCTGGGAATCGGGGGCGGACCCTGTTGGCCGCCCGCCATCCACGCCTGCAGCCCAGAAACCAAGGTAGGTATAATGGCGGTGATCGTCGCTCCCAGTTGGTCTCGCACTTGCTCTTCGACCATCCCTGGAATCCGTGCCACTTGTGCCTTGAGTTCTTGAACCTCGCGCTCCTGGCTTTCCGAGCTGGTCTTTCTCTCCTTTCGCCCACCAGCGTTATAGTATTCCGACCATTTCGTGGACAAGCCTTTGCCGGCCACACGACCAGCTGACGACGGCTTACTGAACTTATCCTTGTTTTTCATTACGTTCAACGCCCTATTTAAAGGGGTGTCCCAAGGGGAGCTCTTAGATGACCCCGCGCTACTGCTTTCAGTGTCCTGCGGAAGGAACGTGAACCATTTAGAAATTTGGCTTCATTAATTAGAATGCAACCATATGGAGCTAATTACGCGGGGGTGTATTCCTTACCAGAACCAGCTCAAGCGCCTTGGTCTTCGGATCTGTGGTAAGCTCCTTTGTTACCGGGTCAATCTTGTACCGGGCCCTGACATAGTTCCTTGTCTGCTTGTCACGGTATTTATCAAAGAGGGGCGGTAGGCCTTGCTCGGCATGCTCCGCGTCCTCCTTGTCCCATATAGGTTCTGCCACTCTGTAACCGCCGGGACCGAGTTTGTGGACCTCTAAGTTCAAGTCCCGCATCTCTTTCCCCCACTGACTTGATTCCACGGTTGCTTTGCTCTCGCACTTGATCTTGAACTCCAGGTAGTCAGCTTCGCTGATCGAAGGATTTTTCTCCTTGATCTTCTCATAACTATCACATTTTTCAATCATTCTCTTCACCGCGGCTCTCCAAGTAGCCAGGGTCGTGCTCATCTTCGTGAGGGCGGCACTGTTCACTTTATTCCCTAAGAGGCGTGTGTTTGCGAAGTCACCGGGGAACTTGTATCGTTCATGCAGCTTCGTGAAGAGGAGGTTGCGCAAATTCCCTCGGTCACGATGCCTTAGGTTCTCGGTGTTGATCGAGACGGTGCTCCGGAGAATGCACCCGAGCTGTCCCGCGTACCCCTTGACTAATTCTTTGGGCGCCGTTGGATGCCCCTCGGAGGACACTTCAGTAAATTCCTCCTTAACGGTGCCGAGCACGTTCGGGCGCCGGTCCTTCCGTTGCCTCTTCGGTTGGCTGCCATCTGTGTGTGCGCTGCCATCATCAGTGGTGGCATCCTCGACGGCACCATCAGTGGTGTCATCCCCGACGCCACTAGGGGTTGTGTAGTCAGGATCGGTGTCTTCCGCGACGTCCTCATAGCGGTGAGGTTCTTCCTCCATCTCCTGGGACAGCTCCCAGAATGCCTTGCCCGAACCGCCGGCCTCATCGTTGTGGGCCATGTTTCACTCTAAATAGGAAAAAAGTTTGGTCAAAAAGTTGGTTATTGTCAAGGAACAAGATCTCTAAATTGACCAAATAACCTAATTCTCGAGGAATGTCGCCAAAAAGTTGGTTATTGTCAAGGAACAATTGAGAGATGTTTGTGATATTGCCTAGGTGTTTTGGGATCAATTGAGAGATGTTTTGTGATATTGCCTAGGTACCCCTGATCTTCTTCTACAAATATTTTTGCTATATCAATCTCCAAAAAAGCATGTGATGCTGAATCAATACTCAATATATATAGGTGGTGCTCTCTTTATCACATTTTTATTGGAATATGCAACATTGATCTTCTTTTACTTGAATCAGGTGCACATATTTACATTCGTATTTCATGCTTACTTGTTTGGAACTATAGAATCTACCTTGGAATCTGCAAATCTCTTAGAATGTACTAAGAGATGCCAGATTTGTTGGGGGACTCCTATACTCCAGGCATATAAGACCTGGCATTGCCTATGCCGCAAGTGTGGTAGACAGATACATGCTTGATCCTAGGAGTGGACATATGGATGCAGTATAGCCTATTTTGCCGTATCTAAGATGCAGTCCTGGGAAGGAGTTTAAGCAGCAATTAGTTGTGTCCAAATCAACAGCCAAAGTAGAGTATAGAGCTATGTCACTAGGACTTAGTGAAATATTATGGGTAGAAATCCTCTATCAGAATGAAGGTGCTGGGAAAAGGTCCTTTGAAGGTGTGGTGTAATAATAAATCAGCTATAAGCATAACCAGTAACCCGGTCCAACACGACAGAACCAAGTATGTGGAGATAGATCCTTTATTTATTAAGGGGAAGTTCTATGATGGTATAATTCAATTAAATCATGTAATATAAGGGAATCAAGTAGCAGATGGTCTAACTAAGGGTTTTGGAGTCAAGGAACATAATTTAGCTTGTAACAAAAGATGGGAACGATATCTATCTATCACCAATCTTGACTGGGAGTGTTGGGCTGAGCATAACAGGGTGATAATGAAGCATTAGTAGATTGCATCTTACATGTCCAACTCTACTTTCTCGTGGCTTTTTATCCCACTGATTGGATATATATTGCATGTACACAGAATATCTCAGATAGAGGAATACAGCTAGTTGCCAATAATTGTCAAGGAACAATTTTGGAAATCTACAGATTAAGTACTAAGATACCCCGGCCCATGCATTAGTCGCAAGTATCCCATATGTCCTATTTTTAGCAAAGTCATGCTAAAATTCACGGAAAATTTCAGCATGACCTTTGCTGAAAATAGGACATATGGAGTACCCGAATTTGCCGGAACGGAAGTTAATCGACATTCCGACAAACTCAAGGGCCTCTCGGGGTACCTGCAAAATCATTGAGCAGGAAGCCCCCAACATCACCCGAAGTATATGTAACAAAAAACAGGTGACAAAACTTGCACACCCCTCTCCGCTTAACGAGGCAGGGAAACAGTGCCAGGACAACAACCAAACACTGTCCAGGCACAGTTTAGGGAGGCTCCAAGCCAGACACGATTCAGTGTGGACACTATCCAAACAGACCCTAAATGACTGGGGATACTTGTAAAAACTTGGTTTAGCTCCTTTCACACATAGATAAGCAGTTGGGCAAAAGACACAATTTCCTGTAAGAACTCGAAAAAGAAACTATGCCATATGTACTTCAATACTTCAAGTATATAGCCATAAAAAATACTTCATGCATGTATGAGCCGTGGATCGTGCTGTTTCCGAAAAGAGTAAACCCATAGGGGGCAACTTACCTGTGATTTCAGGCTAATTGTATTAAAATTTGAAGCAACTACTATGAGACATGTAAAAAAGGTGCTATCTCTCTCTTGTGCTATCTCTCTCTTGCAAAAAAGTGCAGTTCCTTTAAAGTTACAAATTTGCACTTGCATTGCATTTAAACATGCCCATTGGGTGTGGGTGAACCATTCCGAACAATCAGCCATGGCAATGTCACATTTCAGCACCAAAGTGGCTTGCACTTCTTTTTAGTTGAACTTTTTTTAATAGACAAACAACTAAATGCTCAGAACTTCTACTACTACCACTAGATCATTTTCCTCTAGAACAGAACCAAACATTTTTTATATAAAAATACGCAGTTCACAGATTTTGGCACAAGAAGTCCAGTTCATGTCGTACCAACAGTGCTTAAAACAGTTGGCCAAACAAAAAATTTAACAGTAAGGTGCATTGACTTTTTCTTTAAAAGGTTATACTTGAAGAACTAAGCTCCAGGTCCACTACAAACAAGTTTCAGTTCCAAGTTTGGCACTTGCTGTCTGACACAAGCCACAACCCCCTTGAACATTCAGCAAGTGCACGAAACAAACGCATGTTACAAGACAAAAAACAGATTGGCGCATCAATTGGAAGCCATCCATCATATACCATCAGAAAAAGGCTAGAGAGAATTGGGGAAACAAAGGTGAACCTCTCTCTTCTTGCACTCCTTGTAGTTGTCGAACTGCTGCCGGCACTTGCTCTTGTCCTGGTTGGTCTCCAGACCTGGAGACACGACACATCATCAGAGATTTCATCAAATACACACGAAACAATAGACAGCTCGTTCTCTAATCACTAACAAAGGTAGCATACTTCCAACCAACATGAAAAGTGAAATACCAGGATGATCGAAGTTGTAGTCCTGAGCACTTGCAGATTCTTCAGCAGTTAAGCCACGGTAAAATGAATCCTACAAAATTAAAGGCCATACTGAAAATCAGGCATGTTCTGAAGGTGCGAACAACAGCCAACCATTAGGTTCTTGTACACTCATTGTTAAGTAATGACTATGGTAGCACGACGGGCCTTTGAATTTGATAAACTGCATCACTTGGACACGACATATACAAACTAAAAAGCATGATTCTACTGCAGGATCCCTAGCAGGCTCATAACGCAAAGCATTTCCAATCGCAGAAGAGGAGTACTGGGGGAAGGATGCGCGTACACTTGAGGGAGGCGGTGTACTGGGGGAAGCAGGAGGAGTCGGCGATCCGGGCCGCGCTGGGGTAGGGCCGGAGTTGAGGTGGAGCGGAGACCGGAGTTGAGGTGGCCAGAGTTGAGGTGGAGCTCGAACGGATCCTCCATGACGGCATAGCGGAGCTTGGCGCAGCTCCTAGGCACGACGACGGAGCACGGGGCGGTCGGTGGCCGCGGTGACGCGCGGAGGCCGCGCTCGGGGAGGCGGGGGCCGCGGAGGGTTCGGCCGGCTGGGCGCGCCGCGGCGGAGGGCCGGCAGTGGCGGCTTGAACCCTAGGTCTCGCGCTCGGGAAGGGCTCCGGTGGTGGGCTCGGGGAGGAGGCGGCGCTCGGGGGGAGGGAGGGGGTGGGTGGGTGCGGCGAAGGCGAGGGAGGGGGTGGGTGGGGGCGGCGGAGCCCGGGAGCGAGGTCGCCAGTGGGTGGGGGCGGCGGCGGTGGTGGAAGGGGATCGGCGGCGGTGGCGAGAGGGGAGAAGGACGAACGGGTAGGCAAGGGGCGAGATGGGAGAGGGGACGAGGGGTGGATATTTTAGTGGGGGAAGGTTAGCAATGGCGCACCTCCTAGGGGCACGCCATAAATACCGCGACATCAATGGCGCACCCACCCCTGGTGCGCCATTACTAATTTTTTTTGGATTTTTAGTTGCATCTAATAATTTTTTAGAAAATGACGATCAAATTTGAAAACATTTATGAATGTGAACAAATATCATCAAATGTGAAAACATTTATGAAAAAAATATGAATATGAAAACATTTATGAATATGAAAAAATATCATCAAATTTGTTATTTGAAAATATATTTTTTGGATTTTTAGTTGCATCTAATAATTTTTTAGAAAACATTTATGAATATGAAAAAATATCATCAAATTTGAAAACATATTCATGAATTCAAAAAGTGCCCATGAAATTTAAAAATATTCATGAGTTCAAGAAATATTAACAAATTCAATACTTTTTGCGAGTTAGAAATTCAATACCGGAATAAACATAAATAAAAATTGGTATACCAGAATAAACATAAATAAATATTCATGAGGACTAGAACAGAAGAAATGCCATTTCCATATGTCGAAATACAATCGAGAAATGAAGACTACAAATTAAATACAATCGATCTTAGCTAGCTAGCTATCTTTTCACAATCTTCTTGCCCTTCTTTTTCGCAAATGGAGTTCTTCTGTTGAACGGACGTCCTTTAGGTAGGGTGGTCCTGCTTCTTCTTGTGGTGTATGGCACTTCATCGTCATCATCATGTTCCATCTTCGGGTCGCCGTACTTGTCGAAGTCTTGCTCATTGGCGAATCCATCCATTCCGATGATCATCCTTTTGCCTCTCCTCACGACAACACGACTGGGCTTTGACGGGTCGGTAATGAAGAAGCATTGGTCCACTTGGGAAGCCAGTACCCATGACTCATTTTTCGCGGTGACGTTTGTGCCCGCGGTCTTGGATTTGGCTTCGGGTATAACCATGGTGGTGAAATACCGGTCTTCTTTTAGGACGCTCTTGGCCCATCTGACACGGAACATCGGGACCTTCTCTCTAGCGTAGCTCAGCTCCAAGATCTCCTCGATCCTTCCGTAGTATCTGTCCTTGTCGTTACCGGTGTAGGATTCCATCGTTACCCCGGATTCTGATAACCATCGCTCTTCATGTCCTTTCCCTCGGTGTAGAATGTGTAGCCGTTGATATCGTACGCCTCATAGGTCATCAGGTTGTGCTCGGCGCCCTGTGACAAGGCGAATATGAGTTTTTCTTCCGCGGAAGAATCCTCATGTAAAGGGTACGACAGAAGCTTCTCCTTGAACCAACGCGTGAAACATGAGTTGTGCTCTTTGATTATATCTCCGTCCGTCCTCTGTTGGCATCGGTCATTGTACGTCTTCTCAATAAAGGTTTTGTGCTCTATCACCCAAGGATCGACCACGTCTATGTGTTGTAGCGCGACTAGGTTTGCTCTTCCAAAGTCGGCGAGTCGACCCTCGAGGTCGACATGCATTTCGTGGCGACCATCGCGGTGACCCCATCCAGCGAGCCTGCCGAGGTGCCAGTTGACGAGCAGACCAACGGGGTTCTCGATGCCTAGATAATTCGTGCAGTAGGAGATGCACTCTTCGGTCAGAAAGCCCCTGGCTATGCTTCCCTCTGGACGTGACATGTTGCGAACATATCCTTTGATGACACCATTCATCCTTTCGAACGGCACCATGCTGTGCAGGAACGTCGGCCCGAGTTGGATGATATCCTCCACGATATGGACCAGCAGATGCACCATAACATCGAAGAATGCAGACGGGAAGTACATCTCAAGCTCGCATAGTATCACCACGATCTCTTCCTGTAGCCTTCTGAGTTGCCTCATGCCAACCGACTTCCGAGAGATGACGTCGAAAAAGTTGCATAGGCCAAATAGCGTTTCACGGACGTGCGCGTCCGTGATCCCACGGATTGCAACTGGAAGTATCTGCGTCATCAGCACGTGACAGTCGTGAGACTTCATCCCGCTGAACTTCTGCTTCGCTGAGTCTAGGTATCTGCTTATCTTCCCCGCGTAACCATAAGGAAGTTTTACTCCTACGAGGCAGGTGAAAAACTGCACGATCTCCTCCTGGCTTAGAGTGAAGCACGCGGGAGGGTAGTCATTTCCGATATTCTTGGCCTTTTTGCCTTTGCGACGACTTTCCGTGTCTTGTTTCGCCTCATCATCATCATCATTAGCGTGAAGCTCCTCCCTGATGCCCATTGATTTCAAGTCTGCCCTTGCTTTCGGCCCATCTTTGGTCCTCTCTGGCATGTTGAGCAGGGTACCAAGCAGACTCTCGCACACGTTCTTCGTGATATGCATGACATCAAGGCTGTGAGGCACACGGAGGATCTTCCAGTACGGCAAGTCCCAGAAAACAGACCTCGTTTTCCATACCTTCAGCAGTGGCTCTAGCGCCTTTCGCTTCTTTCCCGGCTCTGGCGCCTTTTGCTTCTTTCCCGGCAGTGGGCAATCTTTCCAATTTTTCAACAGCTCATCTATTTCCTCACCGCTCCTCGTACGCGGGCGTCTTCGGGGTTCGGTTTCACCATCGAACAGATCCTTGCGTTTTCTCCATGAGTCATCGTTGCGAAGCCACCTTTGATGTCCCATGAACATGGTTTTCGAAGACCCGGGATCTCTATCTAGCTGGCGATACGTTGTGTCATCCATGCACCTGACGCATCCAGAAAATCCGTGGACCACCTGCCCCGCGACATATCCGTAACCGAGATAGTCATGCACCGTCGTGAGCAGTGCGCCTCTCATAGGGAAATATTCTTTCTCAGCGGCGTCCCACGTATTGGCTGGCGTTTTCCACAGCATGTCTAGCTCCTCTTTCAGCAGCCCCAGATACAGATTGATGTCGTTCCCTGGTTGTTTCGGCCCTTCAATTAGCATACTCATGTGAATGTACTTCCTCTTCATGCACAACCAGGGGGAAGGTTGTACATCCACACAAACACAGGCCAGGTGCTATGTGTGCTTCTCTGGCTGCCAAACGGATTGACTCCATCGGTGCTCGCGCCCATCACGATGTTCCTTGGATCGTCCCCAAATTCTGGGTGTTCGAAGTTCAACGCTTGCCACTGGCTCGCATCCTTAGGGTGACTCAGCATCTTGTCTTTTTTATTTATCTCTGGATCATTTCCGTCATCTTCTCGCTCCTTCTCCTCCCTATCCGCGTGCCAACGCAGGAGCTTTGCTAGCTTAGGGTCCGTGTAATACCGCTGCAGATGAGGAGTGATCAGAAAGTACCACACCACTTTTCGAGGAGCTTTCTTCCTCTTCTTGTATCGAGTGACGCCGCACACCGGACATATGGTAGACTCCGCGTGCTCGTCCCGATAAATGATGCAATTGTTCATGCACACATGGTATTTCACGTGCGGTAAATCCAGAGGACACATGATTTTCTTCGCCTCCTCGAAACTGGTCGGGCACTTGTTCCCCTTGGGAAGACGTTCGTGCCAGAATGACATGTTCTCGTCGAAGCACGCGTCGGTCATTTTGTGTTTTACCTTCATCTCTAGAGCCATGAGCGTTACTTTCAGGCGGGTATCCTCGGGCCTGCATCCTTCATACAATGGAGTAACCGCGTCTATCTCCAGTTGATCTAACTTGGCTTTCTCTCAGGCGGCAGCTCTTGTGTTATCCGTCTGCTTGAGAAGCAGCTCTTGAATATGAGGGTCCTGCACCCAACCCATCAATGGTCCATCGTCGTCTGCTCCGGCATCTTCATCTTCATGATCATGCCCTTCGTCTGCTCCGGCATCTTCCTCATCATCATGTCCGGCATCTTCTACATGATGACTGTGTACTGCATCTACTTCGTGATCATGTCCTGGAGATTCTTCGTCTTCTCGCCCGCCCTCGCCGCGGTTGTCTTGTTGCCCTTCCTCATTTCTTGCCCGGCCCCCCTGGACGACTTCATAATCATCTTCATCACCTTGCCACCGATAGCCATCCATGAAACCACGCAAGAGCAGGTGGTCCCGCACCTGTACGGAATCCGGGTCCATAAGGCTCCTCAGCTTGCATCTTCGACACGGACATCTTATCTCCGTCTCGTTCTTTTGAAGCACCTCGGCCTTCACGGAGCTCAAAAACCTATTCACGATGCCTTCGGTCATCGTGTGGACCATGGTCGCTTGCGGGGTAGAGCAAAACAATATTTTAGAACCAAAAAAAAATTGGCATGACTTTGCCTAAAAATAGGACCAAAAAGAATGCATAGTGCCAAATTCTCGCCGAACCGGAAATGAATCAACATTCCGGCAAAATATTGGCAACTATCGCATTTCAAATACTGGTACCTGCAAACACAAACATATGCAACACCACAAACATACGTAGATCTAGGCCATAAAAAGTGCATGTGCACATTGTTGGAGGGAGAAAAAAGTAGATCTACAACATAAAGAAAGCTTTCCCCTTACTTACCTATCAAAAAAAGGTAATTTAACCACTTAATTTGGGTGAATCTATGGTGCAAATGAGGTGAGGAGGAGGAGGCAGCCGAGACAAGCTTGGAGGAGGAGGTGGAGACAATGAAGTGGGGAAAGTGAGTGTGGTAGGTGGCTGTCCAAAATATCTAGCTGCTCTGAGGTTACCAATGGCGCACCACCTAATAATGCACCATTAGTAACCCTGGTTACTAATGGCGCACCTGTTACGTGGTGCGCCATTACTAGTTTTCCAAAAAAATTGTTAGTAGTGGCGCACCGTGGTTGTGGTGCGCCATTACTAGTTTGAACTAGTAATGGCGCACTGTACCCTGGTGCGCCATTACTAGTTTTGAAAAAAAAGAAAAAAAATTGTTAGTAGTGGCGCACAGAGTGTGTGGTGCGCCATTACTAGTTAAAACTAGTAATGGCGCACTGTGCCTTGGTGCGCCATTACTAGTTTTGGAAAAAAATTGTTAGTAGTGGCGCACCATGTGTGTGGTGCGCCATTAGTAATGAGGACACTAATGGCGCACCTGTATCTGGTGCGGCACTGCTATATAGCAGTGGCGCACCACATACATGGTGCGCCATTAATGTCCATATTAGCTATAGCCCTTTTCCTAGTAGTGACGAGACTTATTGAGGAGACGTGTAACATGGAGTTTGATGAGAATAACGGCTCCCAAGTGGAGGAAAGTGGTATTTGTGATGTAGGTGATGAAATTCCTGCCCAAGCCATAAGAAGAATGGGTGTTGGTCATATCCTACCCATTGAGGAACCCCTTGTGGCCAAAGGAGAAGGACAATGTTCCACTCAAGTGGAACCATCACCAACCCAAGACCCACATGCTTCCGAAGAACAAAGTGAAGGACCTCAACCAAATGAACAAGATCAAGGGCAAGATCAACCGCAAGATGGTGGTGATCCACCAAGTGATGCCCAAGGTCAAGTTCTCACCACCGAGCACGTTCAATATCATGAGCAAGCTCAAGATCAAGAACAAGCTCAAGACGACGCTCAAGATGATCAAGTTTCCGCTCCTCAACTCACTCCTGAGGAGGAATTGGAGCGTTGTGCCGCTAAGATTGCATCCAAGCTCACTACCAAAGATCATCTCATCAAGAATGTGCTTGGAAGCTTAAGAAAGGGGGTAAGCACTCGTAGAAAATTAGCAAACTATTGTGAACATCATGCGTTTGTTTCTTGTGTTGAACCCCCAAGGGTCTATGAGGCGCTCGAGGATCCGGATTGGCTTAATGCCATGTATGAAGAACTCAATAACTTCGAGCACAACAAGGTGTGGAGATTGGTGCCAAGGCCAACGGGGAACCATAATGTCATTGGAACCAAGTGGATATTCAAGAACAAGCAAGATGCTCATGGAATTATCGTTCGCAACAAGGCTCGTTTGGTAGCACAAGGCTACTCCCAAGTCGAGGGTATCGACTACGGTGAAACCTTCACTCCCGTTGCTTGCCTTGAATCTATTCGTTTGTTGATTGCTTATGCTTCTCATCATAACTTCAAGTTGCAACAAATGGATGTGAAGAGTGCTTTTCTTAATGGTCCTATTAATGAGATGGTGTATGTCAAACAACCCCCCGGGTTCGAGGATCCCTATTTACCCGATCATGTGTACCAACTCGATAAGGCACTCTATGGCCTTAAACAAGCCCCACGTGCATGGTATGACCACCTTACCGAGTTGTTGCACGATCGTGGGTTCGAAATTGGGAAAATCGACCCCACTCTTTTTACTAAGAAGGTCAAAGGGGAGTTGTTTGTGTGCCAACTATATGTTGATGATGTTATCTTTGGTTCCCCTAACAAAGCTTTCAATGAGGAATTTGCCGCTCTCATGACCTCTAAGTTCAAGACGTCCATGATGGGAGAGTTGAAGTTCTTTCTCGGGTTCGAAGTCAAGCAAAGAAGAGAAGGAACCTTCATCAACCAAGCCAAGTACACCCAAGACATGCTCAAGAGATTCAAGCTAAGTGATGTCAAGCCGGCTTCCACTCCAATGCCCGTCAAATGCCAACTTGACATCGATCCCAATGGTAAAGCGGTGGATCAAAAGGTATATCGCTCCATGATTGGCTCATTGCTTTACCTTTGTGCATCTAGACCAGATATCATGTTGAGTGTGGGAATTTGTGCACGGTTTTAGGCCGCACCTAAGGAAAGCCACTTTGTGGCGGTCAAGTGAATCTTTCGATATTTGGCTCATACCCCAAACTTTGGCTTATGGTACCCAAGAGGAGATAACTTCAACCTTGTGGGCTTTTTTGACTCGGATTGGGCGGGAGACAAAGTGGATAGGAAGTCAACTTTCGGAGGGTGCCAATTCCTTGGTTGCTCTTTGGTGAGTTAGTCTTCTAAGAAGCAAAGTTGTGTGTCTCTCTCGTCCACCGAAGTAGAGTATGTGGCCGCTGGTAGTTGTTCTGCACAACTTCTATGGATGAGGCAAACTTTAAAGGATTACGGTGTCATTTGTGACAAAGTGCCTCTTTGGTGTGACAATGAAAGTGCCATCAAGATTTCTCTCAACCCGGTGCAACACTTCAAGACGAAGCATATTGAGATATGGTATCACTTCATCCGGGATCACATTAGGCGAGGGGAGATCGAGCTCAACTATGTTAGCACTCATGATAACCTTGCAGATATCTTCACGAAGCCCTGCGATGAAGCAAGATTTCGCGAGTTAAGGCATGAGCTAAATATCATTGATTCGAGCAATGTGGCTTGAACCCTTGCACACCCCACCATACTCATCTTGATGTCTTGTTTAGGTGTAGGCATGGACATAGGGGGAGTGTTGTTCTCTCAATGAACTCTCCCTCCCCCCATTATGCATAAATTGATCAACTCTTTCACATTGGCCATTTTTTATGGTACTTGTGCTTCAAAGACGAGTCTTGGTCATGGGTCCAAGGATAATTCTTCGCGGTGCCATACCAATTGACTCAAACATAGGTGGCTCCGGCCACCGCCCTCTCTATGGAGAGGTTGTGTCTCGTGTTTGGTCCTTGTTGTCTTTTGCCTTTTTTTTCTTCGAGCCGAGCTTGTGTTTGAGTTGCGTCGTGTGTTAGCTCTTTTGTGTGTCCGGTTGCTTGAAGGTTGCATGGCAAAGGCCGTGTTCCTCTCTTTTTGTGAAACTTGCTCTTTCTTGGGGTATGGTACTACCGTGGCAAGCCACGGTACTACCGCAGGAGGTGGGTTGCTCTGTGCGTGCATAGATGCATCCTAGGCACAATACTACCGCTTCCATCGCGGCAGTAATTTTTTACTGCCGCTGGAAGAGCGGTACTACCGCCTAGCGAGCGGTACTACCGCCCAGCGAGCGGTACTTCCGCCCGGGCAATACTACCGCAAGGACCTGCGGTACTACCGCGCTGTCACGAGCGGGTTGGGGTTAAGAGGGGCAGGGGGAGTTCCAACTCCCCCATACCCATTCATCTCTTTTCCCCACCCCGTCTCTCTCTCCTACCCAAGAACGGCGCCAGAGGACCTCGCCGGATCTCTGTCTCCGGCCGCTCTCCTCGCATTCCGACCGGCGGGATCGTTCCCCACCTCGCCCTCTTGCCATGGACCCGGTATTTCCCCAAGCCCTTCCCTTTTTGTTCCGTTCTTGTGCTTCTAGGTCTGGGGGAGATGCATGTGTAGTTCGTGTGATCTTTGGCTAAATCTGTGCAAGAATGGATTGTAGGAGAGCGCTAGTGCGGTAGGCATGCTATTTGGAGTGATACAACAGTATAGTTTGATCAACGGTAGTGCCGTTTTAGTTTTGCGGTTGTTTCTAGATCTGGCTCTGTTTGTTCGTGGGGATTTCAAATCCGTGCGGTACTACCGCTCCTCCTGGAGCGTACTACCGCATGCTCGCCCATGCACTGTCCTCGTGCGGTACTACCACCCAGGGCGCGGAAGTAAAAAATTACTTCCGCTCCAGGCGCGGTACTACCGTGCCACCCTGGCACAGTACTACCGCGGCTAGAGCGGATGTAATTTTTTACATCCGTAGGCCGGTCCGGTACTACCGTAGAATTGCAACCTATGCTGTTTTGTCCTTCCAAATCTCGTGTTTGCTTGTTTCATTTGGTTTTGGCCCTCGTATTTACAATAATCCTTCTCGGTTTTTCTCGTGTTTGTGTTGTGTGTCATAGGTGGTGGCTCCGGTCTCAATGTCCATCGTTCGAATCCCAGCCGTGACAGGGGCTGGAAGCACCTGCGCAACTAAGAGGAGGCTCCAGAGGGCTCCAGTGCCCCCCAACGCAGAACCAAGTCCACCGCCACCAAGACCAAGGAGCCATCAATGGGCATGGATGAGATACCTCTAGCCGAGTTTATCGCTCGCGGGAAGATCAACCCCTATGTGAAGCCCCGTGAGAATTTCAGAGGGAATGATCTGTTTTGGACCAAGCAACAGAATCTTATCTTCTTGGATGTGATCAAGGGCAAGCAGAACATCTAGGTGGATGTGCACTAGATTGACATGGTTCATATGAGGAAGGACAGCAACAGGGCCTACTTTGGAGAGACTCTGGACCTGATAAAGCAGTTTGGCATTGGGGATTTGCTCACGTTCCACATGGACTTTGACCCTGAGATCGTGGCTCAGTTCTTTGCATCAGTTCACTTCCATACGGATGAGGAGTGCACCATGACATGGATGACCAATGGGCAGAGGATGAATGCTAAGTGGAAGGAGTTTATGGCAATGCTCCACGTTCGTGATGAGGGGCTCAATGCGCCCGTTGGTGTTCGCCCACATGCCAACCCCGAGTCGGCCAACAAGAACAAGCTTCAGCCATACCTTGTTGAGAAGAAGCTTGCCAATGACAAGAACACATGGGTGCTGAATCCATTCCTTGACATCATGCACCGGATCTTCTGCAACACACCTTTTCCTCGCATTGGTGACGAGGATAAGGTGCATGCTTATCTTGTGGACATGATGCTCATCTGTGAGAAGGCGCATCTCCAACAGACGGAACCACTTGATGTCTCACATATCATGTGGTGTGAGCTGCAGTTTGGCGTGTTCAGCCATAAGGTACCCATCTATGGACCTTACATGCATCTCTTGATCTCAAGGATTTGGGAGCAGCTCTATCCCAATGAAGAGTTTGCTGCCCCCAACTAGATTCGTCATGAGCCCATCAAGCTACGCATCAAGAGCAAGTGGGCTAACACCACTACCTGGGCTGAGGCTGAGGCTGCTAGGATGGAGGTGGATGAGGATGAGCTCGAGGAGGAGGAGGCGGATGAGGACAGTTCTGATGGATACACTCCTCCCTCTTCTGAGCCCACTTGGGCTAAGAGGCTGAAGAACAAGACGAAGGCTCTGTTCTACATGCAGACCAAGGGACAGTACAAGTCCCATGTTGCTCAGAAGGAGAGTCATCGGCGCGACAAGAGGATCTTGAGGACGTTCGGCGAGCACGTGTCGAGCGGGTCTGAGACGGTCATCACTCCTGAGGCTGCCTGGATGGCGAAGCAGGGCTACCGGTGGACTGAGTCAGAGGAGGACACCATTCCCGCTGCCGAGACCAATGAGGAGCGTGATGAGTGATCACTGCAGCTGAGCTACCACCTGTGTCGTAGGTGCCCTCTCTGCCTTTTTGGTGCCTCGATGCCAAAGGGGGAGAGAGTGTAGGATTTGCGAGTCTTGTGTCGTGTCTTGTTTTGCTTTGTCCCTTTGTTGCTTTGTTTTCGTTCTGTTGAACCTCGTTTGCTTTGGATCGCTGTTGTGTGTTCGTGTGAGACTATCATATGGTGTAAGACATATGTCCTCAGCTTATCTTACTATCTTATCATATTGTCTAGTATGTTTAGTAGATTGTGAGCCTATTATGCTATGTGCCCTTTTCACTTCATGCTCAATTCTATAGCTTGCCATGCTCATTGTCATTCATATTGTTGCAAGGATTTCCTTGTTTATAAAATATAGGGGGAGTGTCGATCCTAGTATGTGTGCCGTGCAGTCCAAAACATTTCTCTAGAGAGCACACATCTAGGGGAGCCCGTCTATATTTTATAGATGTTGGGTTTGCCTATGTTTCATTTTATATCCCTATGTGCAAACCCCGTATTGTCATCAATCACCAAAATTGGTGATTCACGACAATACATTTGTGGACTAATTGTGTGCATTGAGCATTTCAGGTATCTCATGTCTAGGCACAAGACGATTTGGTGCCCCTAGGAGCCTATCAAAGACGGCATTTCTCTATGTTTCTTTTCGGTGGATTTGAGTCGTAGGAAAGCCGTACTATTAAGAGGGGGTCCGCTTTGGAAAGGTTAGGGTGGAATCACCACGTACACATCTATTCCTTTGCACCACCTTTCCTTCCTTCTTTGGAGCACCGGTTGTTCCCCGTGTAGCTGCGAAGATGAAGGCATTGTAGTGCTATTGGTCTGTGGCGTGCGGTAGTACTGCTTAAGGGAGCAGTAGTACCGCAGCTGGCCACGGTAGTACCGCCCTGAGGTAGCGGTAGTACCGCAAGTGCGGCAGCACCGCTCCTAGCATGTGGTAGTACCGTGGCATGAGCGGATGTAGGGGCGGAAGTAATTTTTTACTTCCACACCCTACGCGGTAGTACCGCTCCCTGTGAGCTGTAGTACCGTGCCGGATTTTTGCACTGACCAAAACTCAGCGGAAGTAGTCACGGATGTAATTTTATTAGTCCGTGCCTTCCCAGCCCAGGATGTGCTCTGCCTTGCGGTAGTACCGCAAGGGTGCGCGGTAGTACCGCTCCGGCGGTTCTACCGCTCGTTGCCTTGTGCAATAGAGCATCACCTGACTCCTGCCGCGCGAGTGGTAATACCACACCTCCCAGCGGTAGTACTGCAAGCCAGTGCGGTAGTACCGCATGTCGCGGGCTGAGTAGGTGGGTAATGGTTGGATTAGTCCTCTCACTATTTATGGGGGGGTCTTCTTCCCCAAGTTGACTACCTCTTCCCTTCCAAAGCTCCATTGTTGCTCAAAGCTCCATTTTCGCCCGATCTCTCTCCCTAGCCAATCAAACTTGTTGATTTTCTAGGGTTTGGTTGAGAAGGCCTCGATCTACACTTCCACCAAGAGAAATTTGATTCCCCCCACTAATCCCTTGCGGATCTTGTTACTCTTGGGTGTTTGAGCACCCTAGAACGGTTGAGGTCACCGCGGAGCCATATTCCATTGTGGTGAAGCTTCGTGGTGTCGTTGGGAGCCTCCAATTAAGTTGTGGAGATTGCCCCAACCTTGTTTGTAAAGGTTTGGTCGCCGGCTCCAAGGGCACCAATAGTGGAATCACGGCATCTCGCATTGTGTGAGGGCGTGAGGAGAATACGGTGGCCCTAGTGGCTTCTTGGGGAGCATTGTGCCTCCACACCGCTCCAACGGAGACGTACTTCCTCTCAAAGGGAAGGAACTTCGGTAACACATCCTCGTCTCTACCGGCTCCACTCTTGGTTATCTCTTACCTGTACCTGCGCAAGCTTATATTGTGTTGCATCTCTTGCTTGCTTGTGTGCTGATAACCCTATCACACCTATCCTATCTCTACTAAAGTTATTTGTCCCTAGGCAATCGATAACAAGTACCGGTAATCATTCTTGTAATTTTATATGAGGGAGAGGCATGAGCTAACATACTTTCTCTACTTGGATCATATGCACTTATGATTGGACCCCTAGCAAGCATCCGCAACTACTAAAGATCATTAAGGTCGTGAAACCCGACCATAGCATTAAGTATCAAGTCCTCTTTACTCCCATATGCCATAACCCACCTATCCGCGTCTGGGCAACTGTCATCCCCCGCAACACTGACAATAAGCAAACCATGGACATATTGCAACACCCTATAGCGGGGGGCCCTCACGTTTGCACGAGACTGAGGGCACAGTAGGACAGCACCGTAAATAAAATATACAATCATACCAACCAAGATCACGATTAACCCACAGGACAAAACGGGTCTACTCAAACATCATAGGATAACCATAGATCATTGGGAAATAATATATGGAGTTGAGCACCATGTTTAAGTAGAGATTACAACGGGGAGAAGAGATGTTACACCGCTTCATAGAGGGGGAGAAAGTTGGTGTTGACGGTAGCAAGATTGTTGGTGTAGATCGCCATCACGATCCTAGCCCCGGCGGCACTCCGGCGCCACCGGGAGAGAGGGGGAGAGAGCCCCCTCCTTCTTCTTCTTCCTTGGCCTCCCCCTAAATGGGAGGGGAGTTTCCCCTCTGGTCCATGGCCTCCATGGCCGCGGAGGGGCGGGAGCCCCTCCGAGATTGGATCTCCCTCTCTGTTCTCTTCTGTTTCGCGTCCCCCAGATCTGGACGAAAACCGTTTCTTATATTCCCAGAGATCTGTAACTCCGATTGAGCTGAGATTTTAACATGATTTTTTCCGGATATAAGCTTCCTTGTGCCCGAAGTAGAGCTCCAACCGACGTTCGAGGAGGGCACAACCCACCACCGCGTGCCAGGGGCCTCTGGCGCGCCCTGGTTTCTTGTGGGCTGTGTGGGCCTCCGTTTGCGGTGATTCCAACTCCCAAAAATCACAAATATTTCAAAATAATTCTCCGTGAAATTTTATTGCATTTGGACTTCGTTTGATATGGATACTCTGCGATACAAAAAACATGCAGAAAACAGGATCTGGCACTGGGCCCTGGATCAATAGGTTAGTCCAATAAATCATATAAAAAGTTGCCAAAAGTATGTGAAAGTGGTATAATATTGGCATGAAACAATCAAAAATTATAGATACAACAGAGACGTATCAGCATCCCCAAGCTTAATTCCTGCTCGTCCTCGAGCAGGTAAATCATAAAAAAGATAATTTTTGATGTGGAATGCTACCTAACATAAACTTGATCATATATCTAGTCATGGCATGAATATTAAGAAATAAGTGATTCAAAGCAATAGTCTATAATTTGACATAAAGACATCAATAGTCAGGTATCCCAACAAACAATCATGTCTTTCAAAATATCAACGCTAAAGAAAGTTATCCCTACAAAATCATATAGTCTTGTCATGCTCTGTCTTCTTAACACAAAGTATTTATGATGCACAACCCCGATGAGAAGCCGAGCAATTGGTTCATAATTTTTAACGTGCTTCAACTTTATCAACTCTCACGCAATACATGAGCGCAAGCCATGGATATAGCACTACGGGTGGAATAGAGTATGATGATAGGGGTAAATATAGAGAAGACAAAAAAGTAAGAAAGTCTCACATCGACGCGGCTAATTAACCAACGGGCTATGGAGATGCCCATCAATTGATATCAGCATGAGGAGTAGGGATTGCCATGCAACGAATGCACTAAGAGCTATAAGTGTATGAGAGCTGAATATGAAACTAAATGGGTGTGCATCTAATCCTATAATGAAAAATTCCCACTAGTATATGAAAGTGACAACATAGGAAACTCTACATATGAAAAAGATGGTGCTACTTTGAAGCACAATTGTGGTAAAGGATACTAACAATGCCCCTTCTCTCTTTGTTTTTTATTTTTATTTTTTTATTTTTTTTATTTTTCCTTTTTTTACTTTATTTTTTCTTTCTTTTATTTTATTTTTCATTATATATTTTTTCTCTCTCATTGTCCAGAGTCTCATCCCGACTTGTGGGGGAATCATAGTCTCCATCATCCTTTCCTCACTGGGGCACTGCTCTAAAAATGAATAATGATGATCATCACACTTCTATTTACTTATAACTCAAAATAAATAAAATTACAACTCGATACCTATGACAAAGTATGACTCTATATGAATGCCTCTGGCAATGTACCAGGATGTGCAATGATCTAGCGTAACTGTGACATGCCCGATTTGACCATACACTAATCATGCACGCAAATGTGTACGATCAAGATCAGGGACTCACGGGAAGATATCACAACACAACTCTAAAACATAAATAAGTCATACAAGCATCATAATACAAGCCAGGGGCCTCGAGGGCTCGAATACAAGTGCTCGATCATAGACGAGTCAGCGGAAGCAACAATATCTGAGTACAGACATAAGTTAAACAAGTTTGCCTTAAGAAGGCTAGCACAAACTGGGATACAGATCGAACGAGGCGCAGGCCTCCTGCCTGGGATCCTCCTAACTACTCCTGGTCATCATCAGCGGGCTGCACGTAGTAGTAGGCACCTCCAGTGTCGTAGGAGTCGTCGTCGACGGTGGCGTCTGGCTCCTGGACTCCAGCATCTGGTTGCGACAACCAGGTAGAAAGGAAAGGGGGAAAAGAGGGAGAGAAGCAACCGTGAGTACTCATCCAAAGTACTCGCAAGCAAGGAGCTACACTACATATGCATGGGTATATGTGTAAAGGGGCATATCAGTGGACTGAACCACAGAATGCCAGAATAAGAGGGGGATAGCTAGTCCTGTCGAAGACTACGCTTCCGGCCATCTCCATCTTGCAGCATGTAGAAGAGAGTAGATTGAAGTCCTCCAAGTAGCATCGCATAGCATAATCCTACCCGGCAATCCCCTCCTCGTCGCCCTGTTAGAGAGCGATCACCGGGTTGTATCTGGCACTTGGAAGGGTGTATTTTATTCAGTATCCGGTTCTAGTTGTCATAAGGTCAAGGTACAACTCCGGGTCGTCCTTTTACCGAGGGACACGGCTATTCGAATAGATAAACTTCCCTGCAGGGGTGCACCACATAACCCAACACGCTCGATCCCATTTGGCCGGAAACACTTTTCTGGGTCATGCCCGGCCTCGTAAGATCAACACGTCGCAGCCCCACCTAGGCTCAACCGAGAGGTCAGCACGCCGGTCTAAATCCTATGCGTGCAGGTGTCTGGGCCCATCGCCCATTGCACACCTGCACGTTGCGAGGGCGGCCGGAAGCAGACCTAGCCTAGTGGCGTTCCAGTCCAATCCGGCGCGCGCCGCTCCGTCGCTGACGTCAAAAAGAGTTTTGGCTGGTACCACGACGTCGAGTGCCCATAACTGTTCCCGCGTAGCTGGTTAGTGCGTATAGACCAAATGGCCAGACTCAGATCAAATACCAAGAACTCGTTAAGCGTGTTATGTTGAAATAACCGCGGACGCCATCCAGGGCCAGGCCCACCTCTCACCTAGGCGGTCTCAACCTGCTCTGTCGCTCCGCCACAAAGATCCACTTGCGGGTACTCCTACGAGCCGACCCGACTTTAGTCACCACCTGTGTCATGTATAGAGTATATAAGTATATACCCGTGATCACCACCCAGGTGATCACGGCCCGATAGTATAGCACAGCAGACGGACAAGAATGTAGGGCCACTGATGGAAAACTAGCACCCTATACTAAGCATGTAGGATTGCAGGTAAAGGTAACAACAGTAGAAGCAAGGGCAGGCTATGCATCAGTATAGGATAAACGGAAAGCAGTAACATGCTACACTACTCTAATGCAAGCAGTATAGAGAAGAATAGGCGATATCTGGTGATCAAGGTGGGGGCTTGCCTGGTTGCTCTGGCAAGTAGGAGGGGTCGTCAACTCCGTAGTCGAACTGGGCAGCAGCAGCGTCGGTCTCGTAGTCTACCGGAGAGAAGAGGGGGGAAGAAACAGTAAATACAATGCAAACATAAGCATGACGATGCGTGACATGACAATGAGCAGTGCTAGGTGTGCCCTAACGCGGCAGTAGGTGATACCGACGAAGGGGGGAAACATCCGGGAAGGTATTCCCGGTGTTTCGCGTTTTCGGACAGATGAACCGGAGGTGAAATGTTACAGGTTCACTATGCTAGGGACATGTGGCGGACGAACGGGCTGCGTATCTGGATTCGTCTCGTCGTTCTGAGCAACTTTCATGTACAAAGTATTTTCATCCGAGCTACGGTTTATTTAATATGAATTTTAAAAGATTTAAATTAATTTCTGGAATTTATTTAATTATTTAATATATACATTATCCGAAACAGTGTTGTGATGACATCAGCATGACATCATGCTGACGTCAGCAGTCATCTGACACGTGGGTCCCAGGGGCAGTGGCTCAGGGGCGACAGGCGGGCGCGGGCGCGGGCGCGGCGCACGTGTGCGGCGCGGGCGACGGGCGGTGGTGCGGGCGGACCCTGCGACGAGCGCCGCGGGCGGGGTCAAGCCCGAGCGGCGACCAGCACGCGGGGGCGGCACGGCGTGGCCCCCAGGTCGAAGCGGCGACGAGGCCGAGGGCGGGGTGCGCAAGCCGCGGCGGTAGTGAGGGCGAACGGAGGGGGCCGTGGGGCGCGGTGGTGGAGGCGGTGAGCGCGGCGGCGAGCGCCGTGCGGGGCGGAGGAAGTGGCCGAGCGCGGCCACGGCGGGCGCGCGTGGTCGCAGGGGGAGCCGGGGGAGGGGGTGCGCCGCCCGCAGCGACGGCACCGCGCGGTGAGCGCGGACGGGACGAGGGAGCAGCGGGACGGTGCGGCGACCGCGGCGAGTGCGCGCTGGACAGGGGGGTGCGGGGCAGGCGAGTGGGCGCGGCTGTGGCTGCGTGCGTGCGCGTGGGGGCAGGGCGCGGGGCGCGGCCCCGAGCGGCGGGCAGGGGAGGGGACGAGCACGGTGCGAGGGAGAGAGAGGAGGGGCGCGGCTCACGGTGGCCGTAGGGTCAGGGGCAGCGGGGGTCGGGGTGGTGGTCGAGGACGACGGCGACGAGGAGAAGCAGGCCGGCGGGGAGGAGGAGGCAGGCCGGCGAGGGCGAGGCGGCGTCGGGCGGTCCGGGCGGCGGCGGACGAGGGCGAGGCGGCGGCGTCGAGCCCGATCCGATCTGGATCGGGGGAGGGAGGGGGAGAGTGGGGGGTGTCGGTGGAGTGGGTGGGGGTGGTGAGTGGATAAGGGGGGAAGTGGGTGGCCGGCTGGGCCTGATGGGTTGGCCCAGGGGGTTTTCTCCTTCTTTTTTTGTTTTCTCTTTTGTATTTCTTTTATTTATTTCTCTTTTCTGTTTTATTTTATTTTAAATTATCTAGGCATTTTTTAAAAATGTGTTTATTACACCATATTTACTTATCCAAAATATGGCACCTCCCGAACATTTTGTTTTAAATTTTGAAAAACTTTTATTGTTGACATTAATTTGATTTTGAATTTTGAAACGGTTTGACCTAACGGTAGATTATCAACAGTAACTGTGGTGACGTGGCACCATTAGCGTGGGATTACTGTAGCTTGATTACCCGGGCGTTACAAAACTCCTCCACTACAAGAAATCTCGTCCCGAGATTTAGGAGGTAGAAGGAAACAGTGCGGGGTATTCATCACGCAGGCGATCCTCGCGTTCCCAAGTGGCTTCATCTTCAGAATGGTGCGACCACTGGACTTTGAGGAACTTGATCGCCTTCTGACGTGTGCGGCGTTCAGCTTGGTCGAGAATGCGGACCGGATGCTCCTTATAGGAGAGGTCCTGCTGCAATTCGAGCACTTCATGATCCACTGCTCGGATTGGGTCCTTGAAGCAACGGCGGAGCTGTGACACATGGAACACATCGTGAACCTGAGAAAGGTTCGGCGGAAGCTCCAGTTGGTATGCCACTTTTCCACGCCTTTCGAGAATAGTGAATGGGCCAATATATCGAGGAGCTAGTTTGCCCTTGATTCCGAAGCGGTGAGCACCCTTCATTGGTGTGACTCGAAGATAAGCCTTTTCGCCAGGTTGATAGACCATGTCTTTATGATGACGGTCATACTGACTCTTCTGACGTGATTGAGCAGTCTTGAGATTCTCACGAACAATGCGGACTTGTTCTTCGGCATGTTGGATAATATCCTGACCGAAGAGTATACGTTCCCCAGTTTCTGACCAGTTCAGAGGGGTTCGGCACTTTCGTCCATACAACACTTCGAAGGGGGCCATCTTTAGACTAGCTTGATAGCTCTTATTATAAGAGAACTCAGCATACGGGAGAGATTCCTCCCATTTCTTGCTGAAGGAAATAACACAAGCTCGAAGCATGTCTTCGAGAACTTGGTTGACGCGTTCAACTTGCCCTTGCGACTGAGGATGAAATGCAGTACTGAATGACAGATGAGTTCCCATGGCTTCTTGGAAACTTGCCCAGAATCTTGAAGTGAATAAGCTGCCACAGTCTAAGCTGATAACCAATGGAATACCGTGGAGTGAAACAATCCTGGACATATAGAGCGTTGCCAGCTGACTAGCAGTGATTGTTTCTTTGACCGCCAGGAAATGTGCAACTTTGGAAAGCCGGTCAATGACGACAAGAATAGCATCATTACCTTTCTGTGATTTGGGAAATCCAGTGACGAAGTCCATCTCAACATGGTCCCATTTCCATTCAGGAATAGAGATAGGTTGTAGAGTTCCAGCAGGCCTTTGATGTTCTGCTTTGATACGACGGCAAACGTCACACTCAGCAACATAACGAGCAATGTCTTGCTTCATATTAGACCACCAGAATCTCTGACGGATGTCTTGGTACATCTTTGTACTACCAGGATGGATACATAGGGGCGTATCATGAGCTTCTTTCATAACTTCCTGTGTCATATCCAGGTTTTTCTCTGCACATGGCACCACTAGGCGGCCCTTGAAGTATAAAGTGCCATCTTCAGCAATAGTGAAGAATTAGGGCTTTCCTTCTGCGAGGTAGTGCTTAATCTTGTGGGCTTCAGAGTCATATCCCTGTATTCTCTTGATGGAGTCCAAGAGATCTGGTTCGACGGCCAGGGTATTGAGGGAACCCTGGGGAACAACACGGAGGTTCATCTTGCGAAACTCCTTAGGAGGGGGAGCGAGTGCACCCGGAGGAACAATATGGAGGTTCAGCTTCCTGAATTCTTCAACAAGGGAGGGCTGAACTTTGTGAACCTGGAGGTGGTTGCAGTAAGACTTGCGGCTCAAGGCATCAGCCATTACATTAGCCTTGCCTGGCGTATAGGAAATACCCAAGTCAAAGTCTGCAACAAGCTCCATCCATCTCTGCTGACGGAGGTTCAGGTCTGGCTGAGTAAACAGATACTTCAGACTTTGGTGGTCAGTGAAGATCTCGCAACGATTACCAAGAAGGTAATGTCGCCACTGCTTCAGCGCATGAATGACAGCAGCAAGTTCGAGGTCGTGAACTGGGTAGTTCTCTTCGTGAGGGCGCAATTGCCGAGAGGCATAAGCAATCACTTTGCGGTCTTGCATTAGGACACAGCCTAATCCTTGACGGGAAGCGTCGCAGTAAATGACGAAGTCCTTCTTAGTATCAGGTGGAGCTAGAACTGGGGCAGAAGTCAACTTGTCTTTGAGTGCCTGGAAACTTTCCTGACATTTGTCTGTCCATTGGAACTTGACGCCCTTATGCAACAGGTTAGTCAGAGGCCTGGCGATCTTGGAGAAGTTCTCGACGAATCGACGGCAATAGCTGGCGAGACCGAGAAAACTTCTGACTTGCTTAACGTTCTTGGGAGGAGTCCAATCAAGGATAGCCTGCACTCGTTAAGGGTTGACGGCAATACCATCCTTAGAGATGACATGCCCAAGATAGGTTACTTCGGGTAGCCAGAATTCACATTTGGAGAACTTGGCATATAGTTGATGCTCTCGTAGCTTTTCCAGCACCAGTCGAAGATGTTCAGCATGTTCTTCTTCGTTCTTGGAAAATACCAGGATATCATCCAGATAAACCACGACGAACTTGTCGAGGTAATCCATGAATATATAGTTCATCAGACGAGAGAAGGTGGCTGGAGCATTGGTTAAACCGAAAGACATGACGGTGTACTCGTATGAACCATAGCGAGTCACGAAGGTGGTCTTTGGGATATCCTCTTCACGAACACGGATCTAGTGGTAACCCAACCTCAAGTCGAGCTTAGAGAACACTGATGAACCAGCCAGATGATCATACAAATCATTGATCCGAGGAAGAGGATATTTATTCTGAATGGTAGCTTGGTTTATAGGACGGTAGTCTTGAACTAATCGGTTTGTCCCATCCTTCTTCTTGACAAAGAGAGAAGGTGCTCCCCAAGGAGAGCAACTTGGGCGAATGAATCCTTTGCGAAGAGAATTGTCGATTTCCTCCTTAAGCTCAAGGAGTTCATGCGGCGGCATCTTGTAGGGTCGCTTGGCTATAGGAGTGGTGCCTGGTTTCAAGTCGATGATGAATTCGACAGCTCTAGCAGGGGGAATCCCTGGAAGTTCTTCAGGAAAGACGTCGAGGAATTCACGCACGACAGGAATGTTTGCAATGCCCTCGAGTGGTGTAGCGTTCAATGCATTCAATGCATAGAGCCTTGCCTCGGCATTTTGCACCAGAAGAGCTTGGTAAGTAACTATTTCATCTGAAGGGTGTAGCAGATGGACGGTCTTAGTGGTGCAAACGATTGAAGTAGTATGCGCTTTTAACCAATTCATTCACAGAATGAGATCAATGCTACAGGACTTCAGTACGATGGGAGAGACAAGAAATTCCAGTCCTTCGATTTCAACGGGGACGTCATTGCAAATCATGGAGGTTCGACATTGGCCCGCAGGGGTGTGTACTAATAGTGAAGCATTCATGTCTTCGCTTTTAATGCCATGCATGAATGCAAAATCTTCTGACATGAATGAATGTGATGCACCTGTATCAAATAAAACGGATGCTGGTACTGAATTTACGAGGAGTGTACCCATCACAGTAGCAGGCTGGTCTTGAGCTTCGTTGAGATCAACGTGGTTGGCATGAACACGACCATAAGACTTGGCCTTGTTGCTGCGGGGCTGGTTGCTTCCATGGCCAGTTGCTGGAAGGGCCAGTTGATTCTGGTTCTGGTTGCATTCTCTAGCACGGTGTCCTGGTTGACCACACCTGAAGCACAAACCATTATTGGGAGTGGGAACAGGAGCTTGGGGTGGTGGAGCTGGAAGTCTTGACTGCCTAGATGGTGGTGGGGGCAGACGAGGTGCAGCATAGGTCTGCCTTGGGGCAGATGCATTTGGACGGTACATGTTGTTCGGGATCCATATCTTACGCTTCTGTGAGGGCGGGCCCGAAGATGAGCCCGTGTCACGGTTGCGCCTGTGAGAGCTCTGGTATTCCTGCAGACCAGTTTCGACATTGATGGCCTTGTTCACCAAGGTGGCGAAATCAGCAAAGTCATGCACTAGAAGTGCGAGCTTGATGTCAGCTTGAAGGCCATCACGGAACTTCTCCTGTCTGCGTGCATCAGTTGTAATGTCCTCTTCAGCATAGCGAGATAAGTCCAGAAACTCCCGCTGATAAGCTTCAACAGTTTTGTTGCCTTGGGTGAGGTTGCGGAACTCACGCTTCTTCCGGTCCATGACTCCCTGAGGAATGAAGCGAGCATGGAAAGCAGCTTGGAAGTCTGGCCAGGTGATGATTGTTCCAGCTGGCAGAGTACGCCTGTGGCTGTCCCACCACTGAGCTGCGGGTCCCTTCAGGAAGAAGGAAGCAAAGGTGACATAGCTGGCAGGAGCTACATCAGCAGACTCCATCTCATAGGTGATGTCACGGAGCCAGTCATCAGCATCCAGAGGCTGAGTTGAGCTGCGGTACACAGTTGGGTTCAGGCGCATGAAATCCTGCAGAGTTACTGGGGTTGGTTGCTGGTCCATATTGGGGCGAGGAAACTGAGCCATCATATTTTCCATGAATTGGCGGTTCAGTTCGAACTGTTGGATCATACCAGCCATGTACTCAGGTGGTGGTGGGGCATTGCCACCACTACCACGACCACCTGGTCTAACCATCCTGCTAATATATAACAGGGGTTCAGCATTGAGAAATTTGCAAAGACAAGGATCATTCATGATGAAACATGCATAATGAAAGGAGCACGATAGCTACTACATAGTAGTCGGCATAACTTACAAAATGGGTCATGCATAGAGTTCAGTACACAGAGTTCAGTACATAGACTAAAACAACATAGGCGGCACACAGGCTCGCGGCGAATGCATCTAACACTAACAAGCAAGCCTACATCAGTCCCAAGAGGTACTGTGGAGGTAGGTGTAGCCTGAAAGCTGGTAGTGTCACATCGGGAACTCCACGTCAGCAACCTGGGGTCCGCGAATACTCTGGTGCAGAACCTGACGCTCAGGTGGCAGAAGAGGTCCAAGTGCGGGAGAGTGGCCTCCCACATGTGGCCAGCCGACACCCTGGGGCATCACAGTGGCTGGGTAGATCGCAGAACGGGGCAGCTCCCTAGATCGGACAAAGGGGTGCAACAGCGTCAGAGCACGGTAAAGGTGCTGACGGGTGGTGTACAACTCGTGGCGAAGAGCTCGGTTAGCTCGATCCAGCCCATCAGCATGCAGAACCAGGTTCTGATGGTAGAAGGGCTCTCGGGTGACAGTGGAGTAGGCAGCAGTATAGTATCCCTCCGCACCAACATCAGATGCGATAGCAATGTGCCTGAAAGGGGAGGTGTCCAACTCCAGATACTCTCCACGAAGACGTGTCAGAGCAGCATAAGCAGCATCGTGGACAGCCATATCGATGGTCACTCCAACACCATGAGCGTTGTGCAGCACAGTAGTGGAGTCATACTCCCGCGAGTAGAGGTGGACGATGGCACGGTACTGCTCCTGGTTAAAGTCCTGGTACTCCTCGTAGACGGTGTACTCAGGGTGCCAGCGATAACCCAGATAGGTCATCATCTCAGCTAGCACAGCAGGTGATCCCGAGGCACCAATGGCCGTCGTGTGGCGCACGACCTGCCTCGTGGGTTCCATCTGAAAGCAAAGATGTTTCAAAGGAGTCAAATGGCAGTGTGTAAATTGTTCAAAATACTATTCTAAGAAATAACTATGGCTTATCCAACTTTGGGGTGAATGCGGTCACGGGATCCTAGTGTTAGAGTTAGTAAATTCGTTTAACCCGAGTAGAAGAGAGTTCAGAGTCCTAGAGTAAAGGTCGAGGAGTAAAAGATCCTAGTACCACCCAATGGCGACGTGGGCCCGTAAGCCACACAGCCATGTTAGTAAAAGTTTTGTAATGTCTAGACTCGACTTCGGCCAAGGAGTGTGGAAAGGGGGATTCCTACAGGCAGTCGGCTCTGATACCAACTTGTGACATGCCCGATTTGACCGTACACTAATAATGCACGCAAATGTGTACGATCAAGATCAGGGACTCACGGGAAGATATCACAACACAACTCTAAAACATAAATAAGTCATACAAGCATCATAATACAAGCCAGGGGCCTCGAGGGCTCGAATACAAGTGCTCGATCATAGACGAGTCAGCGGAAGCAACAATATCTGAGTACAGACATAAGTTAAACAAGTTTGCCTTAAGAAGGCTAGCACAAACTGGGATACAGATCGAACGAGGCGCAGGCCTCCTGCCTGGGATCCTCCTAACTACTCCTGGTCATCGTCAGCGGGCTGCACGTAGTAGTAGGCACCTCCAGTGTTGTAGGAGTCGTCGTCGACGGTGGCGTCTGGCTCCTGGACTCCAGCATCTGGTTGCGACAACCAGGTAGAAAGGAAAGGGGGAAAAGAGGGAGAGAAGCAACTATGAGTACTCATCCAAAGTACTCGCAAGCAAGGAGCTACACTACATATGCATGGGTATATGTGTAAAGGGGCATATCAGTGGACTGAACCGCAGAATGCCAGAATAAGAGGGGCATAGCTAGTCCTGTCGAAGACTATGCTTCCGGCCATCTCCATCTTGCAACATGTAGAAGAGAGTAGATTGAAGTCCTCCAAGTAGCATCGCATAGCATAATCCTACCCGGCGATCCCCTCCTCGTCGCCCTGTTAGAGAGCGATCACCAGGTTGTATCTGGCACTTGGAAGGGTGTATTTTATTCAGTATCCGGTTCTAGTTGTCATAAGGTCAAGGTACAACTCCGGGTCGTCCTTTTACCGAGGGACACGGCTATTCGAATAGATAAACTTCCCTGCAGGGGTGCACCACATAACCCAACACGCTCGATCCTATTTGGCCGGACACTCTTTTCTGGGTCATGCCCGGCCTCGTAAGATCAACACGTCGCAGCCCCACCTAGGCTCAACCGAGAGGTCAGCACGCCGGTCTAAATCCTATGCGCGCAGGGATCTGGGCCCATCGCCCATTGCACACCTGCATGTTGCGAGGGCGGCCGGAAGCAGACCTAGCCTAGTGGCGTTCCAGTCCAATTCGGCGCGCGCCGCTCCGTCGCTGACGTCAAAAAGAGCTTCGGCTGATACCACGACGTCGAGTGCCCATAAATGTTCCCGCGTAGCTGGTTAGTGCGTATAGACCAAATGGCCAGACTCAGATCAAATACCAAGAACTCGTTAAGCGTGTTATGTTCAAATAACCGCGGACGCCGTCCAGGGCCAGGCCCACCTCTCACCTAGGCGGTCTCAACCTGCCCTGTCGCTCCGCCACAAAGATCTACTTGCGGGTACTCCTACGAGCCGACCCGACTTTAGTCACCACCTGTGTCATGTATAGAGTATATAAGTATATATCCGTGATCACCGCCCAGGTGATCACGGCCCGATAGTATAGCACAGCAGACGGACAAGAATGTAGGGCCACTGATGGAAAACTAGCACCCTATACTAAGCATGTAGGATTGCAGGTAAAGGTAACAACAGTAGAAGCAAGGGCAGGCTATGCATCAGTATAGGATAAACGGAAAGCAGTAACATGCTACACTACTCTAATGCAAGCAGTATGGAGAAGAATAGGCGATATCTGGTGATCAAGGTGGGGGCTTGCCTGGTTGCTCTGGCAAGTAGGAAGGGTCGTCAACTCCGTAGTCGAACTGGGCAGCAGCAGCGTCGGTCTCGTAGTCTACCAGAGAGAAGAGGGGGGAAGAAACAGTAAATACAATGCAAACATAAGCATGACGATGCGTGACATGACAATGAGCGGTGCTAGGTGTGCCCTAACGCGGCAGTAGGTGATACCGACGAAGGGGGGAAACATCCGGGAAGGTATTCCCGGTGTTTCGCGTTTTCGGACAGATGAACCGAAGGTGAAATGTTACAGGTTCACTATGCTAGGGACGCGTGGCGGACGAACGGGCTGCGTATCTGGATTCGTCTCGTCGTTCTGAGCAACTTTCATGTACAAAGTATTTTCATCCGAGCTACGGTTTATTTTATATGAATTTTAAAGATTTAAATTAATTTCTGGAATTTATTTAATTATTTAATATATACATTATCCGAAACAGTGTTGTGATGACATCAGCATGACATCATGCTGACGTCAGCAGTCATCTGACACGTGGGTCCCACATGTCATAGACTGATTAGGGTAATTAGGGTTAACTAATTAATTAACTATTAATTAAATTAACTAATTAATTAGATGAACCTAAACAGGGTTAATTAACTTAAGTAATTTAGTTAATTAATTAATTAATTAAATTTATTTTTATTATTTTATTATTTATTTATTTTGTATTATTTATTTCTTTTTCTTTTTTTCGTTCTGTGGGCTGGGCCCCACATGTCATTGGCCCTAGGGGGTTCGGGCCCAGGGGCAGTGGCTCAGGGGCGCGAGGCCCCACCTGGCAGTGGCCCAGGGGCCACAGGCGGGCGCGGGCGAGGCGCACGTGTGCGGCGCGGGCGACGGGCGGTGGTGCGAGCGGACCCGGCGACGAGCGCCGCGGGCGGGGTCAAGCCCGAGCGGCGACCAGCACGCGGGGGCGGCACGGCGTGGCCCCCAGGTCGAAGCGGCGACGAGGCCGAGGGCGGGGCGCGCAAGCCGCGGCGGTGGTGAGGGCGAACGGAGGGGGCCGTGGGGCGCGGTGGTGGAGGCGGTGAGCGCGGTGCGGGGCGGAGGAAGTGGCCGAGCGCAGCCACGGCGGGCGCGCGTGGTCGCGGGGGGAGCCGGGGGAGGGGGTGCACCGCCCGCAGCGACGGCACCGCGCGGTGAGCGCGGACGGGACGAGGGAGCAGCGGGACGGTGCGGCGACGAGCGCGGCCGAGCGCGCGCGGGGAGCGGCGACCGCTGCGAGTGCGCGCTGGACAGGGGGGTGCGGGGCAGGCGAGTGGGCGTGGCTGCGTGCGCGCGCGTGGGGGCAGGGCGCGGGGCGCGGCCCCGAGCGGCGAGCAGGGGAGGGGACGAGCACGGGGCGAGGGAGAGAGAGGAGGGGCGCGGCTCACGGTGGCCGTAGGGTCAGGGGCAGCGGGGGTCGGGGTGGTGGTCGAGGACGACGGCGACGAGGAGAAGCAGGCCGGCGGGGAGGAGGAGGCAGGCCGGCGAGGGCGAGACGGCGTCGGGCGGTCCGGGCGGCGGCGGACGAGGGCGAGGCGGCGGCGTCGAGCCCGATCCGATCTGGATCGGGGGAGGGAGGGGGAGAGTGGGGGGGTGTCGGTGGAGTGGGTAGGGGTGGTGAGTGGATAAGGGGGGAAGTGGGTGGCCGGCTGGGCCTAATGGGTTGGCCCAGTTGGGCCACGGCCCAGGGGGTTTTCTCCTTCTTTTTTTTGTTTTCTCTTTTGTATTTCTTTTATTTATTTCTCTTTTCTGTTTTATTTTGTTTTAAATTATTTAGGCATTTTATAAAAATGTGTTTATTACACCATATTTACTTATCCAAAATATGGCACCTCCCGAACATTTTGTTTTAAATTTTGAAAAACTTTTATTGTTGACATTAATTTGAATTTGAATTTTGAAACGGTTTGACCTAACGGTAGATTATCAACAGTAACTGTGGTGACGTGGCACCATTAGCGTGGGATTACTGTAGCTTGATTATCCGGGCGTTACAGTAACATGCATAAAAAATGATGAACGGTGGCTGAGCCACAACTACTATATCAGCTATATGATCATGCAAAGCAATATGACAATGAATGCTCAAGTCATCAAACAGAAGCAGTGGAAGTTGCATGGCAATATATCTCAGAATGGCCATGGAAAAGCCATAATAGGTAGGTATGGTGGCTGTTTTGAGGAAGATATAATATGGTTTATGTGCGATAGAGCGTATCATATCACGGGGTTTGGATGCACCTGCGAAGTTTGCACCACGTCTCGATGTGAGAAAAGGCAATGCACGGTACCGTAGAGGCTAGCAAATTGCGGAAAGGTAAGAGTGCGTATCATCCATGGACACACATTAGTCATAAAGAACTCATATACTTATTGCAAAAGTTTATTAGCCCTTGAAGCAAAGTACTACTATGCATGCCTCTAAGGGGATAGATTGGTAGGGAAAGACCATCGCTCGTCCCCGATTGCCACTCATAAGGAAGACAATCAATAATAAATCATGCTCCAACTTCATAGCATAACGAGAGACTATACGTGCATGCTTCGGGAATCACAAGCCTTAACACCAATATTCTTACTAAACACAACCATTTACTAGTACCTTCCACATATTATCATCTCTATATCTCAAAACTATTGCAAGGAATCAAACATATCATATTCAGTGATCCATAAGTTTTATGTTGGATTTTATGACTAACCATGCAATTGACCAATTCCCGTTGACTCTCTAAATAGATCTAAGTGAAGCATGAGAGTTTAATCCTTTCTATAAAAGAACATGCTCTAATAAATATAAGTGAAGCAAAAGAGCATTCTTCAAACAACGGTTTTCTATGTGAACAGAAACAGGCAATCCAAACTTCAAATGATATAAGTGAAGCACATGAAGCATTCTATAAAGCCATACTCAAAAGATATAAGTGAAGTGCAATGAGCATTCTATAAATCAACCATGGACTATCTCATACCAGCATGGTGCATAAAAGAAAAAGGGAAAAACTATATGCAAAAGACGCTCCAAGATTTGCACATATCACATGAACGAAACGAAACCGAAAACATACCGATACTTGTTGAAGAAAGATGGGATGCCTTCCGGGGCATCCCCAAGCTTAGACGCTTGAGTCTCCTTGAATATTTACTTGGGGTGCCTTGGGCATCCCCAATCTTGAGCTCTTGGCTCTCCTCCTTCTCCTCATATCGAAACCTCCTCGATCTTTGATCACTTCATCCACACAAAACTCAACAGAAAGTTCGGTAAGATCCGTTAGTATAATAAAGTAAATAACTACTCTAAGTACTGTTGCAAACCAATTCATATTTTTTTTTTGCATTGTAGCTACTGTAATATAACTTTTCCATGGCTTAATCCACTGATAGAAATCGATAGTTTCATCAAAACAAACAAACAATGCATCAAAAACAGAATCTGTCTTAAACAGGACAGTCTGCAGTAATCTGAACATTAACCATACTTCTGGTACTCTAAAAATTCTGAAAAAATTAGGAAAATAAATAATTTGTATAGAAATACAGTGCAAAAAGTTTCAGAACCATTCGACGTTCCAGTAAGAAATGTACAATCGCGCACTACAGCCTGAGTTTTTGTTTTGCACCGCACAAACCAACAAGCAATCTAAACATCCTAAAGGCAAACCTTGGCACATTATTTTTATAATACAATGGAATTGTACAAGGGGATAATTATTTTTGTTGAAAAGTTTCTGCAATTAAGATTCACAAAGTTTCCATGGGCATGAACAAAGTTCAAAGCTAGCTCCCGCTTCCACGGTGCTCGTCTCTCACTTTCACTTTTCTTTTGTGAAGTTTTAAGTTCCCCTCTATATTTTTTTGTTTTTAAACTTTATAAAAGCACTCAACCGATAGAAATGACTCTCTAAAACTTCTAGGTTGTCTCCCTGGCAGCGCTTTCTTTAAAGCCATTAAGCTAGGCATAAAGTGCTCAAGTAATGGATCCACCCGGATCCCAAGGTATATCAAAGCCAATTTTAATTAACAATGATTTGGCATTTAGTAGTGACAAAGCAATATATATCAAGCAATTACGAAGTCTAACTCTCTTCCTATGCATCGCCATGTCATGCAAAAACAATTCATGCACATCATGTAAAGGCCAATACATAGCATAAGCAGTTTCTTGCAATTTTATCGTGTTGGAAACATAGAGAGGTGGAGATGTAGTTCCTCTCTCATAATAATTGCAAGTAGGAGCAGCAATTATCATGGCATTCATCCTTTGGTAAGCACGAAGGGAAATTAAATAATGTATGAGTTGAAGAGTTACTCTCATTAGAAGGTGGGTACGGGTAGCTAATCCGATCTTCGTCCTTTTGTTCTTCGCTCTCCTCGTCATCTTTTTCATCCAATGAGCTCACAGTTTCATCAATTCCTTCTTCCATAGACTCCTGCAAAATATTAGTCTCTTCTTGGACAGCGGAGGCTTTCTCAATAAATTCATCAATATCGGAATTGTATTTATAATTATCATAGCAATATTTAAGGATGGCAAAAATTTCAGGTCTATAAACATCATCATCAAAAGCTTCATATTTTTCAAACAAAGATTCAATTTCATAAGCACCCTTAAAAGCAACAAATTCTTCTATTCGTTCCACATCATAGTAATCATATATACCTCTAGCATAAGAAGCCAAGGTTTCATTATCATTAAATTCACATGAAAAGGGAAGATGTGGAGCATTCATTCTAGAGCAACAAGTATAATCATATCTCAAGCATAGCTCCCAAGCATACCAATGCAACATATGAATTTGATCCCATAACAATTTCCCTTTATGAGTCAAGCGAAAATCCCTAAAGTATTCACGTTGATCCAATGTTACTCCCATTATATAGTTGAATGGGGTTTTCTCAGGATTATCAAAGTAGTGCATAACATCTTTCACATAACGAGCATCGAGGGTTTTAGGAGGTTCCCCATCTCCATGAGTAGCAAGTACCACTAATTTTTTGGTGTTTTGTGTTCCATATCCATAACTAAAGATAGATAACAACTTAGAACAAGAAATAAAAACTACTTAGTGATAAAGAAAACAAGCACACACGAGAATATTCACCCCACGCTATTGCTCCCCGCAACGGCGCCAGAAAAAAGGTCTTGATAACCCACAAGTATAGGGGATAAATTGTACCCTCTTTCGATAAGTAAGAGTGTCGAACCCAACGAGGAGCTAAAGGTAGAACAAATATTCCCTCAAGTTCTATCGACCACCGATACAACTCTACGCATGCTTGACGTTCGCTTTACCTAGAACAAGTATGAAACTAGAAGTACTTCGTAGGTGTGATAGGATAGGTTTGCAAGATAATAAAGAGCACCCAAATAAAATCTAGGGGCTGTTTAGATAAAGACACAACTAAGTTAGTTTTAGTAGAGAGCTTCTGTCAACAAGAAAGTTATTTGTCCCTAGGCAATCGATAACAAGTACTGGTAATCATTCTTATAATTTTATATGAGGGAGAGGCATGAGCTAACGTACTTTCTCTACTTTGATCATATGCACTTATGATTGGACCCCTAGCAAGCATCCGCAACTACTAAAGATCATTAAGGTCGTGAAACCAAACCATGGCAGTAAGTATCATACCAACCAAGATCACGATTAACCCACATGACAAAACGGATCTACTCAAACATCATAGGACACTACGGATGTGTTTGGTTCGTGTCACCAATCGGGATGTCATGGGTTAGACCCGCTCCTGGGCCTCGTTCCGGTGTTTAGTTCGTAACCGGGATGGAACCCACTCGTTCCCTACGACCGAATATTCGGCTGAGATCCGGAACCGAGCGATACCTCCAAATCGAAGGAATTACAAGGAACCAGTCGTTCTCTCCCTTTCCTCCCCTATCCCCTCCCTCTCTGTGCGCCGCCGCTCCCTCGTCTGGCCCCTCTTTCTCAGGTGCGCCGTCGCTCCCTCGTCGCCCCTCCCTCTCCGGCGCGCCGCCACTCCCTCGTCACTCCTTCCTCTCCGGTGCGCTTCCTGTCCCTCATCTCTCTTCCTCCCTTACTACACCACCATTCAATCTGCGCCGCCGTCGACTCACTCATCTCTCTCTGTCGATCTGCAGCACGAAAAGGGAAGAAAATGGGGGTGCTAGGAAGAAGAGGAGCACATGCGGCCGGCGAGCAGCTGTGTGGCTGCGCAGCTGGGCGACAGAACCGGTAGAGGCTACAGCAGCGGCTGGGATCTTCCTCGTTGAGTATGCTTTGGCTATACAGATTTTAGTGCCTGTAGCTAAGAGAGAGATGGAGAGGATATTGAGATGAAATTGTGGTTGCTTTTTGATTAAAGTTTGGTGTTCTATGCTGTTTAAACTAGCATGATATCCTTTGCAAGGATTCGCTAGTTTATCTGAAGTAAAATAGGCACACTCAAATTGCTGTTGTCTGCCACTTCTACATCTTTGTAATAATTAGGGGAGACATTGTTTTTGAAAAGGATGCTATTTTCCTTGCAAATGTAAACAAAATGCTGCTGAAATTTTGTATTTTTGTTATTTCATTCCTCATTTCGTGCTTCCGAACCAAACACATGAACGAAACCATTCCATTCTACTTTTTGCTCGTACCGAACATAGAAACGGAACCGACCCGTTCCTCTGGAATGGAACCATTCCATTCCATGACAGTTGGTTCCTGAACCAAACACACCCTACAGGAATCAAGAACTTTGCCATCTGCCATGGCTGATGGCAAAGGCATGCCTTGCGGACAACAAAGGACTTTGCCGTCAGCTAGCAGACGGCAAAATGTCCGGCTGAACAAGCTACGACAAAGGGCACTCTGTTGTCTGCTGGCGGACGACAAAGATGCAAAGGCCTTTGCCGTCAGCCAACGAACGGCAAAGGGCATGGCTCTTTGCCATCTGCTGGCAGACGGCAAAGGCTGCAGGCTCTTTGCCATCTGCTGGCAGATGGCAAAGAGACCAAATAGGCATTAGTTCTGTCTCTTCTTATATCAATTCATTTTCACAGAAAATCACACACACACACACACACACACACACACACACACACACACACACACACACATATATATATATATGACCAATATAGCATATCCTACACATGTTACCAATAGTAGCAAGTTTCATCCATACATATACATAGTTTCATCAATATTACACAGTTTCATCCATAGTTAGCAAGTTTCACAAAGTCAAAACAAAAACTAAAGACAAGCACTCCATATCTGAAATTACAAGAAATGACCTAAAATTAAATATCTATTTTCCTAAAAACTATCTTATTACTAAGATCTTCTTTGGATCTTCTTTTCTTCCAACCTGCATAACAAAAACACTAAGAAAGAGAAAATGGGTTAGGAGTAGAAATGTAGCATTTCACTTGGTGAAATGCAATGCTGTAGGAGCCAACACTTGAGATCAACACCAGAAAGTACTAAATTTTCAGAGATATCCAGATCCTGCAACAGTACATTGAGAGCAAATTTTGTCGCTTGAGATATTCGACATAAAATAGGGCAAGGTCGCTTGAGATATTCGACGTAGTACATGAGAAGCACACACTTGACCACCATAGCAGCTTGCCGAACCATTGTATCTGTGGAGCACAAAACAGCAATCAGCCTAATTAGAAATTTTAAGGAGAGCAGTGCTAGTTTAAGAGTTATGAACAGATAGAAATGGTGCATAAATTCCTATTATTCAACAAACATAAGTTATTTCCAAGTGAAACACGGGCAATGTTATCCACTTCAAAACAAAACAGAACACACAGGTACACACATCGTCAAGTTTTCCACAAATGAGTTACTGATTGAGTTCAAGAAATGAGGGCCAGGACCTAAAAACTCATAAATAGGAAAATCACTGGGTTGCAATGTCATGCCCTCTCTTGATACAATATGATCGACAGGATGTTTGAGTGCATCATAGAAAACCATAGGAGTTTTTCAAGGCCACATATTACAATCATATGGAATAATTTGAAGAGAGGCCCCAAAAGGGGAAATCATGCTATGTGGGAAAAGAGAATACCATTCACCGCAATGAAAAATATAGCATGCCAGAATGGTGGTATTTCTTTTGGAGGAAGCATCACCAACGGTCTAACAAGGTCATCATTCATGTACCACCAGTAGACTCCAAACACGTGAATGGTGAATAGTACTACAATCCCGATAAGCATTGGCATTTTCCTCTCCCACTGAAATAAGAAAAATAAATAAAAGTGATAGATCAGCTAAAGATCTTGTTTAATTGGCATTCACCGCATTAACTTAAGGTAAGAAAAATAAATAAAAGTGATAGATCAGCTAAAGATCTTGTTTAATTGGCATTCACCGCATTAACTTAAGGGAAACGACATGACGGTCACATTCTAGAGCACATATCCGTACCAAAACATTTATAGTGTTTCCAACTCTTCTAAGCATGTGAGAACACTACGAGGACAATCAAATTGAGTTATCTAAGCAATTTGACAATCAAATGGAGTTAACACGGGCCCAGCGTTAGGGATTTAGTGATGGCAGCAGTCTGCCAGCCGGCTTCCTCAATAGAAGGGACATACCCAGTGCTAGAAGCAGAACAAGAACGTTGATACACAAGATAAGCACAAGCCCTTGAGAGCAGTCTGCTTGGCAGAACAATTAATTAACCTCTAGAAGCAGAAGAAGCACGTTGATAGACAAGTTATTATGAAGCACCAACCCTGAGAGCGGTCTGCTTGCGCAAGATATCATTGGACTTGAACATGACTGCGGCAATCCAGATCATGACGAAGAAACCTACACAATATAAACTCAATTGGAATGAGGAACTCGCCATCATCTTCTGACCAAGAGGCATCAAGTACCTAGACAAAAAAGTAAGAGCATAATAAGATACAATGTATGCCGGTGGACATGTGTAACAGCAAGAAAACTACCCTATGAATAGCATAGTTAAATGTGATTCCTCCTAGTAGTATCTGTTCTATTATTCATAGTGACGAGAGCCCAAGACTATGTCAATAATGCCGAGAAAGAAAAGGCCTCCAAAATGTAGCAT
The DNA here is from genome assembly GCF_002575655.3 of Aegilops tauschii subsp. strangulata. Taxonomy (NCBI): domain Eukaryota; kingdom Viridiplantae; phylum Streptophyta; class Magnoliopsida; order Poales; family Poaceae; genus Aegilops; species Aegilops tauschii. The sequence continues at coordinate 185,136,114 of NC_053041.3, forward strand.
TTTTTCAGTAGCAAGATTTTCTTTTCGGAAATAGGTTTATCCGAGGGGCGTTGACCTTCGTCACATACTGTAATACAGGCACTTCATTTGTTTTTAAAAGACTTGAGATTACTGCTGGTGCTAAAACAAAGCCCACCAAACTCCTCTTTCAGCTAAAATACCAATTCACGTACTAGCTAGCATCGCTAGTTAAGCAAACAGATTTATCACTTGTAGCAGCGCTGACCAAATTGCCACGGCAGCAGAACCCCAGCCATATGAGTACCCTGTCTTAAATCTAGACTATACCAATTGTGCAACTGACATTGAGATTTCAGAGGGCAGGCGCAGCAGAACGACAAGTGCTATACCTTCACATCGGGGTCCCTGAGGTTGGCGTGCAGCCACTCGGCGGACACGACAGGCTCGGTCGGCGGCACCGCATGGACGACGCCCAACGCGGCGTTGGCGCCGGCGGCCTCCGAGACGGCCGACGATGTGGCGTTGAAGCACGCGGCAATCCCGAACCGCGTCATCGACGGCGACAGCGACTCCCCGCACCCGACCTCCGAGGTCGGTGGAGATGCTCTCGAGCGGCTCGTTCACCACTCTGCACCAACCGCAATGACATGAGCACCGTCACATGACAGACATGTGTGAGATCCAACAAAAGAAACGAGAGCGTGAGATGGAACCCGTGTGGACGGGATGATGAGTGCAAGCACGCACCCTGTGTGGTAGCCGAAGAGGAAGGAGGTGACCGTGGTGACGCACACGTGCGGCAGCGACCTGCGCCACAATGGGCATGCTGCTCCTGCTCCTCCTCCTCCCTCGGGCGTCTTCTCTGCTGCCGGATCTAAGACGTCACCGAAACAGAATGGGCAGGGGAATAATAACAAGGTGAAATGCGAAGGGGATCGGGCTGGTGGAGGTACGGACCTGGCGTCTCGAGGTCGGGGTCCATGGCGGCGTCCCGGGACGGCACGCGCTTGTACGCCGCAGTGCCGAGTTTCCACCGCATCGCCCTCCCAAGAGATTGGGGAATCGGAGGCGGAAAGCGAGACGAAGGGAAGAGAGAAAGGGATGGATCTGAGAGAGGGCCGCCTCCTATATTGGGGTTGGGCGTGTCGCTGGGTTGCGTGGCACGGAGGAGGAGATTTGACTACCCGCACCCGACGCACCGCGAGGAGCGTGCCGGCGGTGGTGGCGAGGAGGATGTGGAGGAGCGGGAGGAGGAGGGGAGGAGCTGGGCGCCGCCGCGGAGGGCTAAAGTGGCCGAGGCGAAGGTTCGGGGGGGGGGGGGGGGGGAGGGTGAGAAGAGGCGGCGATGGGCTGGCTGCCGTGGAGGTGAGGTAGGGTGGGCGTTGATGTTGACGTGGTGGGGTAAAACCGTGGTTAATCTGGGCGGAAAGGCAACCCCACCATTCTTTGTTGTCTGCCAACAGATGGCAAAGAATCTTTCCCGTCTGCCAGCAGACAGCAAAGAGGGAGGGTGGACCATTGCAGTGTACAGGCAGCCAGTAGACCCCATCAGCACTTCTTTGCCGTCCGCTGGAAGATGGCAAAGATTCTTTGCCATCTTCCAGCAGACGGCAAAGAAATGACAGATGACAAAGACTTTTTTTGCTGTCTGCCAGTTCTTTGCCGTCTGTTGTTTGGTAGCTGATGGTAGAGACCTTCTTTGACGTCCGCAAGCAGACGGCAAAGAACTGGCAGACAGCAAAATCCCTGATTCCAGTAGTGGGATAACCATAGATCATTGGGAAATAATATATGGAGTTGAGCACCATGTTTAAGTTGAGATTACAGCAGGGAGAAGAGGTGTTACACCGCTGCATAGAGGGGGAGAAAGTTGGTGTTGACGGCAGCAAGATTATTGGTGTAGATCGTCGTCATGATCCTAGCCCCGGCGGCACTCCGGCGCCACCGGGAGAGAGGGGGAGAGAGCCCCCTCCTCCTTCTTCTTCTTCTTCCTTGGCCTCCCTCCTAGATGGGAGGAGAGTTTCCCCTCTGGTCCATGGCCTCCATGGCCACGGAGGGGCGGGAGCCCCTCCGAGATTGGATCTCTCTCTCTGTTCTCTTCTGTTTCGCATCCCCCATATCTGGCCGAAAACCATTTCTTATATTCCCGGAGATCCGTAACTCCGATTGAGCTAAGATTTTAACACGAGTTTTTTGGATATAAGCTTCCTTGCGCCCGAAGTAGAGCTCCAACCGACGTTCGAGGAGGGCACAACCCACCACCATGCGCCAGGGGCCTCTGACGCGCCCTGGTGTCTTGTGGGCTGTGTGGGCCTCCGTTTGCGGTGATTCCAACTCCCAAAAATCACAAATATTCCAAAATAATTCTCCGTGAAATTTTATTGCATTTGGACTTCGTTTGATATGGATACTCTGTGATAAACATGCAGAAAATAGGAACTAGCACTGGGCACTGAATGAATAGGTTAGTCCAATAAATCATATAAAAAGTTGACAAAAGTACGTGAAAGTGGTATAATATTGGCATGAAACAATCAAAAATTATAGATACGACGGAGACGTATCATGTGCTTGTTGTTATTGCATCATATAGGTTGCTCACCTAGTTGCATATCTAGACAACCTACTTTGATGCAAAGTTTAAATTGGTAAAGAAAAGCTAAAAATTGTTAGTTGCCTATTCACCCCCCTCTAGTCAACTTTATCGATCCTTTCACAGGTGTTGTTTACGTTGTGTTGCTTCGTTCTCCTACTGGTTCGATAACCTTGGTCTCATAACGGAGGGAAATACCTACCGCTGCTGTGCTGCATCATCCCTTCCTCTTTGGGGAAATACCGACGTAGCTTCAAGCCGCATCAAAAGGAATTTCTAGCACCGTTGCCAGGGAGGATCTTCAACATATACCAGGTTCCTAATCACAAATCTCATCTCCTCGGAATTTACATTCTTTGCCATTTGCCTCTCGTTTTCCCCTTCCCCACTTCACAAAAATTTGCCGTTTTATTCGCCTCTCTTTTTCGTTCGTCGTTTTCTTGCCGGATCTGTTTTTGAGTGCAATCTTGTTTGCTTTTATCGTCATGGATAGTTTTTCCTCTATTGCGTGCACTCCCGAGAACGCGGTTCTCAACTTTAAACAAAGGGGAGGAGAAAATTTAAAAGATGCTTGGTATAGAATTTGCAATGCTCATAATAGATCTATCCGTAAGCAATCTACCGTTGTTCTTCTTCATTGCTTTTATGTGGGCATCACCACTTGGTATAGATTCGTCCTTGATACGAGTACCGGTGGAAATTTCTTGATGTGTCCCTTTCTTGATGCTTTTAATGCTATGGGAAATTTAGTAGGTTCACCACCCCTTATGATTAATGAAACAACTTTGACTCTTGAGCATGTCATGGAGAGATTATATGCTATTGAAAAGAAAATGCTTACTGAAGAGCATATTGAAAATTTGGATGAAAAGATGCATAATTTTGCTAATAAAATTGGATCAAAAGCGGGTGAAGTTTTTAAGTTGTTAAAAGAAAAGGGAACCATAATTCATGAAAGAATTGAACAAAGCCCGTCTCGAATTGATAAACTGGAAGAAATCTTTAGTAATTTGAGTACGACTTTTGCTTCCGCTAAAACTGTTGAAAAAACTCCCGTAAAAATTGGCAAGACTACCCAAGTTACTAAGAGCAAGGGTGCAACTTCTAGTAAAGAGGATCTTAAAATGATTAGTATCCACCCGGATTTTGTTGAGGTTATAAGAGATCCCTTTGGCGAGAACGAATTCTTTAAATTTGTTCCTAGGAGTATTGTCATTGAAAACCTCTATGCTAAATCTCTAAGGAATTCTAAGTGTTTGATTGAAGAGTTGAACAAAGATGACAAAACTTAGATCCTTGCTTTATGCCTAGCTAAGGGCGTAAAACTAGCGCTTGTTGGGAGGCAACCCAATGAATAAAATTTATTTTTGCCTTTTGCTTTCTGTTCTTGAGTGTTTGCACAATTATGCTACTGTTATGATTGTGTTTTTTGTGTTTTAATTAGTGTTTGTGCCAAGTAAAGCCTTTAGGATCTTCTTGGGTGATAGTTGTTTGATCTTGCTGAAAACAGAAACTTTTGCGCTCACGAAAACAATTCTTATTTTTAACCAGAGCATGATAAAATATCAATTTTTTTTGCAGTAGATTAATATACAAATTGCCCAGGCCATCCTAATTTTTCAGAATTTTTGGAGTTTCAGAAGTATTCGAACAATTCAGATTGCTACAGACTATTCTGTTTTTTGACAGATCCTGTTTTCTTTGCGTTGTGTGCTTATTTTGATGGCTCTATGGTTTTCTTTGATGAGTTTTTGCCATAGAAAAGTTGGAATATAGTAGATATAATGCAAGAATAAAATATGAATAGGTTGCAACAATACTTATAGTAGTGATTTATTTTCTTGTACTAACGGATCTCACGAAGGTTTTGTTGAGTTTTGTGTGATTGAAGTTTTCAAGTTTTGGGTTATCTTATGATGGATGAAGAAATAAGGAGTAAGAAGATCCTAATCTTGGGGATGCCCCGGCATCCCAAGCTATTATCCAAAAGAGAGCAAGCAACTAAACTTGGGGATGCCCCTAGTGGCATCCCCTCTTTCTTCTAACGACCATCGGTATTTTACTCGAAGCTATATTTTTATTCGTCACATACTATGTGTTTTGCTTGGAGCGTCTTGTATGATATGAGTCTTTGCTTGTTTTATTTTGTGTTTGAAGTCTTGATTCCTTGCTGGACACACATATTTGAGAGAGCCAAAATTATGTCATGACTTGTTAGAATTGCTCTCTATGCTTCACTTATTTTTTATGAGCTATGGACTTGCTCTAGTGCTTCACTTATATCTTTTTGAGCATGGTGTGCTTTATTATTTTTGAAGAAATGCTATCTTGCATCACTTAGATTTATTTGAGAGTTAGTAAAATTTTCAAGAAATTCTCTCTTGCTTCACTTAAATTAATTTGAGAGAGAGAAATATTATGCTCATGATCTTCACTTATATTTGTTTGAGCTTTTCAAAAGCAACACATGAAAATTAGTTCCAAAGTGATTGGTATCCAAGAAGGATATAATAAAAACTTTCATGAAGATCATTGGACAAAATAAACTTGATTCTTAGTAATAGTTTTGAGATATGATGATGTGATTTGTGAGTCATGTTGATGGGTAATTATGCTTTAGTAAGAATATTGGTGTTACGGTTTGTGATTCCCTATGTAAGACGAAAGTCAATAGTCATGCAATGAAACTATATCCTACTTGTGGTGCATTATTCACTTCTAATTATGCTTAATGCTAGCTTATGAGATTATTCGTTTCTTGGTTGGTCGCTTCTCAATCTTTTGCTAGCCTTCATTTTGCACTAAGTATGATCTCTACTTGTGCATCCAAAAACCTTAAACCAGTTTTGCCACATGAGTCCACTATATCTACCTATATGCGGTATTCTTTTGTCGTTCTAAGCAAATTTGTATGTGCCATCTCTAATTTTCAAAATAAACTTCTCTTTTGTGTGTTCGTACTGCTCGCAGAGCGGTGAGGGGTGGCTAATAGTTTCCATGCTAGATGTGTTATTCTCACGATGAGTGTTTATTCACTTGTCATTGCACGAGAGTAAGGCAAAGGTATTAGGGATGCCCAGTCCCGAAATGAAAAATGAATTTACTTTATGTTGTCAAATAATAAATTCCTTGGAAAGTGTTGGTATGGAGGGCAACCGTGGATACAGCTAGCCATGGAAAGTGAAAGTATGGTTGAAAAAGGAATAAACTTTATTTTCTGTTTGGGAACCGCCTATGATATATTTAGCATGGAAAGTGTTGGGAACTCTAAGTCGTTTTCGTTGGTGGGAAAGACACACCTCCCAAAATGTTTTTATCTCTCAATTTTCGCTTTGAGCTCAGGCACCTCTACAAATCCCTACTTCCCTCTGCGAAGGGCCTTTCTTTTACTTTATGCAATTTTTATTTTTGAATTTGAGTCTCCATCTTCTCTTATAAAAGCACCAACTAGGAGGCAATATGATCGTACTTGAGTATTGGGTGTAGTTAATATGCGAGTGTGTTTCATGAATGGATCAATGATTAAGCATGATGGGCTAGGGATAACTTATTTTAGCGTTGATATTTTGAAAGACATGGTTGCTTGTTGGTATGCTTGAGTATTTAAATTATCATGTCAAAACTAGACTATTGGTTTGAACCATATAAAAGTCCAAATGTCCATGCTATACAGAAAAGAAATATGATATGACATGTTAGGCAACACTCCACATCAAAATTCTGTTTTTATCACTTACCTACTCGAGGACGAGTAGGAGTTAAGCTTGGGGATGCTTGATACGTCTCCAACGTATCTATAATTTTTTATTGTTCCATGCTGTTATATTATCAATCTTGGATGTTTTATAATCATTTTATATCATTTTTGGTACTATCCTATTGACATAGTGCCAAGTGCCAGTTGCTGTTTTCTGCATGTTTTTTACATCGCAGGAAATCAATACCAAATGGAGTCCAAATGCAACGAAACTTCACGGAGATTTTTTATGGACCAGAAGACACCTAATGGGCCAAGGCTGCGCCTAGGGGGTGCTCCGAGGAGAGCATAACCCACCAGGGCGCGCCAGGAGGCCCAGGTGCACCCTGGTGGGTTGTGCCCACCTCGGGTGCCCCTGGACCGCCTCTTTGCTCTATAAATACCCCAATATTCCAAAAACCCTAGGGGAGTCGACGAAAATCAATTCCAGCCGCCGCAGAGTCCAGAACCACCAGATCCAATCTAGACACCATCACGGAGGGGTTCACCACTTCCATTAGTGCCTCTCCAATGATGCGTGAGTAGTTCTTTGTAGACCTTCGGGTCCATAGTTAGTAGCTAGATGGCTACCTCTCTCTCGCTGAATTCTCAATACAATGGTCTCTTGGAGATCCATATGATGTAAATCTTTTTGCAGTGTGTTTGTTGGGATCGAATGAATTTTGAGTTTATGATCAGATCTATCTTTTTATATCCATGGAAGTTATTTGAGTTTCTTTGATCTCTTATATGCATGATTTCTTATAGCCTCGTATTTCTTCTTCGATATTTGGCTTTTTTGGCCAACTTGATCTATTTATATTGCAATGTGAAGAGGTGCTTTTTAGTGGGTTCGATCTTACGGTGCTTGATTCCAGTGACAGAAGGGGAACCGACACGTATGTATCGTTGCTACTAAGGATAAAACGATGGGGTCTATCTCTACATAGATAGATCTTGTCTACATCATGTCATTGTTCTTATTGCATTACTCCATTTCTCCATGAACTTAATATACACTAGATGCATGCTGGATAGCGGTCGATGTGTGGAGTAATAGTAGTAGATGCAGGCAGGAGTCGGTCCACTAATCTTGGACGTGATGCCTATGTATTGATCATTGCCTAGATATCGTCATGATTATCTGAAGTTCTATCAATTTCCCAACAGTAATTTGTCTACCCACCGTTTGCTATTTTTCTCGAAAGAAGCCACTAGTGAAACCTACGGCCCCGGGTCTCTTTCTCATATTATTTGCCTTTGCGATCTATTTTCCTTTGCTTTTATTTTCAGATCTATTAAACTAAAAATACAAAAATACCTCGCTGCATTTTATTGTTATTTATTTTAATTGGCGTTCGATCTATCAATCTATTACAACTTTCTCCCGTCCACGTGCCAATTTCTGGCGCCGTTACCCGAAAGGGATTGACAACCCCTTTAACACGTCGGGTTACGAGAGGTTGTTATTTGTGTGCAGGTGTTGTTTACGTTGCGTTGCTTGGTTCTCCTACTGGTTCAATAACCTTGGTCTCATAATTGAGGGAAATACCTACCGCCGCTGTGCTGGATCATCCCTTCCTCTTTGGGGAAATACCGACGTAGCTTCAAGCCGCATCATCTTGCTACAAGAATTTGATTTATATATCACTGATAGAAAAGGAGCGGAGAACCCCGTAGCTGATAACTTGTCTAGGCTTGAAAATGTGCCTCATGACCCACTACCTATTGATGATAGTTTTCCTGATGAGCAATTAGCTGCAATAAATGTTGCTCATAATACTCCTTGGTATGCTGACTATGCCAATTACATTGCTGCTAAATATTTACCACCTAGCTTTACTTATCAACAAAAGAAAAAGTTCTTCTATGATTTAAGACACTACTTTTGGGATGACCCACATATTTATAAAGAAGGAGTAGATGGTATTATTAGACGTTGTGTACCTGAGCATGAACAGGGACAAATCCTACGGAAATGTCACTCCGAAGCTTATGGAGGGCATCATGCTGGAGATAGAACTGCTCACAAGGTATTGCAATCTGGATTTTATTGGCCTACTCTCTTCAAGGATGCCCGTAAGTTCGTCTTATCTTGTGATGAATGCCAAAGAATAGGTAATATCGGTAAGCGTCAAGAAATGCCTATGAATTATTCACTTGTTGTTGAACCATTTGATGTTTGGGGATTTGATTACATGGGGCCTTTTCCTTCCTCCAATGGGTATACACATATTTTGGTTGCTGTTGATTATGTTACTAAATGGGTAGAAGCTATTCCAACCTGTAGTGCTGATCACGACACCTCTATTAAAATGCTTAAGGAAGTTATTTCCCCAAGGTTTGGAGTCCCTAGATATTTAATGACTGATGGTGGTTCACATTTTATTCATGGTGCTTTCCGTAAAATGCTTGCCAAGTATGATGTTAACCATAGAATTGCATCACCTTATCATCCTCAGTCTAGTGGTCAAGTTGAACTTAACAATAGAGAAATAAAATTAATCTTGCAAAAGACTGTCAATAGGTCCCGGAAGAATTGGTCTAAGAAATTAGATGATGCACTTTGGGCTTATAGAACAACATATAAAAATCTTATGGGCATGTCTCCTTATAAAATGGTTTATGGAAAATCTTGTCATTTGCCTCTTGAGTTAGAACATAAAGCATATTGGGCAATCAAAGAACTCAATTATGATTTCAAACTTGCTGGTGAAAAGAGGTTATTTGATATTAGCTCACTAGATGAATGGAGAACCCAAGCTTATGAAAATGCAAAATTATTCAAAGAAAAAGTTAAAAGATGGCATGACAAGAGAATCCAAAAGCGTGAGTTTAAATTCGGAGAATATGTTCTTTTGTACAACTCTCGTTTTAGATTCTTTGCAGGAAAACTCCTCTCAAAATGGGAAGGCCCATATGTTATCGAGGAGGTTTATCGGTCAGGAGCCATCAAAATAAATAATGCCGAAGGTACTAACCCGAAGGTTGTCAATGGGCAACGAATAAAACACTATATCTCAGGTACGCCCATTAATGTTGAAAGTAATATTATCCAAACTTTGACACCGGAAGGACACATAAAAGAGTCCTTCCGGAACACTCCAGAATCGTGAAAATAAGGAGGTACGTGATACGGTAAGTAAACGGACTCCGAAAAATCCGCAAATATTTTTGTCAGTTTTGGAATATATAGAAAAATAGGAAAATAAGAAACTTCCAGGAAGCGTACCTAGTGGGCACAAGACACGAGGGCGCGCCTGGCTTGCCAGGCGCGCCCAGGTGGGTTGTGCCCACCTGGGACACCTTCCGGACTCCGTTTTTCTATAGCTTGCTTGTTTCCCAAAATAAAAAATCTATATATACTCCCCGAACCTGTTAATCACCGTATCGCGGAGAAATCCTCTGTTCTCTTTTCTAGTTGTTTTCGGTCAGATCTGTCAAGCTAGGCATCATGTCTTCCTCCTCCTCCAACAACATGGAAGAAGATGCTTGGATGATGAAGATCGAGCTGAAGAGGGAGGAGCCCACAGACGCCGTCAAGGGAGACAAGGGCAAGGAGGCTACCGTAGATCCACCCTCGGTGGCAGAACAAGTACTGCCGGCCGAGGAGGAAGAAGAAGATATCCTTAAGCCTTACCTTGCTCATCTTACCCCTACTGAGATTGAAGCCTTTCACATCATTGAAACTGTTCACGTGCAAAATAAGTATCTCACTCGCGAAAATATTCTGCATCAAGAGCATATCATCCACCTCCGGAGCGTCATCCGTCGATTGGAGAATCTCTTGATCCTTAAGGATAGGATCACTTCATCACCACCACCTCCTTCTTCTTCATCACCAAAAGAAAATTGAGTATTGGGTATGGGCATTCCCCTTGGCTTTTGCCAAGCTTGGGGGAGGTGCCCCGGTATCATATCATCCCCACTATCTTTTTGCTTTTACTTATTTTAGTTCGATCTTTTGCTTTAGATGAATAAAAGTTTAGTTCGATCCTTTCTTCTTTGAGAGTTTGCTTAGTGATCTATCCTTGTGATCGTGTGCAAGATATATAACAAAGTTTAGTTTGACTTTTTGCTTTCTTTACTTTCTTGTTGCAATTAAAATGAAAGGAGATAAATAAAAGAAAGGAAATAAATAAAAGAAAGGAAATAAATCAAGAAGATCATATACTAATCTTATGGTAGGTGATGGCACCACATAAGGAAAAGTATACATAGAAAATTTATTAGAGGTTGACAAAGAGTCAAAGTTTTCTCTCTATTCCTTTTATTTTCTCCTTAGGCGAAACTATAAGCCCCTCTCTTCTTATGTGTCCGGTTGAAACGTTTTGCTCATGTGTATGCGATGAGTGTTAGCAATCATAGAAGACTATATGATGGTTGAGTATGTGGACTTGCCTAAAGGCTCCGATACGTGACCCTTCCTGAAAAGATGATGAATTGTAGTTGCAAAGTTGACTGAGAACATAGTTTGTTGGTTTCTAATAGAGTTTTTGCTTTATACTTCGATTGTGTGATGAACTGTTACTTATTCATGAAAAGTATATGATAAAAGTTCTATGATAAGAGTCTTATGTTTAATTTTATTGCTATTATAATAATGAACATGATGCTTCTATGTCCGTATTTTGTTTTAATCGACACCTCTCTCTATAAGCATGTGGACATGTTTTTCGGTTTTGGTTTTCGCTTGAGGACAAGCGAGGTCTAAGCTTGGGGGAGTTGATACGTCCATTTTGCATCATGTTTTCCTACTGTTAATTATGATGTTTTTATCCGTAATAATGCTTTTTTGGAGTAATTCTAATGCCTTTTCTCTCATAATATGCAAGGTATACACAAAGAGGGAGAATTCCGGCAGCTGGAAATCTGGACCTGGAAAAGCTACGCCAGGCCACCTATTATGCACAACTACAATCAAGCTGAAACTTCACGGAGATTTTTATCAAATATATGATGAATATTGGAGCAAATAACTACCAGAGGGGGCCCAACCCACATGGGCGCGCCAGGGAGCCCAGGCGCGCCCTGGTGGGTTGTGCTCACCCAGGCCCACCTCCGGTGCCCATCTTCTGGTATATAGGTCATTTTGACCTAGAGAAAATAAGGAGAGGACTTTTGGGATGGAGCGCCGCCATCTCGAGGCGGAACTTGGGCAGGAGCACTTTTGCCTTCCAGCGGAGCGATTCCGCCGGGGGAACATCCCTTCCCGAGGGGGAAATCATCGTCATCATCATCACCAACAACTCTTCCATCTTGGGGAGGGCTATCTTCATCAATATCTTCAACAGAAGCATCTCATCTAAAACCCTAGTTCATCTCTTGTGTTCAATCTTGTTACCGGAACTATAGATTGATGCTTGTGGGTGACTAGTAGTGTTGTTTACATCTTGTAGTTGATTACTATATTGTCGTGGAATTGTCACGGCAGATGTCCTCAAGCTAGGACTTAGTCATGGAGCCATCGCCGCTAGGAATCTTGAAGGGGTTAACGGGACAAGGAACACGAGGGTTTATACTGGTTCGGCCCCTTACGGTGAAGGTAAAAGCCTACGTCCAGTTGAGGTGGTATTGATTAGGGTTTCGATGACCAGGGAGCTTAACTGCTATGCCTGGCTCTCGATGAGATCTTTCTTGTCCCTAAACCGCTGCCGGGTCGTCCCTTTATATAGGGAGGATGACGCCCAGAAGCTCTCAGAGTCCCGGCCGGCTCATAAGGGTGTCCGGCTCGGACTCTCAACTATTCTTGCCTTACACTACAAGTTCTACCATAATGATGATTGTAACCACGGGCCTTAAGCCATATCCGGGTCTTAAGCCCATCTTTGGCCCATCGTCTTCAAGCTTGGCGCCGGGCTTCTGGCGATGACCATTATGAGTAACCCGGCCCCTCCTGGCGGGTGACTCTAAGGTCTATATCCTCAACATTAGGCCCCAGATTGATTTGAGCCGGCTCATGTCAATCTTCAAGCCTTTCGACAGAAAAATCTCCGGCTTACCATTGTGTGAAGGCCATAACCCGGCGTGACGTCATCCTCTGGACTCCGGGTAATCCGCCGTGACGTCATCTTCCATTAAGTCCGTTTTTTACTCCACCAGATCCGCAACGGATCTTATCTTTACTGCCATCCTGAAAATTGAGGCATTTCATGGGGAGATAACCACGCCGTGGTCTCCTCGTTTCTCGCGCCCACTTATGAGCTCGCCCTTATAAATAGCCCGGCCCGACGGGCCTTCAGCCACTCATCTTCCTCCTCGCGCCACTGTTCCTCCGCTCGAGATCTGTTGCTGTCGCCGCCGCGGGTCTCCTCCTCCTCACCAACTCCAGCCGCTGCATCAACCTGTTGTGTCCAGAGAAAACGGCGGCGACCTCCGCGACTCACCAGCACCTGTAAGTCCTGGCTACCCCGTAGAACAGATCCGCAGTAGGGTTCGTCCTGTTCGTCCGTGTTCTTCGCCGTCGCCCACGAGCTCTTGGTAGTTTTTATTTTTACTGCCCTTCTTGATCTTAGACCTGTATAGACCTGCTGCGGTAGCTGTTTGGCACCCATTTCAAATGCAAATAGATCTCTTTTCACTGCATAGAATCCCTGTTTGAGCCTGCGAACTTCTCCTGCGTCTGCTTTAGGTCTAGAAATTTTTCCCTTTAGTCGACCATTTTGATCCGAAATTTTCACTGCGATCTGTGAAACTTGTTTTCACCATACTTAGTAAAAAACTGCTTCTGCTGAGTCTTGGCGGTTTACATTTCCGGTTTAAAGAAACCATGCACCGTAGAACCTTCCGGCTCAAAGGAAGCCACACGCCGTAAAATTTTCGGCTCACTTACAATAAGGCTGTAGATGATTTGAATTACTCTCAAGCACACCCAGCGGCTTAGATAACCCGATGCACTTAGATATATGTCATTAGGCCCCTCCATAAGCCGCCACTTGAAATATTGAACTGTTATTTTCCTCCGGCTTACATTTAAACCGGACATATTTCCCTTTTATCATAGGCTTCCGACTTTCACCATGCCTCCCAAAGCTCCCAAAGCACCCATCACTTGCAATTGGATGAGGTCCAACGTCACCGACGAGACCTTAGCAGACTTTATGAAGTCGGGTTACCTGCCCAAGAAGGACGTCATGTCCTACCGTGCCCCCGACCCATCAGAGGAGAGACCACAGCCAAGGGACGGGGAGGTGGTCATTTTTGCGGATCACATGAGCCGGGGTTTCGCACCGCCCGGCTCAAAGTTTTTTAGAGACGTGCTGAACTTCTTTGACCTGCGGCCACAAGATATAGGACCCAACTCGGTGTCCAACATATGCAATTTCCAAGTGTTCTGCGAGGTTTATCTTGGAGAAGAGCCCAGCCTGCTACTCTTCAGAGAGCTCTTCTTCCTGAACCGCCAAAACGAGTGCGCCAACGGGCCAAGTTTGGAACTTGGTGGAATCTCCATTCAGCGACGGAGAGACTGCCTTTTCCCTTAAGCCAAGCCGCCGAGTCACCCAAAGGACTGGAACCTGACGTGGTTCTATTGCCAAGACACGTCACCGGCTGACGAGAGCCCGCTGCCCGGCTTTCGCCCTTCACGTCTGGAGCCAACTCACCCTCTGTCTGACAAGTTAACTCAGGCGGAATGCCAACCTCTTCTCCCCACCATCAACAAGATCAAGGCTCTCCTGGGCAATGGTCTCAACGGAATCGATCTGGTCCGAGTCTGGATCTCCTGGCGGGTGATCCCATTGAGCCGCCGCCCCGGCTTAATGTGCGAGTACACGGGCCGAAAGGATGACCCCCTGAGACACAGCCGCAACGATCTTCCTGAAGACGTTGCTGAGGATATGACCAAGGCTCTCTTGGACGAGAGCTTGGCAGACTGCGGGAGGACCGGGCTAGCCCCCTTCTGCAAGACCAACCCAGCCCCAGCGGTAAGCCGCTAACCTGAACATTTTATCTTCTTCTGTAGATATCCTTCACCTGAATCTTTAAGAAATCATCATTGTATTTTTCAGGCTGATGACAAATTCTGGAAGGTCAAATATGACCATGAGGCGGCCAAGAAGGCCAGGAAGGCGAAGAAAGCCGCTCCCCGCAAGAAGGGAAGTAGGCCTACTGCTTCAGAGCTGATGCAACTAAGCGACAGCTCTGAGTCAGAGGTAACCCCTGAACCTATAAGCTCTTGTTGTATTTGTTGTTTATTTTTGTCCACCTTATCAATACTGTTCATCAACAGGATGACACCGGAGCAAGTAACCCGGTGGTTGAAGAGGTAATGTCACTTTCCTCCGACTCGGAGCCCTTGCCAAGGCTGAAAATCCGAAGGGTAACCCGGAAAGTAAGCTTTTCACATCCTTTAGCTTATCAAGACCCTCAATTTATTTTGAAGCGACAGGTTCATGAGAGCCGGCGTCACACCCGGACCAACAAGGACGCTGACCTCTCCTCCGGGTTACCTGACGCATCGAGGAAACGCCGAACTGAGGTTATCTCCAACTTGTACCCTTTTCATCCTTTGGTGGGTGTTATACGTCAACCGCTCAATTCCTCTGACTCAAATTATCAGGAAACTTCCCCCTCTTCTGGCGACTCTATGCAGTCGAACCTGCCGGCTTTCAAGACCGTGCCCGGGTAATGATGATCATCTCATGTTGTACTTTGTCTTTACTTACACTTTTGTGCTTAACCTTTTTGTATTTTCAGTGCCCAGGCAAAACTCAGCAAAAGGGCGAAGAAGAACAAGCCGGTCGAAGAGCCGGACTTGCCTGAACCGGAGGCAGCCACTCAAGAGCCGCCAGCTGCCTCTGCTCCTGAAGCCACTGCTCCAACCGACAAGCCAATAGCAGAAGCTTCTGCTAACCCGGAGGCCTCCAGCTCGGCTCAACCAGCAGATGACCCGGATGTGGTAATCACCCGGACGGAATTTGTTGAGCCGGGGAGACCTACTGCGCTGGCCAAGTGCTCCGCTAAGGAGGAGTTGTTAGGGCGCCACCGGGCCAATCTGGACCTCACCGACTATGGCAATCTGAGCATCGGAGAGATCATCTCCGGCTATATCAGCCAGGTGCACAAGAGCCGGGACTTAGAGATTGCCATGGTGAACCAGATTCAGCAGAAGTCTGAGGTATCACTCTTCTTTCTTCTTACTTACTGCATAGTTATCTTGTTATTCTTACCATGCTCTAGCCCCCAAGTCTACTACTTATGAGAAAATATGTTGTAGACTTAAGTTCCGGCTTAATCGTTTGAACCGGTAACTTGTAAATAGAAACGTTCGATATGCATTAGCCCCCAAGTGCCAAGTGTCTTTGCTTGGAAAGTGCTTGGGACTTTTAAAATTGCATAGTAACTGTTCATCCTATGACCCGGAAATTATGCAGGATGCTGGCAAGAAGTTTGAAGCTGACATCTCCGATCTCAAGACCCGTCTGAAGACGCAAGAAACTGAGACCCGGAAAGCAAATGCCAAATTTGTGTCCAGTATTGCTGCACAAGAAAAGCTGAAGACGGACTTTGACGCTGAACGGAGAGCCTGAGCCGAAGAGAAGGCTACTCTGGTGAACCGGGCCGAACAGGCGGAGAAGGCTCTGTCAGAGAAGACCGCCGAACTCTCCGGCTTAAAGCGCCAAGTATCCCAGATGGTTGCCGCAATCTTCGGTAAGTCATTTCTACGGCTTTCATCAAGTTTATAATCTTTATATCTCATAACTCATCCTTGTCGGCGGCTTATCTTATTCTGTTAAACAGGTCCCAGAAGTGCCAACCTCAACCAAAGCGTGGTAACCAAGCTGAAGGCCGTGTACACCCTGGTGGAGCAACTCTACACCGGGTCACAGCGTGCTTTGGCTGTGGTTGCCCTATCCAATGAGGTGCCGACTCATCTGGCGGAAGTTCTTCGCCGGCTCGCCATTCTTCCTCAATGTATCCAAGAGCTGCGACGGGCCTCTGCAAGAGCCGGAGCCATAGCTGCTCTAAGCCGGGCCAAGGCGTTCCTTCCAGAACTAGACCCGGCTGACATCGCTCTGGGCTACCCCAGTTTGAAGGAAGACGGCACCGCCTTCGACCAAAAGGACTTCGCAGCCTGTGTGAAGATCGTACGCCCGGTGGCCACTCTGATTGGTAATGATACAGATCTGACTAAGTACCAGCCGGGTTACGATGCAGAAAATCAGAGGATCCCCACTCCGCGCTATGAAGCCCTCAGCTTAATCCCGCCGGCTCGTAAGCACACCTTCGCCCCGGAGATTGACCCGGCCGGGTTAATTGACGAGGAAGCTCAATTTGAAGCTCTGAGTGGCATTGACTTGAAGTCGTCAACTTTCCAGGTCTTGGGAACAGCCGGAGGAGAGGAGAGGGATGAGCCGGAGACTTCAACCCAGCAAGCATCATAACTCTGCAGGCGGCTTAGTAAACAATGCTCCACCCTTTTGGACTCAATGAGTCTTGTAATAGAGTAGGACCAATACTTTAACCTTGCCGTGCCATCGTGCACGCGTTGAATGCTGAAGTCCATTGAAGTTGTCTCCTTTATATTTCCCCGGGTCATAATCGATCACTCATTTTCCTTAAGCTCAAATAGTCGCCTTTTAACTATCCTGCGTAGAAAGACAAATCACAAGTCTCTAGGCGGCTTACCGCACTAAGAATCATAACTTTAGACATATAACCCGGAATATGAATCAAAAAAGACCGGTCCTCAATTATGTCCTTGATATAACCGTAACAACACACTTACCAGCCTGCAAGCACACTTCCGGCTTAGATAACCCGGGCAATAAGGTTGGTACCCCAATTCCGGTTTACCAGTCTTAATAACGTCGATTGTATTCGACTAGCACTGTAAATCAAAGTTAAGCCGACAAAGTGAGACCCGCCGTGCATACTTGAAATAATCAGAAGAACATGCTATGAATCAGAAAAATTTAGGGGCTTCCGGTTCGAATATGACCAGAGACCCGTCCCAAAGGGGTTATGCTAGGATTCGAATGCGATCATATAGCCCCCAGTGGGTGTGGCGATGCCAATCAAGAGGGTACCGACAGCTATGTTCTCTTTGGTTCGAATACGACCCATGTTTGAACAGGAAGCCCCCAAATGACTTTAAGAATTGTTTAACGACGCTGATTCGAATACGATCCACGTCGGCTCTCAAAGAGGTTAAACTATGATTCAAATATGATCAAAGAAGACTCCCCAATGAGCTCGGCACTTTGCCAATCAAATGGGTATCGACAGCTATGTTCTCTTTGGTTCGAATACGACCTATGTTTGAACAGGAAGCCCCCAAATGACTATATTGTGTATGGCCAGATTGGAATACGATCATAAGCCGGATCCTCCTTCAAGTTATCACATGATCTTGTAATGAAAACAACACATTCATCTTTGGAGGAGAAAAAAGGACAGAGGTCCTGCTTTATTGCTTATCATAATATATACATGGCTTAGAGAAATATGTACATTATGAGAGCCGGTGTCTCAAGTGTAATAAGGCCGAAGCTGAGCTATGTTCCACGGCCGACGGGTCTCTTCCTCCGACTTACGTGAATCTTTGTGCTCCCGAATGTCAATGAGGTAATATGACCCGTTGTGCAAATTCTTGCTGACCACAAAGGGCCCTTCCCAAGGCGGGGATAGCTTGTGCGCATCTGTTTGATCTTGGATGAGCCGGAGCACCAGATCGCCTTCCTGGAAGACCCGGGACTTAACCCGGCGACTGTGATAACGGCGCAGGTCTTGTTGGTAAATCACGGATCGAGCCGCTGCCACATCACGCTGCTCGTCCAACAAGTCAAGAGCATCTTGGCGCGCCTGTTCATTATCTGCCTCAACATAAGCCGCCACTCGAGGCGAGTCATGACGGATGTCGCTGGGGAGGACTGCTTCCGCTCCATAAACCATGAAGAAAGGCGTGTAACCCGTAGACCTGTTAGGAGTAGTATTGATGCTCCATAACACGGAGGGCAACTCCTCCACCCAACAACCCGGCGTCCGTTGCAAAGGGACCAAAAGCCGGGGCTTGATGCCCTTTAGAATCTCCTGATTAGCTCTCTCAGCTTGACCATTGGATTGAGGATGAGCCACTGATGAAACATCAAGTCGAATATGCTCTCGTTGACAAAACTCCTCCATGGCGCCTTTGGATAGATTGGTACCATTGTCAGTTATAATGCTGTGTGGAAAGCCAAAGCGAAAGATCACCTTTTTCATAAACTGAACTGCCGTGGCTGCATCACACTTGCTAACTGGCTTCGCTTCAACCCACTTGGTAAATTTGTCAACTGCCACCAAGAGGTGGGTCTTCTTATCCTTGGACCTTTTGAAAGGCCCAACCATATCAAGCCCCCAGACCGCAAAGGGCCAAGTAATTGGGATCATCCTCAGCTCCTGAGCCGGCACATGAGCCTGTCGCGAGAACCTTTGGCAACCATCACATTTACTGACCAAGTCCTCCACATCAGCATGAGCCGTCAGCCAGTAAAAACCATGACGAAAAGCCTTGGCCACAAGAGACTTTGAGCCGGCGTGATGGCCACAATCCCCTTCATGAATCTCACGCAAGATCTCTTGACCTTCCTCAGGGGATACACAACGCTGGAACGCTCCCGTAACACTGCGGCGATGCAACTCACCATTGATAACAATCATTGACTTAGACCGCCGGGTTATTTGTCTGGCCAAAGTTTCATCCTCAGTCAAATCTCCCCGGGTTATGTAAGCCAGATAGGGCATTGTCCAGTCCGGTATGATGTGGAGAGCCGCCACCAGTCGTGCCTCCGGGTTAGGGACAGCCAAGTCTTCCTCTGTGGGCAACTTAACCGAAGGGTTATGCAGGATGTCCAGGAAAGTATTAGGCGGCACCGGTTTTCGCTGAGAGCCCAGCCGGCTTAAAGCATCAGACGCCTCGTTCTTCCTGCGATCGATGTGCTCTACTTGGTAACCCTGGAAGTGCCCAGCAATGGCATCAACTTCGTGGCGATAAGCCGCCATGAGAGGGTCCTTGGAGTCCCACTTTCCTGATACTTATTGAGCCACCAAGTCTGAGTCGCCGAAGCATCTTACCCGGCTCAAGCTCATCTCCTTAGCCATCCGAAGACCGTGGAGCAAGGCCTCGTACTCAGCTGCATTGTTGGTACAAGGAAACATCAATTGTAGCACATAATGGAACTTGTCCCCCTTAGGGGAAGCCAATACGACTCCAGCCCCCGAGCCCTCCAACTGCCTGGACCCATCGAAGTGAATAGTCCAATATGTGTTATCCGGCTTTTGTTCGGGCACTTGTAACTCCGTCCAATCATTGATGAAATCCACCAAGGCCTGAGATTTAACAGCAGTGCGTGGCACGTATTTCAGACCATGAGGTCCGAGCTCTATAGCCCACTTAGCCACTCTCCCTGTGGCCTCTCTGTTTTGAATGATATCACCAAGAGGGGCAGAACTGACCACAGTGATGGGATGACCCTGGAAATAATGTTTAAGCTTCCGGCTCGCCATGAATACACCATAAACAAGCTTCTGCCAATGTGGATACCGTTGTTTGGACTCGATGAGCACTTCGCTGACATAATAAACCGGCCGCTGAACCGGATGCTCCTTACCCTCCTCCTTGCGCTCCACCACCACAGCCACACTGACGGCTCGTGTGTTAGCCGCCACATACAGTAATAAAGGCTCCTTATCAACCGGAGCAGCAAGGACTGGGGGCTCTGCCAGCTGCGTCTTTAAATCCTCAAAAGCAGTATTAGCTGCATCATTCCAGACAAAGTCATCAGTTTTCTTCATCAACTGATATAACGGCATGGCCTTCTCACCCAAACGGCTTATAAACCGGCTTAAAGCAGCGATGCGACCCGCCAAGCGCTGGACGTCATTTATACACGCCGGCTTAGCCAGGGAGGTGATGGCCTTGATCTTCTCCGGGTTAGCTTCAATGCCTCTGTTAGAAACTAAGAAACCCAAGAGTTTGCCTGCAGGAACACCAAAAACACACTTGGACGGGTTAAGCATCATCTTGTAGACCCGGAGATTATCAAAGGTCTCCTTCAGATCATCTATCAAGGTTTCCTCCTTCATGGATTTAACCACAATATCGTCCACATAAGCATGAACATTGCGCCCAATCTGGTTATGAAGACAGTTCTGCACGCAACGCTGATAAGTCGCCTGTGCACACTTGAGTCCAAAGGGCATGGACACATAGCAGAAGGCTCCAAAGGGAGTGATGAACACCGTCTTCTCCTGGTCCTTAACTGCCATTTTAATCTGATGATATCCAGAATAAGCATCCAAGAAACTTAAGCGCTCACAACCTGCCGTAGCATCAATAATTTGATCAATACGGGGAAGGGCAAAAGGATCAGCCGGACATGCCTTGTTTAAGTCCATGTAGTCCGCACACATCCGCCAGGTGCCGTTCTTCTTGAGCACGAGGACCGGGTTAGCTAACCACTCTGGGTGAAAGACTTCAACAATAAACCCGGCCGCCAAGAGCCGGGCCACCTCTTCACCAATAGCTTTCCACCTCTCTTCATTAAACCGCCGAAGGAACTGCCTGACCGGCTTAAATTTTGGATCAACATTGAGAGTGTGCTCAGCGAGTTCTCTAGGTACACCTGGCATGTCAGAAGGTTTCCATGCGAAGATGTCCCTATTCTCACGGATGAACTCGATGAGCGCGCTTTCCTATTTTGGATCCAGATTGGCACTGATGCTAAACTGCTGAGATGAGTCACCTGGAACGAAATCAACAAGTTTAGTCTCATCAGCCGACTTAAATTTCATTGGCGGCTCTTGCTCCGTAGTTGGCTTTTTCAGAGAGGTCATATCTGTTGGGTCAACATTGTCTTTGTAAAACTTCAACTCCTCTGTTGCACAAACAGACTCTGCATAAGCTGCATCGCCTTCCTCACACTCCAAGGCCACCTTCCGGCTGCCGTGAACCGTAATGGTCCCATTATGACCCGGCATCTTGAGCTGTAAATACACGTAACACGGCCGTGCCATGAACTTGGCGTAAACCGGCCGCCCAAATATGGCATGGTACGGACTTCTTATCTTGACTACCTCAAAGGTCAATTTTTCCACCCTGTAGTTGTGCTCATCTCCAAAGGCCACTTCCAAATCGATCTTGCCAACTGGATAAGCCGACTTACCAGGTACCACACCATGGAAGATAGTGTTTGACTGACTGAGGTTCTTATCAATCAACCCCATACGACGGAACGTCTCATAATAAAGGATGTTGATGCTGCTGCCTCCATCCATGAGCACCTTAGTGAACTTATATCCTCCCACCTGAGGAGCCACCACCAAGGCTAAGTGACCCGGATTATCCACCCGGGGAGGGTGATCCTCCCTACTCCACACTATAGGCTGCTCAGACCATCGTAAATAGCGTGGAACCGCCGGCTCAACAGCATTCACAACCCTCTTATGAAGCTTCTGATC
This sequence comes from Aegilops tauschii subsp. strangulata, assembly GCF_002575655.3. Classification (NCBI taxonomy): domain Eukaryota; kingdom Viridiplantae; phylum Streptophyta; class Magnoliopsida; order Poales; family Poaceae; genus Aegilops; species Aegilops tauschii. The sequence continues at coordinate 185,157,842 of NC_053041.3, forward strand.
TCGCTTACACAGACTGGTGGTAAACACATGATACTGTCCACCGCTGAGCTGCTTTGGATTGGTCTGATAACCCCCTGCTGCCGTTGATGACCCTGGCCAGACTGCTGATTAAAGCCCCCTTGACTGTTTTGAGGATTAGAATTTGAGCCGCCGCCCGGGCCATGAAAGCCGCCGGCGCCTGAGCCACCGCCCGGGCCATTGTTGCCGTTAAAGGCGTTGGAATTCTTAAAGGCCTTCATGATTGCACAATCCTTCCATAGATGAGTAGCTGGCTTCTCTCTAGAGCCATGCCTTGGACAAGGCTCATTCAACAGCTACTCCAGCGTCGGGCCTGACCCGCCGGCTCGGGGAGGGGGCCTCCCCTTGCGTCGCTGGTTATTACCCTGTGAACTGGCGTTGGCTACGAACTCTAGGCTGCCATCGGCCTTGCGCTTGCCACCTCCTTGGCTCCCCGGGTTATGCTGAGGACCCTTGCCATTGCCGTTCTTCTTTCCCTTCCCTGTCCTTTCATCATCTGAAGCGGGGTCCTTGGTACCATCAGAATCGGCGTACTTGACGAGAGCCGCCATCAGCGTACCCATATCATTGCAGTCGCGCTTAAGCCGCCCGAGTTTCATCTTCAGGGGCACAAAACGACAATTCTGTTCCAACATTAAGACTGCAGAACCGGCATCCATCTTATCAGATGAATGTATTATTTCCTTAACCCGGCGAACCCAATGTGTCGTAGACTCACCCTCCTGCTGCTTACAGTTAGTCAAATCCACAATTGACATAGACTGCCTACAGGTATCCTTGAAGTTTTGGATGAACCGGGCTTTCAGCTCAGCCCAAGACCCGATGGAATTCGGTGGTAGCCCCTTCAACCAAGTGCGGGCAGTCCCATCTAACATCATGGTGAAGTACTTGGCCATTGCCGCTTCACTGACCTCCAGCAGTTCCATGGCCATCTCGTAACTCTCGATCCAGGCTGCGGGTTGTAAGTCAGCCGTGTAATTAGGCACCTTCCTAGGGCCTTTGAAGTCCTTTGGTAGACGCTCATTGCGGAGAGCCGACACTAAACAAGGGACACCTCCAGTCCTGGTAGGGATGCCCACGTCGACGGAAGTCGTCGGATAAGCCGAGGGAGTCTGGTAAGCCGTCAACTGAGGCACCTGCTCCGCCTCTTGCCGTGCTCTGTCTTGTTCTGCTGCGTGAAAGGCTCCGTTATGAGCCGGGCCATGGCCAGGGGGTGGGTCATGGCGTCGGACGTTACTTGAGCCGGTCGCTGAGACCATGTGTCTGCTGTAACTCGGGCTCCGGCCTGGACGAGGGGTCGAGTGGATCCTGTCCCAGCTGTAGGAGTACGCCTCTTGCTGCGCCAGTGCTGTCTGAAGGAGTTCCCTGACCCGGCGGGTTTCAATAGCCGTCGGGGAGTTGCCGTCAATTGGGAGGGCCGCCAGCCGCGCTGCTGCGGCTACCATGTTCTCCAGCGGGTTAGCATAATGACTCGGTGGTATTGGCACATACTGAGGCGGGGCAGGGCTCACCCGGGGAGGCCCCATCACTTGCGGCTGCATTGGGTTTCCAGACCCGGGCACTATGATCCCCGGCGAGTTACTAGACCCTGCACCTGGCGTGTTGAAGAGGTTTCGAGGATCGTAAACCGGAGGGAGTCGAGATTGGGCCTTTTGATGCCTCCTTCTCATGACCTCATTGGACGCGTTCTGATCCATCGTGAGCCGGAAGGACTGCGCCTGGATCAACTGAGTTTGGGCGTCAAGAGCCGCCCTCTCCGCAGCCATCCTGATCCCTTCCGCTGCCAGATCCTCCTTAGCTTTCACTAGATCTAACTTTAACTACGCGACCTCCGCATCATGCTGAGCTTGATCCGCCGGGTCAACCGCGGCGGTCAACAGGGCCGTCATCTTGTCCGTGAGATCCTTCAGCACCTGAGCCGGCGAGGGCACCGGGTTTCCCGCTCCAGCAGAAGGGTTCTGAACAGGCTGTGCGCCGGCCATGAAGATTCCAACCCGGCTTGGCGGCTCAAACGGGTCCGGAATACTGTCACCATTGGAACAACCCATGAGCCTGCCATCTTGAAGTTGATACAACGAGTTTGACTCATCGGTGGACGACTCGCCGTCAGAGCCGGCGGCCGTCTCGTCACCAGATCCAGATCCATCAGAGAGCCCTCCATGGATACATCCCACAAAAGCATGTTTTAAGGCAGGCAGGGCCCGGGCGGGTCGTGCGCGCTGAGCCGTCTCGATGAGATCGGTGACGAGACCCGGCTCAGGGCCCGGCTCACCAATCTTGCCAATGAAGACATGAATTCCGCCGAAGGGGACCCGGTACCCGTACTCAATTGAGCCGGCGTCGGGGCCCCAGTTTGTATCGTCGATGTAGAGCTTGCCGCGACGACTCTTGGTCATCCGGCCCACAGCGTATCCCTTGAGCCCTTCGAAGCTGCCCTTCAAGAACTCAAATCCACTGTGCGCTGGCCCCACGGTGGGCGCCAACTGTCGTGGAATTGTCACGGCAGATGTCCTCAAGCTAGGACTTAGTCGTGGAGCCATCGCCGCTAGGAAGCTTGAAGGGGTTAACGGGACAAGGAACACGAGGGTTTATACTGGTTCGGCCCCTTACGGTGAAGGTAAAAGCCTACGTCCAGTTGAGATGGTATTGATTAGGGTTTCGATGACCAGGGAGCTTAACTGCTATGCCTGGCTCTCGATGAGATCTTTCTTGTCCCTAAACCGCTGCCGGGTCGTCCCTTTATATAGGGAGGCTGACGCCCAGCAGCTCTCAGAGTCCCGGCTGGCTCATAAGGGTGTCCGGCTCGGACTCTCAACTATTCTTGCCTTACACTACAAGTTCTACCATAATGATGATTGTAACCACGGGCCTTAAGCCATATCCGGGTCTTAAGCCCATCTTTGGCCCATCGTCTTCAAGCTTGGCGCCGGGCTTCTGGCGATGACCATTAAGAGTAACCCGGCCCCTCCTGGCGGGTGACTCTAAGGTCTATATCCTCAACATATATGGTTTATTTCGTGGAAGATTATATGCTCAGATCCAATATGCTATTTAATGCCCCTCTGATCTTGAGCATGATTATCATTTGTGAGTAGTTACTTTTGTTCTTGAGGTCACGGGAGAAATCATGTTGCAAGTAATCATGTGAACTTTATATGTGTTAAATATTTTGATAGTATGTATGTTGTGATTCCCTTAGTGGTGTCATGTGAACGTCGACTACATGAAACTTCACCATATTTGGGCCTAAGGGAATGCATTGTGGAGTAGCAATTAGATGATGGGTTGCGAGAGTGACAGAAGCTTAAACCCTAGTTTATGCGCTACTCCGTAAGGGACCGATTGGATCCAAAAGTTTAATGCTATGGTTAGAATTTATTCTTAATACTTTTCTCGTAGTTGCGGATGCTTGAGGGAGGGTTAGTCATAAGTAGGAGGTTTGTTCAAGTAAGAACAGCACCTAAGCACCGGTCCACCCACATATCAAATTATCAAAGTAGCGAACAGAAATCGAACCAACATGGTGAAAGTCACTAGATGAAATTCCCGTGTACCCTCAAGAATGCTTTGCTTATTATAAGAGATCGTTTTGCCTATCCTTTGACTCAAAAGGATTGGACTACCTTGCTAAAATTTTGCTACTACTATCGTTACTTGCTCGTTATAAATTATCTTGCTATCAAACTACTCTGCTACTTACAATTTCAGCACTTGCAGACATTACCTTGCTGAAAACCACTTGTCATTTCCTTCTGCTCCTCGTTGGATTCGACACTCTTACTTATCAAAAAGAGCTACAATTGATCCCCTATACTTGTGGGTCATCAACTTCCATGATGATAAATGGCGCATCATGGAAGTGCTTTCGTCAAGGGTAACCGACACGTGGAATCCACCGTAACGGGTCGCCGTTAAGCTATCGGGTTCCGGTTTGGATCCGATAACCCGTTAACAACTCGGACCAATGGGGATTTTCACGTATAAAATTCTCATTCGCCAGCGGATCCACGTGTCGGGCAATCGTTGGGATAGTTGTCATCCAACGAATGGACGGGACACGCCTATGATACGTCGACACGTGGCTCGGCCCAACAGTGGCCCATTCAGGTCAAAAGGCCGGCCCGTTTGACCTGGTCAAAAGGTAACATCTGACCCACTTAAAGCCTGCTAGCGGCCTATTAGCATATAGCCCATTTACAGCTCGCTAACTCACGGCCCATTATGGCTTATCCGAATTAGGCCCAGTAGCGTCATCTGGGCTGTCCAATATGATTCCAGCCCGTTGTTACTTCCGGCCCATGTATGGCCCATGACTTCTTTTGGCCCATATGAGGCCCTTTGTAACTCTTGGCCCATTAACGACCCATGGTGAAACTGGCCCGTAATGAATAGTGTATCGCTTTATACCCATTAACGACCCATTATTCCATTGGGCTGTTTCCAACCCGTGTTATCTTTGCCTTCTCAGGGCCCATTGAGGGAGTCCTGGATTAGGGGGTCCCCGTGTAACACCCCGGATGTAACTTTCCATATTTGTAACCCCAACTCTTGCCATTTTCGGCTATGTGTTATGATATTCCCTTCATGGTCGGGTTTTTGTCTTTCGTTTTGCATTTTGTTCATGTCATGCATTTCATATCATGTCATCATGTGCATCTCATTTGCATACGTGTTCGTCTCATGCATCCGAGCATTTCCCCGTTGTCCGTTTTGCAATCCGGCACTCCCACATGCACCGGCGCACCCCTCTTGTCTCTTTTTGTGAGCGGGTGTTAAACATTCTCGGAATGGACCGAGGTTTGCCAAGTGGCCTTGGTACACCACCGGTAGACCACCTGTCAAGTTTCGTTCCATTTGGAGGTCGTTTGATGCTCCAACGGTTAACCGGGTAACCGCAAAGGCCTTTTGTCTGTTGCAGCCAAACACCCATACAAACAGCCCAATAACCCACCTAAGTCACTTCCATGCTCTCCGTCGTTCGATCACGATCATGTGGGCTAAAACCGCACTCCATTTGGAGTCTCCTAGCTCCCTCTAGCTATAAATATGTGAGCCTCCCCGAAATCCCGCAGTCAAAAAAACCCTAGCCCGCTCCCTCTCCACCGCCGGACGTGTCCAGTCCGGCCGGAGAAACCCGCGCCGCCGCCCGCAGCCAACCGGGGCATGCCACGTCAGCACCCCGGCCTCCCGCGCCGCCGGCCCGCCGAAGCCCATCGCCGGCCCCGCGGGCCCGTACGTCGCGCCCGCGCCCGCGCCCGCCGCCGACCGCCGCCGCTCCGCGCTCCATCGCCGGCGCGCCCGCACCCGAGCCGGCGAGCTCCCGCGCCAACTCCGGCGACCCCGTCCCCGCCGCCCGAAGCCCTCGCCGCCGGGTCTCCCCCTCGCCAGATCCGGCGCCTCCTCCCTCTCCGGTGCCTCCCCCGAGCTCTCTCCGGCCATCCGCGGCGATCTCCGGCGAGAGCCGCCGCTGCCTCGGTTCGCGTGCGAAGAACTCCAGATCCACGGTTGACCCCGAAATCCTCCAAGTCCTGAGATATATCACTTTATGTTGCTCTGTTCATCGCATCATATCTCCTTGCATACTGCTCCGTTTCATGCGTGTGATATATCTAAATGTACATCACGAGATTCTCTTCATTTAGTTCCATTGTGCCATGTCTGTTTGAGTTCATCTTGAGGCCCAAATCTCTGATGCAAGAGTGCTATATGATGTTTACTGCTGTTACTTATCAGAACTTGATGTTTTGTTATTTTTGTTGCATTTGATGTGTGCATCTTATGGGCATGAGCTCTACAGGTGTTTTGATCTATGCCATGCCATCTTTACAGAGGTGTATGCCATGTATTTTTGTGATCTATGTGGTGACTAGCACAAGCATGCAAACTAGGCTTCGTGATGTTTCTGTTTCCAGGGACTTAGTATTTTGCACTCTTTTGCTGCTGTTATTTTGGTGCCATGTATCCATGCGTCTACAGTGGGATCCATGCTTCTTTTGAGTATGTTCAGTAAGGATGTTTTGTACATATAGTTGTGCTCTATCCATTTATGCTCCTGTTTGCAATTATGGAGTGCCCTAGCATGTCTCAATCTTGCTCTACTTTTGCTATAAAATGTTCCTGGCGGAATGTTAACATGATATTCAATTTTGCCAAGGTTGTAGTAGTTGATCCATACATGATATGAACTTGCTCTTGCCATGGTTAGCTTCATAAACATTCCATCTTGCTGTAGGTATGCTTGTTTTGTCATGCATTGCTTTGTGATGAGTGAATCAAGATTACAAAGATGCCTTCATAATTCTGTTAATGCCATGCTCTGTTTTCTGCTGTCTGAAACCTGTTAACGAAACTTGCTATGTTTACATGGGTGCCATCATATCTTTTGATCCTTTTTGGCTCATGGTCAGTAAGGGACTTTTGTTCTATGCATTTAGTAGATTCATGCCATGCTTTGTTTTGCTACGATAAGTTCCTGTAGCATGTTGATTGCTTGCTCTGAACATTGCTACCTGATGCTGTTTCAGCCATGTTCAGTATTTTCACCGAAAGTTACTTTTGCTTCTCTCGGGTTTTTTTTTCTCTCCTATTTTTTTTTCTGTCATATTTTTTTCTCCTATTTTTCTATTTTTATTTTAAAAATAGGAAGGGCGAGATAGAATTCGAGAGGTATTTTGTGTTTGGGAAAGTCCGAAGAAAAACGATTTTGAATCTGCCTTTTCCTTCTTTCCCTTAAAAAAATAACTCAAGAAAAATCCAATTATTTACTCTACAAGAATGAAATGCTTGTTATGCCTAATATACTTAGTTTAACCTGTATCTGTTTTAATTCTGTTCTTTATCCTACTAGTTTTTTCTTTGCCAAATTACAAGTCTGTGAAGCTGATATCTTTTGCACTTTTGCCATGCTTGTTTGAGCCTGTTATTATGTGATCTAGCCGTAGCTCAGTGTTCATCTTTTGTCAACCTTCTCTTCTAGATCACTGCCATATGTTTTGTTGCTATGTTGGGGTGCTGTAGCGTAGTTACTTGATGTATTCTAGTTGCTATCATGCTGTTAATCGCAGAATTGTGACATCCTTGTTTTGCTTGCCATTTGCAAACCGTGCATCCGTTTCCGGTGATCTTTATATCGATTTTGACCGAAATCATCTCATCTTTCCAGTGGCATACTTGGTTTGCCAAGTTGATGCCTTGTTCATCCTTTTTCTTCCGGAGCACGCATATGCATCGCATATCACATCTCGCATATCATGCATGTATTGCATCATGTTGCTTGTGCATTTCCCGTGATTGATTGTGGTTCCATTGCTTGTGTTTTTGCTGTGGGTAGAGCTGGGAGACGATTTCGTGAATGAGGAACTTGTTGAGTACGCTTACGAGGATCAAGCTTTCGATAACTCTGAGAACCTTGCAGGCAAGATGACCATACCCTCGAAATCACTTCTATCTTTGCTTTGCTAGTTGTTCGTTCTATTGCTATGCTACGCTACCTACCACTTGCTATATCATGCCTCCCATATTTCCATGTCAAGCCTCTAACCAGCCTTTCCCTAGCAAACCGCTGTTTGGCTAAGTTACCGCTTTTGCTCAGCCCTTCTTATAGCGTTGCTAGTTGCAAGTGAAGTTGAAGTTGGTTCCATGTTGGAACATGGATATTTTGGAATATCACAATATCTCTTATTTAATTCATGCATCTATATATTTGGTAAAGGGTGGAAGGCTCGGCATTATGCCTGGTGTTTTGTTCCACTCTTGCCGCTCTAGTTTCCGTCATACCGGTGTTATGTTCCTTGATTTTGCGTTCCTTACGCGGTTGGATGATTTATGGGACCCCCTTGACAGTTCGCCTTGAATAAAACTCCTCCAGCAAGGCCCATCCTTGGTTTTACATTTGCCTACCTAAGCCTTTTTCCCTTGGGTTTTTGCGAGCCCGAGGGTCATCTTATTTAAACCCCCGGCCAGTGCTCCTCTGAGTGCTGGTCCAAACTAGAGCCACTTGCAGCACCACCTCGGGGAAACTCGAGGGCTGGTTTTAGTTGTACGTAGTGTTCATCTGGTGTGCCCTGAGAACGAGATATGTGCAGCTCCTATCGGGATTTGTCGGCACATCGGGCGGTTTTGCTTGTCTTGTTTTACCATTGTCGAAATGTCTTGTAAACCGGGATTCCGAGACTGATCGGGTCTTCCCGGGAGAAGGTTTATCCTTCGTTGACCGTGAGAGCTTATAATGGGCTAAGTTGGGACACCCCTGCAGGGTATTATCTTTCGAAAGCCGTGCCCGCGGTTATGAGGCAGAGGGGAATTTGTTAATGTCCGGTTGTAGAGAACTTGACACTTGACTTAATTAAAATACATCAACTGTGTGTGTAGCCGTGATGGTCTCTTTTCGGCGGAGTCTGGGAAGTGAACGCGGTTGGAGTTATGCATGAACGTAAGTAGTTTCAGGATCACTTCTTGATCATTTCTAGCTTCGCGACCGTTGCGTTGCTCCTCTTCTCGCTCTTATTTGCGTATGTTAGCCACCATATATGCTTAGTGCTTGCTGCAGCTCCACCTCATTACCCCATCCTTTCCTATAAGCTTAAATAGTCTTGATCTCGCGGGTGTGAGATTGCTGAGTCCTCGTGACTCACAGATTCTACCAAAACAGTTGCAGGTGCCGACGATACCAGTGCAGATGACGCAACCGAGCTCAAGTGGGAGTTCGACGAGGAACGTGGTCGTTACTATGTTTCGTTTCCTGATGATCAGTAGTGGAGCCTAGTTGGGACGATCGGGGATCTAGCATTTGGGGTTATCTTATTTTCATTTGGATTTGACCGTAGTCGGTCTATGTGTGGATTTTGGATGATGTATGAATTAATTTATGTATTGTGTGAAGTGGCGATTGTAAGCCAACTCTCGTTATCCCATTCTTGTTCATTACATGGGATTGTGTGAAGATGACCCTTCTTGCGACAATACCTACAATGCGGTTATGCCTCTAAGTCGTGCCTCGACACGTGGGAGATATAGCCCCATCGTGGGCGTTAAACCCCGGGCGTCCGGGCTATGTGACGTGGGCCGGACTGGTGGGCCGTGAAGATACAAGATAGAAGGCCTTCCAACATGTCCGGATGGGACTCTCCTTTGCGTGGATGGCTAGCTTGGCGTTCGGATGTATATTTTCCTTTCTCTATAACTGACTCTGTACAACCCTAGGCCCCGCCGGTGTCTATATAAATCGGAGGGTTTAGTCCGTAGAGGCTAAGACAAATCATACAGGCTAGACATCTAGGGTTTATCCCTTACGATCTTGAGGTAGATCAACTCTTGTAACCCTTATATTCATCAAAGTCAGTCAAGCAGGAAGTAGGGTATTACCTCCATTAAGAGGGCCCAAACCTGGGTAAACATCGTGTCCCCTGCCTCCTGTTACCTTCGATCCTCAGACGCACAGTTCGGGACCCCCTACCCGAGATCGAGGCGGTTTTGACACCGACGTTGGTGCCTTCATTGAGAGTTCCACTGTGCCGTCGACAGAAGGTTCGATGGCTCGATCGATCATCTACAATGATGCCGTTTCCGGGGAGATTTTCCTCCCCGGCCAAATTATCGTATTCGGCGGCTTCGCACTGCGCGCCAACTTGATTGGCCACCTTGAGCAGATCGATAGCTATGCCCCTGGTCATCAGATTAGTTCTGGAAATCTTAACTATGTCGCTGATATCCGAGGACACTTGATCTTCGAAGGATTCGCGACCCCAACCACCGCTCTGGCCCTAGATCCAGAGTAGACTACCAGGTCCGAAGATGGGAGTTTAGAGCCCGCCGGACTATCTGCAATTATGGAGCTCACTGTCGGAGATCCGGAGGGGACTGCATCATCGGCGAACCTGGAGTCGAACCGAGCTCCCCTTCCCACTGAAAAGCCGGACTCGCCCCCGAACTCTAGATCCGAACTCTCGAAGTTCGCGCTAAGCGAGTATGGCCAGGAAGCTTTCACCCCGGCCAGCCCAGCGGACTCTCGCTTCCCCGTCCAAACCACTCTCCTAAATGAGGCTCTGGACTTAATGCGACCCCTCACCATTACAGAAGAATCACTCCCGAATTACACCTAGCCCGGACTAGGGGCTGAGAGCGGGGAATTTCACGTCCCACCCACCACCCACTTCATAGCCACTTTCGAAGACTTAACCGACATGCTGGACTACGCCTCCGAAGACATCGACGACATGGACGACGATGCCGGAGACGAACAAGGACAAGACCCGCCGTTTACCGGACGTTGGACGGCCACCTCCACATATGACGTGTATATGGTAGACACACCCAAAGAGGATGAGGGCGACGGCAGGAGGGATCCGGTTGAGGACAAGCCTGCTGAGGCACCTCCAAAGCATCGACGTCAGCGGCGCCGCTCAAAATCGTGTCCCGAAAAAGACAACAATACCGGCACTGGAGACAATGACACTCCAGAGAACGCCGAAGACCCCAAAGCCCCCGTCGAACCAACATCCGAACAGGATGATTGGGAGGAGGGGCAAGTTAACCCCGACGATCCAGTCGGGAACAAGGACTCGGAGGATAGTAACTATCTACCGATCTCCGAGGATGACGTGAGCCTCGGCGACGAGGATTTCATCGTGCCAAAGGAACCTCTTGAGCAGGAGCGCTTTAAGCGCCAGCTAATTGCTACTGCGAGAAGCCTAAAAAAGAAGCAGCAGCAGCTCCAAGCCGAATAGGATACGCTCAATGAAAGATGGACCAAAGTCCTGGCAGCCGAAGAATACGGCCTCGAACGCCCAACAAAGAGCTACCCAAAGCGCAAGCTACTGCCGCAATTTGACGTTGAGGCTCTTGAGCCAATACCGCCAAAGTATAAAGCTGCTGACGAACCTGACCGACCACCACGTGGGCGGGACAGAGCGGCTACTCACGCCGAACAACAGCCCGCACCTCCCCGCCGTAGAGGCAAGGAGGTAGCAGCTATGGGCTACACCTACGACCTGCGTAAGGACCTGGACAATAGAGCCATTCAGACCAGATCAATCTATGGATCAAGGGGGCGTGCTCCAACGCGAGAAGACGGTCACCAGGCCTAGCGTGACAACCACAACACCACCCGGGCCGAAAACCGCATACGGACTTCATCCGAACTATGTCGTGACATCGCCCGATACAGAGGCGCGGCACACCCCTTATGCTTCACTAACGAGGTAATGGAGCACCAGTTCCCAGAAGGGTTTAAACCCGTGACCATTGAATCATACGATGGAACAACAGATCCCGAAGTATGGATTGAAGATTTTCTTCTCCATATCCACATGGATAGCGGTGATGATCTCGATGCCATCAAGTACCTCCCACTAAAATTAAAGGGACCAGCTCGGCATTGGCTAAACAGCCTCCCAGAAAAATCCATTGGTAGCTGGGAAGATTTCGAAGATGCCTTTAGAGACAACTTCCAAGGTACCTATGTTCGGGCCCCAGATGCCGATGACCTCAGTCACATAGTCCAGTAGCCCGGGGAGTCAGCCCGGAAACTCTGGACCAGGTTCTTAATTAAAAAGAACCAAATTATCGATTGTCCGGACGCCGAAGCCCTTGCGGCCTTTAAGCACAGCGTCCGTGACGAGTGGCTCGCCCGACACCTGGGCCAAGAAAAACCAAAGTCAATGGCAGCTCTCACCACCCTCATGACCAACTTTTGCAGGGGAGAAGATAGCTGGTTAGCTCATAGAAGCAACAACACCAGCAACCCCGGTACCTCCGAAGCCAGAGATAGCAACGGCAAGCCACAACGCAACAAACACAAGCGTCGAAGCAACAATGAAGATACCAAAGACACGGTGGTCAACACCGAATTCAGTGGCTCTAAACCCGGTCAGCGGAAGAGGCCATTCAAAGGAAACAAAGATGGCCCATCCAGTCTGGATCGAATGCTAGATCGGCCCTGCCAGATCCATGGCACCCGTGACAAGCCTGCCAATCACACCAACAAAAATTGTTGGGTCTTTAAGCAGGCCGGTAAGCTAGACACCAGACACAAGGGGAAAGGGCCGCCCAGCAAGGACGACGATGAAGAGCCTTGCCCAACGAACACAGGGGGCAAAAGAAATTCCCCCCCCCCTCGAGGTGAAAACAGTGAACATGATCTATGTCACTCACATCCCCAAGCGGGAGCGCAAGCGCGCACTAAGGGACGTTTATGCCATAGAGCCAGTCACCCCAAAATTCAACCCATGGTCAGCCTGTCTGACCACTTTCGATCGCAGAGACCATCCGACCAGTATCCGTCATGGAGGTTCGACAGCCTTGGTCCTCGATCCAATTATCGACGGATTCCATCTCACGCGAGTCCTTATGGACGGCGGCAGCAGTCTTAACCTGCTTTATTAGGACACTGTCCACAAAATGGGCATCGATCCGTCAAGAATCAAGCCCACTAAAACCACCTTTAAATGAGTAATGCCTGGTGTAGAAGCCCGCTGTACGGGCTCAATAACATTGGAAGTGGTCTTCGGTTCGCCGGGCAACTTCCGAAGCGAAGATTTGATCTTTGACGTCATCCCTTTCCGCAGTGGTTATCACGCACTACTCGGGAGAACCGCCTTCGCCCGCTTCAATGCGGTCCCGCATGCTTACTTAAAGCTCAAAATGCCTGGACCCCATGGTGTTATTACAGTTAATGGAAACATGGAGCACTCCCTCCATACTGAGGAGCATACCGCGGCCCTTGCAGCCGAAGTACAGAGTGGCCTTATTGAGCCGAAAACTAAATCGGCAGTCAAGCCCTCGGACACTGTCAAACGGGTCCGGTCTACCCTGCAGACTGACAGTCCAGCTCGTCCAGAGCTAGATTAGCAATTCAGCCTCTGGCAAAGCCCCAACCTGATAGCAGCATACATACCGCGCGTACATAACTACACACTAAAGATACCATGGGCAAGGACAGAGGCATACTAAACATAAAGTCCACAGTACAGTTCGACCCTATCCGGACCTTCATATTTTTCCACCTTTTTTCTTCTTGTTTTTATTTTTTTAGGTTCTTTACAACCCATATCACTTTCTGGTGGTAACAAGGGCCCCTTTCTAGGCCCCTTATGCATACTCGATTGTTGATCCTCTCAAAGGATCATACGCCAAGGTGAAAAGTGGCGCAGACGTGCGGCAGAGTGTCCAAAGGATCTTCAAGATCATCTTTTCAATTTTAGGACCTGTATACAACTTTCCCTTGTTCCCGGCATGTAAAATAGCCGTGATGTTTATCGCATCTTCTGTAAAAATACGTTTTGACGTACCAATCAGACTATAATGGAAACAGTTTCGCCCAACCTTGTTCGATATTGGCTTATTTCTTAATCTGTTTCCCCCCTTTACGTCAGATTGGCATATACACCCCGGTATGACTTAAATCGCCAGGGGCTCTATTCAACCATATATATTTTTGAAAACAGAAAGTCCGAACACTCTAAGAGTATACTTCGGCGTCCCGAATACTGCATTATATGCATCGGCTCTGAATCATGTCTTTGGTCAATAGTTGGGTTGCCCGGCTCCTGTGTTTGCTACCTTACGTTCCGCTTTTCGGCTAAGGTAGTAAAGGGAGAACTACTGCGATTGTGTTTCTGGTTCGCCCGGTCAAGCACCTCAGTAGAGAAAGCCGAAAACTGACTATCATGATGCGGCGAGACCTGGTCAGCAATTCGGCGATTTACTAAATCTCTAGCGATTTCTTCGATATTACACGAAGGACTGGCTCTTTCCAGTCACGCGCTTAAGGCATCCAAGTTCGGATAGCAGCATACGCACCAGGGGCTACCTTACAGTCCCATTGTCAAACTCCTATGACTAAGTGCAAGTGCTAAAGCCGCATAGTCTGATTGCTGGTTCACTACGTAAGTCACCTCCTTTACGGACCAAGACGTTGGGTCAAGCATGATTACATGTTATCCCGAACACCCCGTAGTATCTACGTGGGGGCTGAAGCCGATGACTGGCAAACTTTCAGAATAATAATATACGGCCACACAGGAGGAAAGTATTTCAGATAAATGCATAAAATATATTACACAACCTTGGTTTATAATACATTGTCTGGGTAGCCCGGATACATTTACTCAAACATGATATCCTTCGAGCATTGACCCTCTATCAAATGGGCACCCTCAAGGACATCTTCAAAATAGCGCTCCGGCTTACGGTGGTCCTTGCCTCCGGGCGGACCCTCAACCGCCACGACAGCGGCCTTCATCTTTGCCCAGTGCATCTTGACACGGGCAAAGGCCATCCGCGCACCTTCTATGCACGCCGAGCGCTTCGCTGCCTCTACTCGGGGCAAGGCGTCGCCGAGACGCTTGACCAGGCCGAAGTAGCTACTCGGAATGGGTTCGGCTGGCCATAGCCGTACTATGATGTCCTTCATGGCCAAACCGGACATCCTATGCAGCTCCTCCAGCTGCATCATCTGGTTGTTTAGTAGTGCTAGCCGCTCCGGCGCCAGGTACTGTGACCAGAAGAGCTTCTCTGTCGTGTTCCCTTCTTGAGCCTGGAAATACTGGGCGGCGTCGGCAGCACTCCTCGGAAGATCCGCAAAGGCGTCTGGAGTACTCCATAGTCGATTTAGCAAAGCATATCTTCGACCGCCAAATATACTCTGTAAAAGAAAAGGCTTACCAGCCGCTATCTGTTCGGATTGCTTGACCTCCTCGCGAGCCGCCCGGGACTCGGACCGCGCCTCCTTGGCCTCTTGGAGGGCCTTGGCGAGTTCGGCCGCCTGGGCCTTATTCTGCTCCTCCAGGGCCTCACACTTGTTGGCGGCATCTTGGAGCGCCTGCTCCACTTCGGTCACCCGCGCTTCACACTTATGACGGGTAACCTGCTCGGCTTCTAGCTCTGCAGCCGCTTTGTCAGTTGTAGCTTTGCTCGCCCTCACCCCTTCCTGGGCCCCGGCAAGGGCACTCTTGAGGGTCTTGACCTCGGTTGCGGTGCCTACAATCATACACATAGCAGCACATGAGTTAAAATCTGAGTTTGCATTACAATTCAGGCTCATAAGGGGTCTTTTAAAAGCATACCTTGGGCCTCATCGAACCACTTGTTAATACGGTCGATCTCATCCTCAGCCAGCTTCGGTTTCCGCTAGAGTTCGGAAACTTCCGCGTCCTTGGCTGATGCTGCTGGCAGTGAAGCCTGTTTATCAAAATAGACAAGTATGTTATCTCTAGAATATTTGATCCTCTGTTCGGCCCCTTTTTCAAAAAGCCGAACAGAGTCTCAGGGGCTACTATCTATACATAGGCATATTTTTACACATGCAAAAGCGGCTAAGAATATTAAGTCGCATACCTCAAAGCCTGTTAGTAGGCTTGTGAAAGCTTCGTTCAACCCGCCTTTTGCAGACTGAACCTTCTCAACCACCATACCCATCAGGGTACGGTGCTCTTCCACGACGGAAGCACATCGAAGTGCTTCCCTCAATGTATCCGGCGCCTCCGGATTGACGGAGGTCGTCGGTTGAGTTGGAGCTCCCCCTCCTTCAAAGGGGCCTGCTCGCTCAATTTCGGAGCCACGTGGGTCTCTGGAGTCGTATTCGGCTGCGGGCCGGACTGGTCCGGGCCCCCGTCGTCAGTTTCCATGGGGGTTGTGCCCCCATGTTTTCGGCAGCCGAGGCATTACCCTCTGGCGCCGTTTCTGCGGCTTTCTACACCTCTCCCTGGCCCGGAGAGGTCCTCTGGGACAACACCTCGATGTCGTTCGTGGCATGTGGCGGAGAGGCTCGCGGAGGCGTTTCGCTCTCCATCATCTCCGGCACCAAAGAATTCCCCTAAGATGATGATTGTTGAGGGAGATCACGGGCCGGACTAAAACACATAAATGATATGTTATCCTACAATTTATAAAAGGCCGCATATATATAGTATCTTTGAATACTTACGATTCGGCCAGGGGCATCGGCCTGGGGTGCCACTCGGGGACGGCTTCGGCGTCCAATTCCGAATCGCCCGAAAGGGAGATCTTACCCTTCTTGGACGCCTCCGCCTCTAGGTCCACGGAAGCCCCCCTTTTCTTATTTCCCCCCTTAAGGGGAGAATTGCTCTCCTCCTCCTCCTCTTCATCTTCATCCCCCTCATGGGAGGAGGGAGCTTCGGTATCTCCGGACACAGCGTCCGAAGTACCTTTTCGGCGAAGGCCACTTCTGGTCTCCTTGCCCTTCTTCTTCGCCTTCTTCTCCGGCGCTTGATACGGCGCCGGGACCAGCATCTTCATTAGTAGACGGATGGCTGGGTCTTCGGGCAGCGGAGCCGAACATCGGATCCGCTCCATCTTCTTCGTCCAGCCCTGAAGGAAGAATGGAAGGCTCAGCATACCACTTGGATTTATAAACTGGAGTCGTGTTCAGAAATCATAAAACTTACTAGAGTGGCCAGATGAGCACAGTCGAGGTCGATGTCTTCGGTCGTCTCCAGCCATGACTTCTGGGCCTTGAAAAGCAGCTTCCAAATTTCTTCGTGTGTCATGCCGAAGAATCGCTGCAGGGTCCGAGGGCCTGCCGGATTGAACTCCCACATGTGGAGAGACCGGCGCTGGCAGGGGAGAATCCAGCGAAATAGCATCGCCTGGATCACATCAGCAAGGTTGGTGTTCTTCTCCATCATATTTTTGATGCGCTTCTGCAACATCATCACTTTGTCGGACGATGCCCAATCCAGACCCTTGTTAATCCACGATGCGAGCTGCATTGGGGGCCCGGATCTGAACTCAGGAGCGGCCACCCAGTTGGCGCCGGGTGGTTCGGTAATGTATGACCACTCCTGCTGCCATATCTTGACAGTCTCCACGAAGGCCCCTTTTGGCCAGGTGACGTTTGGAAGCTTGCTCACCATGGCGCCTCCGCAATCTGTGTGCTGCCCATTGACCACCTTCGGCTTCACGTTGAAGACGTTAAGCTATAGGCCGAAGTGGGGGGAATGCGGAGGAGCGCCTCGCATACGACGATGAATGCCGAAATGTGGAGAAAGGAATTTGGGGCTAGATTGTGGAAATCTAGCCCGTATAGAACATAAGGCCATGGATGAAAGGGTGGAGAGGAAACCCTAGTCCACGGAGAAAGTGGGGGATGAACACTGCCCTCTCGTTAGGCTTCGGAGTGGGGATGATCTGCTTCTTGGCAGGAAGCCGGTGGGCGATGTCCATGCCCAAGTTCCCCGCTTCCCAGAGTTCCTTGACGTTCCTCTCTGTGACGGAGGAAGCCATCCACTTGCCCTGTGAGCCGGATCCGGACATGGCTGGAGTGTTTGGTGGCAACGAAAGAGGTTGAAACTTGGGCGCTGGAGCTCGAGGACGGAAGGGCTGAGGAAGCAGAAGGCGTGAGGTGAAAAGATGGATCCTTATCCTCTTATAAAGGCAGTGAATATCAAGCGCCCCCTCACAGGCCTTAAAACTCGCCTATTCCCAAGGGGTCGTGCGAACGACACGGTTGGATTACCCAAACCCGCATTGATGAGAATCCCGCAATAAGGGGACACGATCTCTGCTTTGGCAAGACGTGTCAATGAAGACCGCGCCTCGAAACGCGAAGCGGGAGGCAAAAAAAGGTTTGAAATAATAATAAGGCCAGGCATAATGTCTCGCCGAAAAAGCTGTCAATGGACATGACCTATTTTGTTTAAGTATTTTGCCCTTGTGGTTCAGGGTTGTAACTGTTATACAGAGCCGGATATAGTTCTCTTGTGCAACTGCTTTGGAGTATTGGGAGGAGGAACCCGCCTTGCAATGCCGAAGACAATCTATGCGCCGGACACATCGTCATTGAAGCCTGGTTGAGGGGCTACTGAGGGGGTCCTGGATTAGGTTGTCCCCGGGCGTCCGGGCTATGTGACGTGGGCCGGACTGGTGGGCCGTGAAGATACAAGATAGAAGGCCTTCCCCCGTGTCCGGATGGGACTGTCCTTTGCGTGGATGGCAAGCTTGGCGTTCGGATGTATATTTTCCTTTCTCTGTAAACCGACTCTGTACAACCCTAGGCCCCTCCGGTGTCTATATAAACCAGTGGGTTTAGTCCGTAGAGGCTAAGACAAATCATACAGGCTAGACATCTAGGGTTTAGCCATTACGATCTCGAGGTAGACCAACTCTTGTAACCCCTATATTCATCAAAGTCAATCAAGCAGGAAGTAGGGTATTACCTCCATTAAGAGTGCCCGAACCTGGGTAAACATCATGCCCCCTGCCTCCTGTTACCTTCGATCCTCAGACGCACAGTTCGGGACCCCCTACCCGAGATCGGCCGGTTTTGACACTGACACCCATTTATTCTTGGGCTGATTTGCAGCATTCGATTAGTTACAGTCTGTTACAGGCCTGTTTTGGTTGTGGGCCAAATTCAGCCCGTGGTTAAAGTCGGACCGTTTGTGGCCCGTTAATCCGTTGGGTCGTTTTCATAGCATCATCAAATACGGCCAATTAACGACGACCCGTTATGGTCGGCCCATGAACGGACTATTCCAACTCTAGCCTGTTTACGACCCATAATGCGGTCCATTATTGGTCCATGTTTGGCCAATCGATCATACATACGGCCCGTAGAAGGCCCATTGTTGCTACGTCCCGTAGAAGGCCCATTGTTTCTACGGCTCGTAGAAGGACCATTGTTTCTACGGCCCGTATGAGGCCCATGGTCACTACAGTAAATATGTAGCCCATGGTTATTGTGGCCTAGTTTTAAAAATAGGTTATTGTGGCCAATAGCAAACCGCGAAAAAGAACTGCACTGACTACAAGCAAACAAATAAACAAGACAACAAGGAAATAAATAAGCAAGAACTTACGCTAGGCTATTATGGCTATTACAAATATTATATCCACTAGGCATCAAAGTTCGCCACCAGTGCAAATATAGTGAACAAAGCAGCATATTACATACACTGGGCGTCTAAATTGGCCACCGGTGAAAATAAACGCAGCAGCAAAAAAAGTCCAGAACTGAAACCACTTCAAAAGAGCTCCAGAAACGATATCCTGGATACCCACCATGCTGGCAAGAAGCTTAGCAACCTTATTAGTTTTCTCTTGTTTGGCGCTAAAATCGTCCAACGCTTGCTGTTGCACCAGAAAGTATGCATCTGAATTCTGCAGGGACTTCCTCAGTCCTTTGACTTCTTGCCGCATCACAGCTGACTGATGCCTTTCAGCTTGTAGCTGAGACTAAAGAAGCCGAAGTGATTCAGGCAGCGAGTTCGAAGATTTTGTGCCAGCGGTAGTGGCCAGTAACTCGAACACTACATCAACGTAGGACTTTGGGGTTGTCTCACTGTCTACAAGATAGTTTTTATCACCTTTCCTGGAGGCCAACAAGGCTGTCTCACGATCTTGAACCTTATTTGCATTACTTTCTCTACCATTGCATAATGGGGTGCTCTTCTCCAATATTCTGTTCGCATTCTACAAGAGAAACAAGCAGACAAATCACAGGCTTAGCATGTAGTATATGAAACTCATTTTGGTAAACCGGTTTAGTAGTAAGGTGGACAGGATAACAACATGAAACAAACATATATCTATGTACTATGGTCACTGTATTGTCCATATCATTCTAGTTTATGTTACCAAATCAAGATAGAGACACAGTTTAAATCATATATTTTTAAGACACAACAGCATAGACAGAACATAAGTGTGGGAAATTACACAACACTGGCAACACTTGTAATGTGCATGACATGAGAACATAACTGTTTATACAACTAAAACTGAAATCAACATAGAGCAAGAAGTTAGAACAACAATCCAGTTAAAGAAATAGGTTTAAAACATACATGTTGCGCCATTGGAGTTTCAATTGGATCCTTCAAAGTCAAAATTAGTTGGTATGAGTAAATACAGTGATGCAAGAGCAAAGGAGTATAGACCATAGCTATAGAATCTAACCTGAGAACAGTTGCTCTTCTGCTTTAAACGTGGAGTTTGGGTTCGCTGTGGTGGTCTTCGTGCTTTGGGCACGGCAGTTGCTTTACAAACTGCTCGTGTGGGGGTACTCTATGGTGGACATGGTGTTGTGTCAACTAGAAGTGGCTTACTATCCGCTGGGGTTGGGGTTAGATGGGGTGTAGATGGTTCTCTGTCCAAGGATGTAAGTGTACAATCTGAAAGAGTCTCGATTATGTGTGGCGGGGCTAGTTCGTGGGCCAGTACAACCATGGTTCTATCTGCATCGACGGGTAGCACCGTCTTTTGTGAAGAACGGGTTTTTACTCCCGTAGATACTGCCATCACCCCCTCCAATTCAAATGGTTGATAAAAAAGAAAAGAAATTGAAAGTACAGACATTCTATGATAGACAGATGTGGTAATTCACATATATGTTGTCTAACCAAACAGGACAACATGACACAATTTCACATATATGATGGCTAACTAAACATGATAACATGACATGGTTTCACATATATGATGGATAACTTAACAGGATATAATGGCATACTTCAACATATGATGAGTATCTAAACAGGATGACATGACAAAACTATATGATGTCATTCTAAAATAGGTTGGGATGAAATAATTCACATACATGTTGTCTAAGTATACAGGATGGCATGACATAATTCACATAATTGATTCATATACTAAGCAGCTGCCACTCGCATGTATGATCTCTAAACTAAGCAGATGGCATTGAATATTGTGTATATGATGTCTAAACTAAGCAGTGCAAGACACCATATGCATGATATGAGAAATATAAACATTGCAAGTTAGAGCATACACCTCAGGTGGGATATAGGACTGGTCATCTGTCTCTGAATCCTGCTCTGAGAAGCTACCTGTAACCATCGAGATATATGCTTCAACAGGTACCATTGCGTGCTCTGAAGACCTTGTTTTCACTCCAGATTTTTCCATAACCGGCTCAAATGGCTGATACACATGAAGAGTAGTTCAATATACACAGATCGTCGACAAATGGAATACGTAATGTAAAAAGGATGGCATGAGATAATTCTCATATATTATGCCTGGCTACGTGGCGGTGCATAATTCACATATATGATAACTGGCTGAAAAACATGGCATTGCATAATTCACATATCTCATATAGAAAGCAAACATGAGGCATTCACACAAAGCATGTCTAATCTAAGCAGATGGCATGGCAATGCAAGACACCATATGCATGATATGAGTAATATAACCCTGCCAAGTTAGAGCATACACCTCGCGGGGGGAATACGACTGGTCATGTGTCTCTGAATCCTCCTTTGAGGAGCTATCTATAACCAGCAAGAAATCTGCATTAGCAGGTAGCACTCACTACTCAGAAGACCTTGTTTTCACTGCAGATTTTCCCATGACCGACTCAAATGGCTGATGCACAGGAAGAGTAGATGAATGTATAAACATTGTTGACAAATGGAATACATTATGAAAAAAATATGGCACGATACAATTCACATATACGATGACTGGCTAAACAGGATGGCATTGCATGATTCACATATATGATGCCTGGCTAAAGAAGATGGCATTGCATAATTCACATATACTCCCTCCGTTCCTAAATATTTGTCTTTTTAGAGATTTCAAATGGACTACCACATACAGATGTATCTCTACTCTTATAAAAACAGAGTTGGTGATGATGGTGTGCCTGCCATCATGAATTATAGGCCGTCCGATTTATATCGATGGATAGGAAGGAAACTATGGCAACTTTGCAAAAAAATATACCCACACCCCTCTGCACATTTGCAAATAAGGCCTTCCCTCGTTCATCCTTTTCTCTCACAAGATAAACTACTCATACAAATGCATCTTGATGTTACGTGCAACGCACGAGCATCTTTCTAGTATAGACATATTTTAGATTGTAGATTCACTCATTTTGCTCCATATGTAGTGACTTGTTGAAATCTCTAAAAAGACAAATATTTAGGAACGATGGGAGTATGATATAGAAACCAAACAGGTGGCACTCACACAAAGCAAATCTAAACTAAGCTGATGACATATAAGATGTATAATGTAAGCAATGCGAGGCGCCATATGCATGATATGACCAACATCAGCATGTCAGGTTAGAGCAAACACCTCAGGGGGTAAATAGGAGTGGTCGGCTCCCTCTGAATCCCCCTCTGAACAGTTATCTTCCTCTGGAATACAATCTGGAATGGGGGGAGGGGGTGCCCACTTCGCCCACCATGGAGCGGCGTTTGCATGACATTATATTCCCACGCAACGGTCTTCCCTTTTTCTCTACATGTTCAGTACGATTGTGTACAATAACTGACATACATAATAAAAAAACATAGTTAGATTATGTAAGGCCTAAGGGGTGCATGCAGAAATCAAGACCGATGGTAGCAAACGAGTGGATAGATCCTAAACTAATGATAGTAGGCAGATTATAGCTTTAGTTTAAAAAGATAGATGATGGATCATCTACTGTTTGTTGCCCACCCAACATGAACCACATAGAAGGCCCAGATGAACCAGATAGTAGACGGATACTATTCGTTGCTACCTCGATATGTGCCCCATAGGCATTTTAAAACTCAAGTTTGAACATTAGTTTGGACCTGACTCGGAGTCTAAGAGGTGAACAGGACGATAAAGTAGCAGGTAATAATAACCGATGTATAAAGTAAGCGGACACGAAAGAGTGCGACCTCTCTTCCAGAACTGTGTAGTCCTCAGGTTCATTTGCTCAATCGATGATGGTAATGCAGTTGGCGTGGCTGCCGGCAACAAGGAAGATGATCTGAGGCGGCAAAAGAAAGACTACAGGGGGAATCTTTGCTGCAGTGAACGCTTCCGTCGATGGTGCATCTCAGGTGGGGTGGATGATGGCACGACAGGAGCAGGACATAACACACAGAGTTTTCTTTGACACCTATCTAAAAATGAAGTAAATCTGTAAGGGCTCCTTAGAATTGGAGGATTCTTTTAATGCAGGGACATGAAAAACACAGGAATAGGATAGGAATGCAAGTGCAAAACAGAGCATTTGCAAACATAGGATTTATGTCAACCTGGGTGTTTGTTTCACATGAATTGGAAGAACACGGGAATGGAGAAACATGGTCAAATTAAAGTCAAACCACATGAAAATGTAAAATAAGAATCTTATTATGCCAGTAATGCGATTTGTCCAGTTCTTCATGCATATTAATTTGAAAAGGACGTCCAAGTGGATATTAAAATTCATACGTTTTTTCTTTGAAAGAGACACCAAAGGAAAAAAATCCTCTAGTTTTGCTTTGCTCCATTCCTTCTAACCAAATGCACGAATAGTAGTACCGTAGTAAAGTTTCCAATTCCTATGTTATCCTTCACTTTTTCTTTGAACTAGTGGCGATTCTAGTTGGCAGTCTTCTACAGACTAAAGCCTGCCCTCGAAATATTTTGTGAGCTTAGCTTTGGTCCACATGAGTATCATATAATGGCTATCTTGCTAAACCGATTCAAATTGTGGTTCAAAAGAGCATTTAGTTTTCTCCCTGTTAACTTTGTGACCACGATTCATTTTTTTCTACATTTGCAACTGCTTTGAACCAAAGGATCCCTAAGGGATCGACATGAATGCAGAGTAACAAAGTGATGCGATGAGTGTACAACCTCTTTGGCATAGCCTTGTCGCCCTCAGCATCATTGGGTTGGACGTGGAGGATGGTGATGCTAGTGTGACTGTCGGAGGCAGGGTAGAAGATCCGAGGCCTCTGGAGACGGCGCCGAGGGTACTGCTCCACTGTGATGGATGGTTCTGTCGTTGGAGCAGCTCCGATGAGGTGTATGACGGCGAGGCTGAAGCAGGACAAGACAATCAACGTTAATATGAAGTGGGACTCTAATAGCATTTGCAATAGATGATGTAAAATACATCACCAAAAAGTGCTAGATGTAAAATGCATCAGCCGCGCCATGGCCGCTCCGACAGGTGCTGTAAATACTGTTCACTCTCAACTTAACTAAAGAAACTGAACTTTACAGTGGAAACTGAATTTTACTGTCGAAGATGATTGAACTACTAGCAGAGCATTGCAATAGAAGTTTAGGGCGTTTGAGCACTAGTAGCAGAGAAGCAGTGATCTAAATCAGCAGTCGCTCGAGCAGGGAACACACTAGCAGAGAGCAACTCGTGCAGCAGCACCGCGAGCGAGTGCTAAAGTAGCAACTCCTGTAGCTGCTGCAGGTCGTGCAGTAGCAGCAGCACCGCGAGTGAGTGCTAAAGTAGCAACTCCTGTAGCTGCTGCAGGTCGTGCAGTAGCAGCAGCACCGCGAGCGGGAGCAAGAGCAGAGCAGATCAGCAACACGAACAAGAGCAAGAGCGGAGTAGTAGCGCGACCGACAACAATAGCAGAGCAGAGCAGCAACACGAACGAAAGCAAGAGAAGTGCAGCAGCGCGACCGACAGCAAGAACAGAACCGCAACGCGAGCGAGAGCTGGAGCAGCAGCATCTAGTGCTGGTGTGGAAGTTGCCGCCGAGGAAGCAACGACATGGGGGAGATACGCTGTGAAGGAAGTGGCCGGCGACGGCACCGTCGATGGAGATCCGCCATGGTTGCTCGGTATCGAGGACCGGCAGCCCCGTGAGATCGAATAAAAGATAAAATGCAGTGGTGAGTGTAGAACCTCCTTGGTGGCGCCAAGTAGGCCTCAGCTTCATCGGAGGAATTGGTGAGGGTGCTGCGGTTCTGGTGGGGCAGGCCAAGACGGCGCTGTGGGGATGGAGGTGGCGCGATAGACGAGGCAAACGTCGGGGCAGCTCCTTGGAAGTGGAGGACAGGGCGGCTGATCCGGCGGGACGACGAGATCGACGATGATCCTCATCCGGTGCGGTGGATGAGGGACGTCGAGCTGTTGCTATGGACGACGCCGTCGGGGAAGAGTCTTCGGCTGGGCGGCGGTCGGGAGGCCGACAGAGGAGCATGGGGTTTCGCGGGTTTTGGCAGCCTCGATGTACGAATGGGGGGGGGGGGAAGGGAAGGTAGGGGAGCCATGGCTTAGGGACGTGCTTGTCCGAAATGTGGGGTAAGTTACGAATGTACCCCCACCGGTTTTGACCACGCGACGTCGAGGCGGCATTTCCGGCTGAGGGGTAGAAAGGGGATTTCGCGTGTCTGGGCTGCGGGACCGATTTCGGATGAGGAGGGAGTTTTCGCGCCTGTTGAAATTTTGGGATAACAAGGTGCGGTGCGGGTTGAAGAGGCGGGAGTTTCACAGCAGAAGAGACAAAAGATACTCGAGCTTGAAAATTTCGGGATAACAAGGCGCAGATTCCATGTTCGGCAGAACAAACTTAAAGTGTACAAAAAAACAATTCATACAAGACACAAGAGACTCATGTCCCCGTTTACTATATTGCTATAAATGCCATTGAAAAAACTACAAGAAAATGTAATAAAAATCGGGAGAACAAGATTAGCATGCACAGTACCAAATCAATTCGCACTTCCCTCAACAACAACAAAAAACAAATCAATTCCCACCACAAGAAAGTGTCATGTCCCTTTTTATATGATTACAAATGCTAGGATCTCGAATTTTAATTTTTGAATCCACGGTATGTTGAATTCAAATATATCGTTAGGTGATCTTGCGGTTTATAATGGATGTAGTCCTACATTTGATCTTCCATCTTATATGAAAATATTACTCCACCCTATGAATATATATATATATATATAATATATATATATATATATATATATATATATATATTCTCGTCTACCATATGGACTAAATTTGAATCAATTTTCCTTATTTGAATACGATTGTTGTCAAGTTATACCATCATTTAAATATTATCTTGATAACAAAAAACATGCATATAGTAGTAATCATATTTCAATATGAACTACATGTACCATACGATCTCCAATTCAAATATTTGTATCCATTTTATGTTGAATTCAAATCACGGTACATTGGTTTAGGTAGCGAGATGTTCGGGATAATCTAAACCCTGTTTTCATATGTACAATTTTTGGCCGAATTGGGACAAGTTTTGGTATAAGCTTCTTGCAAACCGGAGATTCTCTCAACAAGCCTCGTGGTTCCGAGAGGGAACGTGCCACCTTTGTGTGTGAAATGATATACGCTGCCTCCCCCCAATTTTCTTTACAGAGGCAACATAGAACTATATGAGTACCCTGTTAAATTTTGGAATTATTCCAGGTTCGTTTGGCCTTTTTATGCATTAATTGTGTTTCTGGTCATTTAATGTGCATAATTCAAATTTGAACCACAAGCACACGCTCCGATGCACCAAAGTTGGTTGGAAAATCACATGTGTGTCCTTGGGTGAATTTCTAGGTCCCATGCAAGAAATGAGAATGAAATTCAAACATCTGAGCGTCGTGACTCGGCCCAGAACATTGAAAAACGTGCTTTTTAAATTCCTGTAAATCCAAAATTCGCCTGGAAATCATGAAACTTGGCATGGTGTCATGTCATGGCACTAACATGCTGTGGTAATTTTTTTGGCAAAACTGAAACAAGTTCTGGTCTAAGCTTCTTGCAAACCGGGGCTTCTCTCAAGAAGGCTCGTGGTTCTCAGAGGGAACGTGTCACCTTTGTGTGCGAAACGATATACGCTGCCCCCATTGATTTTCTTTATAGAGGCAACATAGAACTATAGGAGTGTCGTGTTAAATTTTGGAATTATTTCGGGTTCATTTGGCCTTTTTTATACATTAATTGAGTTTCTGGTCATTTAATGTGCATAATTCAAATTTGAACTACAAGCACATGCTCTAGTGCACCAAAGTTGGTTGAAAAATAACATGTGTGTCCTTGGGTGAATTTCTAGGTCCCATGAAAGAAATGGGAATGAAATTCGAACATCTAGCCGTCATGGCTCGGCCGAGGAAATTTGGTTTTTAAATTCTTGTAAATCCAAAACACGCCTGAAAATCATGAAACTTGGCATGGTGTCATGTCATGGCACTAACATGCTATGGTAAAAAAATTGGCTGAATTGGAACAAGTTTTGGTATAAGCTTCTTGCAAACCGGAGCTTCTCTCAAGAAGGCTCGTGGTATTGAGAGGGAACGTGTCACCTTTGTGTGCGAAACGATATACGCCGCCCCCCTTGATTTTCTTTAGAGAGGCAACATAAAACTGTATGAGTGTCGTGTTAAATTTTGGAATTATTTCGGGTTCGTTTGGCCTTTTTTATACATTAATTGAGTTTCTGATCATTTAATGTGCATAATTCAAATTTGAACTACAAGCACATGCTCCGGTGCACCAAAGTTGGTTGAAAAATAACATGTGTGTCCTCGGGTGAATTTCTAGGTCCGATGCAAGAAATGGGAATTAAATTCAAACATCTCGGCGTCATGGCTTGGCCGGAAACATTGATAAACTTGGTTTTTAATTCCTCTAAATCCAAAACACGCATGAAAATCATGACCTTGACTTGGTGTCATGACATGGCACCAACATGCTGTGGTAATTTTGCTGTCCGATTTGCGAAGGCGCACACATTAACAATCAAAGTCATTTTGGAACAAGTGTTGTCACGTACAATCGGAAACACAAGTATTATTGAAACCGTGGGCGTTCTACTTACCATTTACGTGCCGCCACGCGTCTCCTTTTTTTATTGGCTAGGAGGCGCCGTGCTGGGTAGCTATTTGAGTAAGGGAGGCGTGCGATCAGACCCCTGCGCGTGCTTATTAGGAGGAGAGCCCTTTGACCTCCATCTGCCGCCCACCTCTCTCCCAAGGTCTCTATTAATGGCGCCCGAGCCCTTGTTTAATGGCGTGGCTATGTCTCACTCAACTGAGGTTTAAGAGAGAAAAAAGAAAATCTGAAAAGAAAATTTTGCACGGATCTTGATGTAAGATCCGACGGACCTATATAGCATCTACTGTGACTTATAGCAAGACTGATGAATATATAAGGACGACGACAGTGGATAATAATTGTCTTACATATTTAGGAAGATAATTAAAAAAGCCACATACGGCTACGCCCAAAATACACAAGGGCAAAAGAAGAAGGAAGACACATACAACGATTTGGCTCGCTGATCTCTACTTTTTTAATGTGCTGTAGGTCGCGGAGACTAGTTCTTGAGGCGAGCGGCGATGATCTCTTTCATCAGTTTCATGTCCTTAATATGCTGCTTGGCAGCATCCACTGATTCCTCCACCAGCCTTTCACACTCGATGCGGAGCATGGCATTCTTGTCCATAATTTCTTGACGATGACGCCCGTCCTCTTCAACAAGGTAGCGGTCTCCTCCGCCTGCTTCGCCCTTAGCAGGTCGAGCTCGGCCCGGAGCTTCGCATTGCCCTCCCCTAGTTGCCGGATGATGCCGGTAGCCTGTTCAAACGAGGCTTTCATGTCGTCCTGCAACCTCGCCCAGCCGGAGATCTGATCCATCTGGCTTTGGACTATCGCATGCATGTGCCCGTAAGAGTCTTTGCCTGCCCGCGAGACATTTTCCTAGGCCGCCGTGGCACGGGAGGACATCTCTGCTGCATTCACAACGCGGCGGGACATCTCTGCTACTCCCGCGGCGCGACCGGACCAGTCTGCTGCATCGACGGTGTGGCGGGACCTCCATGCTGCATCGGCAGCATGGCGGGACCTCTGTGCTGCTACGGCCGCGTGGCGGGACATATCGTTTGCTTTCGCGGCGAGGCGGGACATCTCTCGTGCTTCTGCTTCCATCCTCGCCTCTCCCTGGTGGTAATCTCTTGACTGAGAACTCACGCTAGCCATGACAGATGCAAGGGACCGATGATGAATGATTTGTTTGTTTTTGTGGATGAGGAGTTGAGGAGGAATGTGCAGTCATCTTGGAATAGTAGTATTTATAACTGAGTACTAATACGCTCCTAAGTGGAAACCGTTTAGGTTGTGATCGGTGTGAACAAGTTTGCGATTAAATATAGTGTGGTAGTAATTTGGAATGTTACGAGACGCAAGCTCAAAATTTATTGACGGTTCTAGTTTCGAAGTGTGACACTATTCCCGGATGGCGTAACGTGGGCACGCCTTCTCGGCCATGGTGTAGCAGTTTTCTAATATGCCATGGTACTTCTTTTTATACTACTGTGTATGTGCAATAACTGGCACCGTCGGATACATATCTTACGGTTATTGGGGCGTTCGACAGGAATAGCCTCGTGGCGAGCTATAGACTAGTCTTTTTTTCACACGCATTACATCGACACATATCATCTCTCTCCCTCTTTCCCGCGCACACACCTAGTCTCTCGGGACTTCTCGCATGCACCATCTCTAGCTCCCTAGGTCGATGCCACCCACATACACTTGTACTCTGATTTTAGTACGTTATACATGAAGAGAAGAGGTGCACGCACACACTCGTCCTCTCTCACACACGCATCTGTAGCTATGAATTGTAGTGTTCTCAACCATTCGATTGGCTCTATCATAGGTTCCCGTTGCTCCTTGGCCTTGAGATTAAGAAGTTTAAAACACGGAGGCTAAGCTGGAGGCGCGAGGTTTTGGTTAATGTGTGGGCCGCACACGACACCAACACGACACGAGCTTCGTTTGCCTGGTGCGCAGTCGGGTGAGTACTACTAGTAGTAATACTACTTTGATGTGTCGCGTCAACTCGCAGAAGTATGCAACACTTCCTCAACAAACAAGCATATAAGCTGCTTATACTTTTTACCCAAAGGATCTTTATATCCAATAGACACAAAATACCCGTTCGAATGTTGGAAATTACTTTAACTGCTGATCTGATGTCGAAGTAATTGCTGCATCACCACCAAAACTCACCATCTCTTAAGCTAAAGTAGACCGAGCTAACCCCTATATTAGCATATTACTAAGATAAACAGAAGGCACTGTAGAATCATTTAGGAGGTGAGCTTGTCAATCTGAATGTGGAGGGACACCGTCCTCGACAACCCAGCCCCGGCCAGCAGCTTGGGCGGAATTGTGAAGAAGGTCAACTCCTGCACAACGACGTCGCCGGGATCCTTACTGCTTGTCACCTTGATTTCCACCTTGACGGCGTCGGTCCTGCCTTTGGGCTCCCCTGGCGGGCCATTCGCCCACAGTTTGGCCGCGTAGTGCGGCGGTGGGGATGCCCCCGCTCTGATGCAGACGACTGACACGGTGATAGGCACGCCGATGTCGAGCACGCCGCCGACCAAGAAAAACACGCGGCCATCCTCCTCCACAAACAGCAAGAGCCGCGGCTCCGACACTGGCACTTGCAGCTGGAGCACCTTGCCGTACTGAATCTTGTGCATGGGCATGTGATGCACAGTGCTGATGTGGTGGGGGAGCGCTGGCGGCGGGCCTTCGTAGCCGCAGACGGGCACAGGGTATTTGCAGGGCGCGAGCGGACACATGCTCTGGTCAATAGTGAGCTTGTGGTAAGTGACGTAGAGCCCACAGCCTTCATGCTGGCACTCCACCCTCACCGAGGAGAGGACGGCGTCCATCGCCGTGTTCCGCACGTCGAAGCCGCCGCCGCGCTCACACTTCTGGCACTGCCGGTGGTTCCCGGGGCGCTCGCCACAGCAGTCCGCGCAGGCCAGGTGCCCTCCCTTGCACTGCGCAAATGAATTGAACAACACATCAATCAAGAAACCTGCACCTTGCTCGATCAGCCGAACGGACGAGGTGTATTCGAACCTCATACACTAGAGGCTTCAAGGGGTGGAGGCACAAGGGGCAGTGGAGCAAGGTGAGGTCCATAGAGACCATAGAGAGCTCCATCATCGGGTCCTATTCTGTCGGCATGATCTCGCCCTATTCGTGCACAACCATCTCTCGCTTTAGGTCCGGGCATTAGAAAGTTTTACCATCACATATTCATACTACTTCAAGGTGCATTCACTACAAAAAAATACACTTCCGTGATGATACGTGTTTGTCACAGTAGGTCACGTTTTCTGTCATGCATGTACATCCATGACAAATTTATGACAGAATCAAGATAGTCATACCTGTGCTGTCGTAGAAGTGTTCCATGACATTACCAAAATTATCATCACGGAAGTGTCCACTTCCATCACGATAAATTGCGCGTCACAGAAGTGCTTTCGTCAAGGGTGACCGACACGTGGCATCCACCGTAACGGAACGCCGTTAAGCTATCTGGTCCGGTTTTGGATCCGATAACCCGTTAATAGCCCCGACCAATGGGGATTTTCCACATGTAAAATCATCATTGGCTGGAGGAAACACGTGTCGGCTCACCGTTGGGACAGATGTCATCCACTCATTGGACCCAAAGCGCCTATGATACGCCGACATGTGGCACAGCCCAACAGAGGCCCATTCCTGTGAAAAGGCCGGCCTGTTTGACTTGGTCAAAAGGTGGCGGGCCGGCCCACAGCAAGCCTGTTAACGGCCTGTTCGCATATAGCCCATTTACAGCCCGCTATCCCATGGCCCGTTTACGGCCTATCCGAATTAGGCCCAGTAGCGTCATCTGGGCCGTCCAATATAATTCCAGCCCGTTTTAACTTCCGGCCCATGTATGGCCCATGACGTCTTTCGGCCCATATTAGGCCCTTAGTAACCCTCGGCCCCTTAACGGCCCATGGTAAAACTAGCCCGTAATGAACAGTGTGTCACTTTATACCCATTAACGGCCCATTATTCCGTTGGGCCGTTTCCAGCCCATGATATCTTTCGGCCTTCTCAGGGCCCATTTATTCTTGGGCTCATTTCCAGCATTCGGTTACTTACGGCCCGTTACTATCATTGTCTGCTTGTGGGCCAAATTCAGCCCGTGGTTACAGTCGGCCCGTTTGTGGCCCGTTAATACCTTGGGCCGTTTTCATGTCAAAAAAAACCCGTTGGGCTGCTTTCATAGAGTTATCAAATATAGCCAATAAACGGCCCGTTATTGTCCATGAATAGTACGACCCATGATTGGCGAAATGGCGATACGCCCCGTAGAAGGCCCATGGATCCTACAGCCCGTAAAAGTGTTGGAAATATGCCCTAGAGGCAATAATAAATTGGTTATTATTATATTTCCTTGTTCATGATAATCGTTTATTATCCATGCTAGAATTGTATTGATAGGAAACTCAGATACATGTGTGGATACATAGACAACACCATGTCCCTAGTAAGCCTCTAGTTGACTAGCTCGTTGATCAATAGATGGTTACGGTTTCCTGACCATGGACATTGGATGTCGTTGATAACGGGATCACATCATTAGGAGAATGATGTGATGGACAAGACCCAATCCTAAGCCTAGCACAAGATCGTGTAGTTCGTTTGCTAAGAGCTTTTCTAATGTCAAGTATCAGTTCCTTAGACCATGAGATTGTGCAACTCCCGGATACCGTAGGAATGCTTTGGGTGTACCAAACGTCACAACGTAACTGGGTGGCTATAAAGGTGCACTACAGGTATCTCCGAAAGTGTCTGTTGGGTTGGCACGAATCGATACTGGGATTTGTCACTCCGTGTAAACGGAGAGGTATATCTGGGCCCACTCGGTAGGACATCATCATAATGTGCACAATGTGACCAAGGAGTTGATCACGGGATGATGTGTTATGGAACGAGTAAAGAGACTTGCCGGTAACGAGATTGAACAAGGTATCGGGATACTGACGATCGAATCTCGGGCAAGTAACATACCGATAGACAAAGGGAATTGTATACGGGATTGATTGAATCCCCGACATCGTGGTTCATCCGATGAGATCATCGTGGAACATGTGGGAGCCAACATGGGTATCCAGATCCCGCTGTTGGTTATTGGCCGGAGAACGTCTCGGTCATGTCTGCATGGTTCCCGAACCCGTAGGGTCTACACACTTAAGGTTCGATGACGCTAGGGTTATAGGGAATAGATATACCTGGTTACCAAATGTTGTTCGGAGTCCCTGATGAAATCCCGGACGTCACGAGGAGTTTCGGAATGGTCCGGAGGTAAAGATTTATATATGGGAAGTCCTGTTTTGGTCACCGGAAAAGTTTCGGGTGCTATCGGTAACGTACCGGGACCACCGGGAGGGTCCCGGGGGTCCACCAGGTGGGGCCACCGGCCCCAGAGGGCTGCGTGGGCCAAGTGTGGGAAGGGACCAGCCCCTAGGTGGGCTGGTGCGCCTCCCACAAGGGGCCCAGGGCGCAGGAAGGGGGGGGGGGGAGGGGGAAACCCTAGGCTCAGATGGGCCTAAGGCCCACCTAGTGGTGCGCTCCCTCTCTCCCCCCTTGGCCGCCCCCCAAGTCCCATCTAGGGCTGGCCGCACCCCTTTGGGGGGGAACCCTAGATGGGGGCGCAGCCCCTTCCCCTCCCCTATAAATAGTGGGGGTTTTGGGGCTGCCATACACATGAGACTTCCTCTCTCTTGGCGCAGCCCTACCCCTCTCCCTCCTGCTCCTCTCCCGCGGTGCTTCGCGAAGCCCTGCAGGATTGCCACGCTCCTCCATCATCACCATGCCGTTGTGCTGCTGCTGGACGGAGTCTTCCCCAACCTCTCCCTCTCTCCTTGCTGGATCAAGGCGTGGGAGACGTCACCGGGCTGCACGTGTGTTGAACGCGGAGGCACCGTTCTTTGGTGCTTAGATCGGAATCAACCGCGATCTGAATCGCTACGAGTACGACTCCTTCATCCGCGTTCTTGCAACGCTTCCGCATCGTGATCTACAAGGGTATGTAGATGCACTCCCCTTCCCCTCGTTGCTAGATTACTCCATAGATTGATCTTGGTGATGCGTAGAAAATTTTGAATTTCTGCTACGTTCCCCAACAGTGGCATCATGAGCTAGGTCTATGCGTAGTTTCTATGCATGAGTAGAACACAAAGTAGTTGTGGGCGTCGATTTTGTCAATTTACTTTCCGTTACTAGTCTTATCTTGATTCGGCGGCATCGTGGGATGAATCGGCCCGGACCGACCTTACACGTACACTTACGTGAGACAGGTTCCACCGACTGACATGCACTAGTTGCATAAGGTGGCTAGCGGGTGTCTGTCTCTCCCACTTTAGTCGGATCGGATTCGATGAAAAGGGTCCTTATGAAGGGTAAATAGAAATTGGCATATCACGTTGTGGCTTTTGCGTAGGTAGGAAACGTTCTTGCTAGAATCCCATAGCAGCCACGTAAAACATGCAACAACAATTAGAGGACGTCTAACTTGTTTTTGCAGGGTATGCTATGTGATGTGATATGGCCAAAAGGAGTGATGAATGATATATGTGATGTATGAGATTGATCATGTTCTTGTAATAGGAATCACGACTTGCATGTCGAAGAGTATGACAACCGGCAGGAGCCATAGGAGTTGTCTTAATTTATTGTATGACCTGCGTGTCAATGAAAACGCCATGTAATTACTTTACTTTATTGCTAACCGTTAGCCATAGTAGTAGAAGTAATAGTTGGCGAGACAACTTCATGAAGACACAATGATGGAGATCATGATGATGGAGATCATGGTGTCATGCCGGTGACGAAGGTGATCATGCCGCGCCTCGAAGATGGAGATCAAAAGGCGCAAGATGATATTGGCCATATCACGTCACTTTATGATTTGCATGTGATGTTTGTCATGTTTACATCTTATTTGCTTAGAACGACGATAGCATAAATAAGATGATCCCTCACTAAAATTTCAAGAGACGCGTTCCCCCTAACTGTGCACCGTTGCGAAGGTTCGTTGTTTCGAAGCACCACGTGATGATCGGGTGTGATAGATTCTAACGTTCGAATACAACGGGTGTTGACGAGCCTAGCATGTACAGACATGGCCTCGGAACACATGCGAAACACTTAGGTTGACTTGACAAGCCTAGCATGTACAGACATGGCCTCGGAACACAAGAGACCGAAGGTCGAACATGAGTCGTATAGTAGATACGATCAACATGGAGATGTTCACCGATGATGACTAGTCCGTCTCATGTGATGATCGGACACAGCCTAGTTTGACTCGGATCATGTATCACTTAGATGACTAGAGGGATGTCTATCTGAGTGGGAGTTCATTAAATAATCAGATGAACTTAATTATCATGAACATAGTCAAAAGGTCTTTGCAAATTATGTCATAGCTTACGCTTTAGTTCTACTGTTTAAGATATGATCCTAGAGAAAATTTAGTTGAAAGTTGGTAGTAGCAATTATGAGGACTGGGTCCGTAAACTGAGGATTGTCCTCATTGCTGCACAGAAGGCTTATGTCCTTAATGCACCGCTCGGTGTGCTGAACCTCAGCGTCGTCTGTAGATGTTGCGGAACATCTGACATACACGTTTTGATAACTACGTGATAGTTTAGTGCGTAATGCTAACGGTTTAGAATTGTGGCACCAAAGACGGTTTTTGAATGTCGCAGAACATATGAGATGTTCCGAAGACTGAAATTGGGATTTCAGACTAGTGCCCACGTCAAGAGGTATGAGACCTCTGACAAGTTTCTTAAGCCTGCAAACTAAGGGAGAAAAGCTCAATAGTTGAGCATGTGCTCAGATTGTCTGAGTACTACAATCAGTTGAATCGAGTGGGAGTTAATCTTCCAGATGAGATAGTGATGGTTCTCCATAGTCACTGCCACCAAGCTATTAGAGCTTCGTGATGAACTATAACATATCAGGGATAGACATGATGATCCTTGAGCTATTCGCGATGTTTGACACCGCGAAAGTAGAAATCAAGTAGGAGCATCAATTGTTGATGGTTAGTAAAACCACTAGTTTCTAGAAGGGCAAGGGCAGGAAGGGATACTTCATGAAATGGCAAATCAGTTGCTGCTCTAGTGAAGAAACCCAAGGTTGAACCCAAACCCGAGACTAAGTGCTTCTGTAATGAGGGGAACGGTGACGGAAGCGGAACTACCCTAGATACTTGGTAGATGAGAAGGCAGGCAAGGTCGACAGAAGTATATTGGATATACATTATATGAATGTGTACTTTACTAGTACTCCTAGTAGCACCAGGGTATTAGATACCGGTGCGGTTGCTAAGTGTTAGTAACTCGAAATAAAAGCTGCGGAATAAACGGAGACTAGCTAAAGGTGAGATGACGATATGTGTTGGAAGTGTTTCCAAGGTTGATGTGATCAAGCATCGCATGCTCCCTCTACCATCGAGATTTGGTGTTTGCGTTGAGCATGATTGGATTATGTTTATCGCAATACGGTTATTCATTTAAGGAGAATAATGGTTACTCTGTTTATTTGAATAATACCTTGAATGGTCTTGCACCTAAAATGAATCTCGATCGCAGTGATACACATGTTCGTGCCAAAAGATATAAAATAGTAATGATAGTACCACATACTTGTGGCACTGCCATTTGAGTCATATTGGTATAGAACGCATGAAGAAGCTCCATGTAGATGGATCTTTGGACTCAGTCGTTTTTTGAAAAGATTGAGACATGCGAACCATGTCTATTGGTATATATGCATGAAGAAACTCCATGCAGATGGATCGTTTGGACTCACTTGATTTTGAATCACTTGAGACATGCAAATCATACCACATGGGCAAGATGACTGAAAGGCCTCGTTTTCAGTAAGATGGAACAAGAGAGCAACTTATTGGAAGTAATACATTTTGATGTATGCAGTCCAATGAGTGCTGAGGCATGCAGTGGATATCATTATGTTCTTACTTCACAGATGATTTGAGTAGATGCTGAGTGTATTTACTTGATGAAACACAAGTCTGAATTATTGGAAGGTTCAAGTAATTTCAGAGTGAAGTTGAAGATCGTCGTGACAAGAGGATAAAATGTCTATGATATGATCATAGAGATATCTGAGTTACGAGTTTGGCACATAATTAAGACATTGTGGAAAATGTTTCACAATTAATACCGCCTGGAACACCACAGCGTGATGGTGTGTCCGAACATCATAACTGCACCCTATTGGATATGGTGCATGCCATGATGTCTCTTATCGGATTACCACTATCGTTTATGGGCTAGGCATTAGAGACAACCGCATTCACTTTAAATAGGGCACCACGCAATTCCGTTGAGACGACACCGTTTAGAGAAACCTAAGTTGTCGTTTCTTAAAAGTTTGGGGCTGCGACGCTTATGTGAAAAAGTTTCAGGGCGATAAGCTCGAACCCAAAGCGGATAAATGCATCTTCATAGAATACCCAAAACAGTTGGGTATACCTCCTATTTCAGATCTGGAAGCAAAAGTAATTGCTTCTAGAAATGGGTCCTTTCTCGAGGAAAAGTTTCTCTCGAAAGAATTGAGTGGGAGGATGGTGGAGACTTGATGAGGTTATTGAACCATAACTTCAACTAGTGTGTAGCAAGGCACAGGAAGTTGTTCCTGTGGCACCTACACCAATTGAAGTGGAAGCTTATGATAGTGATCATGAAACTTCGGATCAAGTCACTACCAAACCTCGTAGGACGACGAGGATGCGTACTACTTCAGAGTAATGTGTGATCCTGTCTTGGAAGTCATGTTGCTAGACAACAATGAACCTACGAGCTATGGAGAAGCGATGGTGGGCCCATATTCCGACAAATGGTTAGAAGCCATGAAATCCGAGATAGGATCCATGTATCAGAACAAAGCATGGACTTTGGTGAACTTGCCCGATGATCGGCAAGCCATTGAGATAAATGGATCTTTAAGAAGAAGACGGACGTGGACGGTAAGGTTACCGTCTATGAAGCTCGACTTGTGGCAAAGAGTATTTTCACAAGTTCAAGGAGTTGACTACGATGAGATTTTCTCATCCGTAGCGATGCTTAAGTCCGTCGGAATCATGTTAGCATTAGCTGCATTTATGAAATCTGGCAGATGGATGTCAAAAACAAGTTTCCTTACCAGTTTTCGTAAGGAAAGGTTGTATGTGATACAATCAGAAAGGTTTTGTCGATCCTAAGGATGCTAAAAGGTATGCTAGCTCCAGCGATCCTTCCATGGACTAGAGCAAGCATCTCGGAGTCAGAATATACGCTTTGATGGAGTGATCAAAGTTTTTGGGTTTATACAAAGTTTGTTAGAAACTTGTATTTACAATAAAGTGAGTGGGAGCGCTACAACATTTCTGATAAGTATATGTGAATGACATATTGTTGATCCGAAATGATGTAAAATTTCTGGAAAGCATAAAGGGTTGTTTGAAAGGAGTTTTTCAAAGGAAGACCTGGATAAAGCTGCTTACATATTGGGCATCAAGATCTATAGAGATAGATCAAGACGCCTGATGATACTTTCAAAGAACGCACACCTTGACATGATTTTGAAAGAGTTCAAAATAGATCAGCAAAGAAGGAGTTCTTGGCTGTGTTACAAGGTGTGAGTATTGAGTAAGACTCAAGACCTGACCACAGCAGAAGAGAGAGTAAGGACGAAGGTCGTCCCCTATGCTTTAGACGTAGGCTCTACAGTATGCTATGCTGTGTACCGCACATGAAGTGTGCCTTGCCATGAGTTGGTCAAGGGGTACAATAGTGATCCAGGAATGGATCACATGACAGCGGTCGAACTTATCCTTAGTATCTAGTGGACTAAGGAATTTTCTCGATTATGGAGGTGAAAAGGAGTTCGTCGTAAAGGGTTACGTCGATGCGAACTTTGACACTAATCCGGATGACTCTGAGTAGTAAACCGGATTCGTATAGTAGAGCAGGTATTTGAAATGGCTCCAAGTAGCGCGTGGTAGCATCCACAAGGTGACATAGATATTCGTAAAGCACACACGGATCTGAAAGGTTCAGACCCGTTGACTAATAACCTCTCTCACAAGCATAACATGATCAAACCAGAACTCATTGAGTGTTAATCACATAGTGATGTGAACTAGATTGTTGACTCTAGTAAACTCTTTGGATGTTGGTCACATGGTGATGTGACCTGTGAGTGTTAATCACATGGTGATGTGAACTAGATTATTGACTCTAGTGCAAGTGGGAGACTGTTGGAAATATGCCCTAGAGGCAATAATAAATTGGTTATTATTATATTTCCTTGTTCATGATAATCGTTTATTATCCATGCTAGAATTGTATTGATAGGAAACTCAGATACATGTGTGGATACATAGACAACACCATGTCCCTAGTAAGCCTCTAGTTGACTAGCTCGTTGATCAATAGATGGTTACGGTTTCCTGACCATGGACATTGGATGTCGTTGATAATGGGATCACATCATTAGGAGAATGATGTGATGGACAAGACCCAATCCTAAGCCTAGCACAAGATCGTGTAGTTCGTTTGCTAAGAGCTTTTCTAATGTCAAGTATCAGTTCCTTAGACCATGAGATTGTGCAACTCCCGGATACCATAGGAATGCTTTGGGTGTACCAAACGTCACAACGTAACTGGGTGGCTATAAAGGTGCACTACAGGTATCTCCGAAAGTGTCTGTTGGGTTGGCACGAATCGAGACTGGGATTTGTCACTCCGTGTAAACGGAGAGGTATCTCTGGGCCCACTCGGTAGGACATCATCATAATGTGCACAATGTGACCAAGGAGTTGATCACGGGATGATGTGTTACAGAACGAGTAAAGAGACTTGCCGGTAACGAGATTGAACAAGGTATCGGGATACCGACGATCGAATCTCGGGCAAGTAACATACCGATAGACAAAGGGAATTGTATACGGGATTGATTGAATCCCCGACATCGTGGTTCATCCGATGAGATCATCGTGGAACATGTGGGAGCCAACATGGGTATCCAGATCCCGCTGTTGGTTATTGGCCGGAGAACGTCTCGGTCATGTCTGCATGGTTCCCGAACCCGTAGGGTCTACACACTTAAGGTTCGATGACGCTAGGGTTATAGGGAATAGATATACGTGGTTACCGAATGTTGTTCGGAGTCCTGGATGAGATCCCGGACGTCACGAGGAGTTTCGGAATGGTCCGGAGGTAAAGATTTATATATGGGAAGTCCTGTTTTGGTCACCGGAAAAGTTTCGGGTGCTATCGGTAATGTACCGGGACCACCGGGAGGGTCCCGGGGGTCCACCAGGTGGGGCCACCGGCCCCAGAGGGCTGCGTGGGCCAAGTGTGGGAAGGGACCAGCCCCTAGGTGGGCTGGTGCGCCTCCCACAAGGGGCCCAGCGCGCAGGAAGGGGGGAAGGGGGAAACCCTAGGCTCAGATGGGCCTAAGGCCCACCTAGTGGTGCGCCCCCCTCTCTCCCCCCTTGGCCACCCCCCAAGTCCCATCTAGGGCTGGCCGCACCCCTTTGGGGGGGAACCCTAGATGGGGGCGCAGCCCCTTCCCCTCCCCTATAAATAGTGGGGGTTTTGGGGCTGCCATACACATGAGACTTCCTCTCTCTTGGCGCAGCCCTACCCCTCTCCCTCCTCCTCCTCTCCCGCGGTGCTTCGCGAAGCCCTGCAGGATTGCCACGCTCCTCCATCACCACCATGCCGTTGTGCTGCTGCTGGACGGAGTCTTCCCCAACCTCTCCCTCTCTCCTTGCTGGATCAAGGCGTGGGAGACGTCACCGGGCTGCACGTGTGTTGAACGCGGAGGCACCGTTCTTCAGTGCTTAGATCGGAATCAACCGCGATCTGAATCGCTACGAGTACGACTCCTTCATCCGCGTTCTTGCAACGCTTCTGCATCGCGATCTACAAGGGTATGTAGATGCACTCCCCTTCCCCTCGTTGCTAGATTAGTCCATAGATTGATCTTGGTGATGTGTAGAAAATTTTGAATTTCTGCTACGTTCCCCAACAAAAAGGCCCATGGATCGTACGGCCCGTAGAAGGCCAATGGATCCTACGGCCCGTAGAAGGCCCATGGATCATACAGCTCGCAGGAGGCCCATGGTTACAACAGTCCATGTGTTGCCATGATTATTTTGGCCTAGTTTCCAAAAGTAGGTTATTGTGGCCACTAGAAAAACACAGAAAAAGAACTGCAGTGACTACAAGAAAACAACTAAACAAGACAAAAAGGAAATAAATAAGCAAGCAATTAACACTAGCCTATTACCGCTATTACACATGTTACATCCACTAGGCATCAAAGTTCGCCACCAGTGCAAAAATAGGGAACAAAGCAGCATATTACATACACTGGCCGTCAAAATTGGCCACCAGTGCAAATAAACACGACAGCAAAACAAGAGCATAACTGAAACAACTTCATAAGAGCTCAAGAAACGTGGTATCCACCATGCTGGCAATAAGCTTAGCAAGCTTATTAGCTTTGTCCTGTTTGACGCTAAATCCTCCAATGCTTGCTGTTGCACTAGAAAGTATGCATCTGAATGCTCCAGGGGCTTCTGCAGTCCTTCCGCTTCTTGTCGCAGCACAGCTGATCGATGTCTTTCAGCTTGTAGTTGAGACTTAAGAAACCAAACTGATTCAGATAGTGAGTTTGAATAGCTTGTGCAAGCGGTAGTGGTCAGTAACTCCAACACTAAACCAAGACAGGACTTCGGGGTTGTCTCACTGTCTTCGAGATAGTCTTCCTTAGCTGTTTTACCAGCTTTGTTGGAGACCAACAAGGATGTGTCACTATCCTGAACCTTATCTGCATTACTTCCTTTACCATTGCTTAATAAGGCACTCTTCCCCAATATTCGGTCAGCATTCTAAAAGAAGAAACAAGCAGACACATAACAGTTTAGCATGTACTAGTATATGAAACTCATTTCGGTGAACCAGTTCATTAGCAAGGTGGACAGGATTAAACTA
The DNA here is from genome assembly GCF_002575655.3 of Aegilops tauschii subsp. strangulata. Taxonomy (NCBI): domain Eukaryota; kingdom Viridiplantae; phylum Streptophyta; class Magnoliopsida; order Poales; family Poaceae; genus Aegilops; species Aegilops tauschii. The sequence goes on from NC_053041.3 coordinate 185,199,467, forward strand.
CCAAGTCTTCTATTGCCAAGTACTAGTACATAATAAAAGCATCAAACAAACATATATCTATGTCCTATGGTCACTACATTGTCTTGCCAAATCAAAATAGAGACACGGTTCAAATCATATCAGTTCAAGACAAAGCAGCAGTGAAAGAATACAAAGCGTGGGAAACTACACGGCACAACAAGATTTCAGATGGTACCACGGGTCTACATGTACAACAACACTATTGGCTCTGTTGTGATGCTAGTAATGTGCATGATATGGGAAGTCAACTGTATTGAAATTGAAATCAACAGAGCTATTGATAAGAGCAAGCCTGTTAAAGAAACATGCGTGAACATACCTGCCGTGCCATTGAAGTTTCGATTGGATCCTTCAATTTAAAAATAAGTTTGTATGAGTAAATACAGTGATACAAGAGGAAAGCAATATGCACGATAGCAATCATAGTTAAAAAAGGCGCGCCTAAGCGAGCGCTTAAGCACGCCTAGGCTCTAGGCGTCGGCGAAACGCATTGTGCATAACTACGCTTAATCTGTGCATAACTGCGCATAAGCATGCGTTTTGGTCAGTAAAGCGCAAGGCGGTGGCAAAACGCACAATTAATGCCTAGCGCTTTTTTGAACTATGATAGCAATGTAATCTTAAATTAGAACAGTTGTTCTTCAGGTTTAGGCACTTGTTCTACATGAACAGAGTACAATAAGACGCAAGAATATAGTACTTAAAAATAGAAAATGAGCTCATAGACCTTACCACATTCTTAGTTCGGGACCAGTACAGAACAAGGTGTTCCCAGTCATCGCCCAGTAAATGTGTCTCAGGAGAACGTAAGGGAATTTGATGAGTTTCTTTGCCGGTGAAGTACGTTTTCTTCAGGTAATCCCGATACTGCCACCAAGCATTCTTGAAGATAGCAGAGGTATTAGCATAGGTTACCTCATCCCGAGTTTCCAAATCGGTCCTTCTCTATAGAGAAAAATGGGAAAATTTGTTGTATTATAACCATCATGGAGGTAGGATGTATGGGACAAAGCAAAGTAATTGCCATGAATAACATTACTTACACATAACTCCTGGACAAACACCTGCAACTGGCATTTTCCTTCATCTTCAGTATAATATCCAAGATGGGAAGATACGCACATACGATTTAACAACATCAAATGCGATAGATGCTAAACTACGACTAGCTGGTTGTGCTTCCTCCACAGGAATAGGCATACTAACTGGTGGAGTTGGGGTTCGCCATGGTAGTACTGGCCCTTTGGGCACTGGAGCTGCCTTACTAACTGCTCTTGTTTGGGAGCTCTGTGGTGGAGATGGTGCTGTGTCAACAGGAACTGGGTTACTATCTGCTGGGGTTGGGGTTAGATTGGGTGAAGCTAGTTCTCTGTCCATCGCAGTAGGGGTACAATCTGCGAGAGTTTGGGTTATGTGTGGTAGGGCTGGTTCTCGTGCATGTACAACCGGGGTGCTATCTCCACCAAGAGGTAGCACTGTTTTATTTGAAGACCGTGTTTTTAGTCCGCTAGATGCTGGCATCACCCGCTCCAATTCAAATGGCTGATAAACAGGAAACATAGTTGAATGTACAGACATTGTATGATAGACAGACACAATAGATAGTGTGGGAAAAAGAGGGCACGAAATAGTTGACATGTATATTGTTTAACTAAAACGGATAGCATGACATAATTTCACATATATGATGTCTATCTAAACTGGATAGCATAGCATAACATAATTCAAAGATATGATAAATAACTAAACAGGATCGCATGACATAATTCACCTACATGTTATCTAAGTAATCAGGATCGCATCATTTAATTCACATATGTGATTTATATGCTAAACAGAGGGCATTAGATATGATGTCTGAACTAAGAACATGGTGTTGAATATTGTGTATATGATGTCTAATCTATGCAATGCAAGACACCATATGCATGATATGAGCAGTATAACTATGCCAAGTTAGAGCATACACCTCGGTGGGGGAATAGTACTGGTCATCTGTCTCTGAATCCATCTCTGAGGAGCTATGAGGACCCAACAAGAGATCTGCTTCGACAGTTAGCATTGTCTGCGCTGAAGGCCTTGTTTTCACTCCAGATTTTTCATTCTCCCACCCAGATGGCTGATTCACAGGAAGAGTTGTTTAATGTATAAACATTGTCGACAAATGGAAATGTAATGAAGAAAAGGATGGGCAAGATATCGTTCAAATATATGATGCCTGGTTAAATAGGATGGCATTGCACATTTCACGTATATTATGGCTGGCTAAAAGACATGAGACCGCACAATTCCCATATATGATATAGAAACTAAACAAGTGGCATTACAGAACATGTCTAAACTAAGAAGATGACATATATGATGTCAAAAGTAGGCACTGCAAGGCAACATATGCATGATATGACTAACATCATCATGCCAAGGTAGAGCAAACACCTTGGGGGGTAAATAGGAGTGGTCAGCGGCGTCTGAATCCGCCTCAGAACAGATACCTCTGGATTACAATCTGGAGAGGGGTGGGGAGGGTTTGCCATTGAACCCACCATGGAGCGATGTCTGCATGACATTGTATTGCCGCGCAAAACTCTTCTCTTTTTCTCTACATGTTCAGCATGACTGTGTACAATATCTGACATGCATACGAAAAAATATGGTGAGATTATGTAAGGAGAGCATGCAGAAATTTAGAGTAATGGTAACAACCAGTGGATGGATCCAAAAATAATGATAGCAGGCTGATGATTGCTTTAATTTAATAATAAAGACAGATGATGATTTCTTTACTATATGTTTCCCACCCAAGATGAACAACATAGGCATACCCTAGGTGAACCAGATATTAGACAAAGATACTATTCATTGCTTCCTCGATATGTGTCGTAAGACATCAAGGGTGAAGCAGCCCCGGTGAGCCGTAAGACGTCAAGGCTGAAGCAGCACAAGACAGACATCGTCAATCTCAAGTGGGATTGTAATAGCATCTCCAATAGATGATGTAAAATAGATGTAAAATTTACATCACCAAATACCACCTGACTACAACAGATGAGGTAAAAACTGTTGACTCTGAACTTAACTGTCGAAACTGAAATTTACTGTGGAATCTGAATGTTACTGTCGAAACTGAACGCAATGGTAGCAGAGAGGCACTTGACATGTAGTTTAGGGAGGGCCTACAGTTCATCTTCAACCTGCACCCCCTGAGCCGCCGGCCACCACCGGCCGAACCGCCGGCCCCAACGCCGCCTCACCGCCCTGAAACAACTCCCCACCGCCGGTCCGCCGCCGCCCTGGCCAGCCCTATAGGCCCCCCGCCCCCACCCTGAACCGTAAGATAGATAGTGGGGTACCTCTCCGGCGAGCCCCCGTCCCCGCTGCGGGTGGTTCTTCCTTAACTCCGGCAAGCCCCCCACCCCCTGAAAATCGACCGACCCAAAAGTCGATTCAGTCGACTGAAGTTTAGCTAAATCAGAGCAAAGCAACAGCACGAGCGAGGGGGAGAGCAGCAGCAGCAGCACGAGCGAGCGAGCGAGAGCCGGAGCAACAGCAGCTGGGCGAGCGAGCGATGGAGCGAGAGCCGGAGCAGCAGCAGCAGCGCGAGTGAGCGAGAGCCGGAGCAGCAGCAGCATATCCGGCTGGTATGGACGCCGCCGCCGAAGGGGCCTCGCACTGGGGGAGAGCCGCCGTGGAGATGTCGCCCGCGGCGCCGGCTTCAAGGTAGCCGCTCCATGGGGGTGCGGGATGGAGCACCGTCGGCGCCGGGAGGTCGAGCTAAGGAGAAGGTGTGATTCGATGAGTGTACAACCTCTTTGGTGGCGCCGAGTAGGCCTCGGCTTCGTCCGAGGAGTCGGTGAGGATGCTGCGGTTCCGGTGGAGTAGGTTAAGGCGGCGCTGTGGGGATGGAGCAGCCGCGATAGACGAGGAGATCGTCGGAGCAGCTCCTTGGAGGTGGAGGATGGGGCGGCTGAACCGGCGGGACGACGAGATGGACGACAGATCCTCATCCAGGGAGGTGGACGAGGGACGTCGAGCTGTTGCGGTGGACGATGTTGTCGGGGAAGAGGCTCCGTCTGGGCAACGGTGAGGTGGCGGACGGAGGAGGGTGGGGTTTCGCAGCTGGAGCGGAGAGGTTATGGCGGCCTGGGATTTCGAATGGCAAAAAGGAGGCGATGGGAGGGGGTGAACCATGACTTAGGGACGCGCTTGTCCAAAATGTAGGGTGTGTTACAAAAGTACCCCGCACCGATTTGAACTAGCGGCCCTTTTGGCTCAGGGTTAGAAGGGGGATTTCGCGTGTCGGGATTTGGCAGCTGGAGGGAGTTTTCGCGCACGTTGTAATTTCGGGATAGCAAGGCGCGGGTTGTGAAGACGCCAGTTTTGGGAGCACGATATCTGAATTTTCGGGATATAACAAGGCGCGGGTTGAATTTTAGGGGCAAGCCTAATGTGTAATATTGTACTTGTATGTACCAAATCAATTCGCACTTCCCTTAACCAAAAAGAAAACGAAAAAAATAAAACTATTCACACCACACAAAGAGAGAGTCTTGCCCCGTTTTACTATAAAAATGCTATTTAAAGCTACTCATACCAACAATTTAGTGCAATTAAATGCTATTCGGTAGTACGAATCCATGTTATGTCCAATTAACTTTTTTCGCTTGCTGTATAATGCATGTAACCTACGCATACCAACATTTTAGTGCATTCCAAATGTCTATACTACCGCTGCAATTCGAACTGAATTTGAATTCGTTTCTCTATTTCAATAACAAATCTACAATCATGATTGTTGCCAACTTCAACCATCATTCGTGTATTACCTTAATAACACACCACATGATTACTATAGAGATAGATATGAACTATGTGTACTACATGAACTCGAATTCTATTTTTTGAATACACTTGATGTTGATTCCAAATAATAGTACATTTGATGTACTAACTATATATTCATAATCTAAACCATGTTCCATACGTGTACACCGTGTTTATCACACATAGTATAGTGCCCCGCCCCCTACATTATGACAAGTATTTAGACCTGAGCTGCAAAAGCCACACATTAGCCCAAATTATGATCAATGTTCTATATGTTATACGTAGTACTAGCAAGATGCCCATGCGTTACACAGAACATCAACATGATTAGGGGAGGCCTATCCGTCAGATATAAATCGGATGACCTATATTGCAGGATGGCACCATCATCAACAACTCCGTTTTTTATAAGAGTAGAGATAAAATATATTGTATGTAGTATAACATGTTCATAACCACACCATGTGTATCACTGTTATATATATTCACACATGCGTCGGTTTAAAACACTATGATAAATTCTTCAAATATCCGAATTCGCTTTTTATAATGAAGTATGATCTCTATTCGTCTTTTACACCCACACAATCCTCTTATCTTTGTAGCTAGCTAGCGCTAACTTTCTCTCGTGCATGCAGACGCCCGCATCAATCTAACCCTCCCTCAGCATTCTCTAGCTCCATCGCGCAAACTCATCTTTTCACTTTAGGTCGTTCACCCACGGTGTGTGTAGGCCCCCCAGCTCCTTTACGGCACACATTGATCGATATGCCTCTCTAGCCAGGTGTGCCTAGCACAAAACACAAGCTTCCCCTCTTCTCTTATCACCGTCCATGCCTCACTCCCACCACTCTTTTCATCGATCTCGTACTCGCACACTTCTCCCCCTCAATATAGTATGACTCTCGCACCACCTCCTATATGCATCCCTCTCTCTCTATCCTTCTCCCGTGCCTCATTTGCTTCTAACACACACATGCATGTATACCGATCGATCTCCCAACATATACCTAGGTCGACTTTAACTATTCCCCCGCCCATCGATCGACGTACCTCACAAGTTATGTCTCTCCTTTCTCTGACAAAGGATGATTGATCTTCCTATGTAGTTATGTCTGCTTACCACATCCATATCGCCCCCTCTCATCATTCGTGCATGCCTCCTGACCCGTCTCTCACACGCACGTGCACAGACAGGCAGCCATCCCCTCTCTTATTGATATTGCAGGCGTGCCCTCCGGTTGTCTAGCAAGCCAATCCCACCATTTGTTAGAAGCAACTCCACTACCACCCCCTCCAACACTCTAGCTCTGTCTCTCTCCCAACCTTATTCCTCTCCTACACATATGCATGGATGCCGATCGATCTCCCTTAATACATGAGGTAGATCGATCTCCCTTAATACATGAGGTAGGCCTCTCTCCTCCTCCACACATATACCGGCCATTGTACCTCTATAGTTAATTATGCCTCCCTCCCCCCACCACACACCGATAGTCGAGCGCTGTAGGTAGGTATCCATGCCACAGAGACAAACTGCACCTGTCCCTTCTCACATTCCAGTAGGCCAGCCACTCTATATATTTGACGTGGGCACACACAAATTTGATGGCACTCTTTATCGATCACGCGTGCGCGCACACACACACACACATCATCCCTCTCTTCGATTCTATGGACACCTCAAGCCGATGATACCTCCACTCTCTTCTCGTGGATCGCCCCCTCTATATATATATGATATATCCAGGACTCTATTTCACACACATTGCATATGTTACCTTTTTTGACTGACCCCACCCCCCCAAAAAAACTCTCATGAACCCACACACTATATCTCTCTACGTTTGTATCTCTCTCACACAACCCCATGTAGGTGGTGTACGTATACAAGAAGAGAATAGGTGCACCGTGCACGTACCCACGCTTCGTGCCCGGCCACACCCGCGCGGGTACACGGTGGAGCTCATTTCTGTACGAAATGGCAGCCCACGTGCTAATTTGAACGCGTGTAGCGGTTGTTTGCCTACGGAGGTCGTGTACCACGCGTGCACGAAACAAAGTTCGACTTGATGCGTTGGCGCGTTATTTTTAAATAAAGTTATATCGCTCAATGGCACGTACACAGAATATAAAATGGTTTTTATGGAGAAAAAGGTAGTCCGCTCCACTATATACAATGGAGCCTGCCTTCCTGGTTTGTCTCTCTTTAGAGTATCTCACACAAGGCTGCGGTGGCCTCTCTCTCTCTCATCGTTGGTCACTGATCCGGCCGCATCCCGTCCGCCGGCGGAAAGGGAGGACGTGCATCGTTTCTCCGTTCGATGGCGCCGAGGCAGCACATCCCGATCTGCTGTACACGCCGTTCTCTCCGACCAAGCTCCGGCGTGGTAGGGCCTACGCCACCTGCTCGCTGCCGCAGTATGGGCAGATTCCGCCCGCCGCCGCTCACCTAGTTACATCCCGACGACCTCCAGGTACCCCCCCGGCCTTGCTCCACTGCCCGTCTTCCCACGTCGCAACATGTGGATCTTCCATAGTTCTTTGCCCAAAACGTAGCTCGTCCGGCGTACTTTCCATATTGCAATCTCGTCCTCACACCGTTTTAGACAAACACAACCGTGTTGTTATCTTCCCTTAGGACAAGGAATATGCTTCTTTTTTGTCGTCGCATGTGTCATCAACTGTTATTGGCCAGTAATTGTTTCCTTTCTACCTCTTTTTTGCAAACAGGGCTATCGATTTCACCTCGTTGCTATTGCGACCTTTTGGTGAACTGCACAAATCACTTTTTTCTTTGGAGTGTTTTGTGCAGTTCTGCCAAAATGTCACACGGGCAACGTCTCTACATTTCATTGCGACTGCACAAAGGGAGATTGGTTTTGCTATATCCTCCTCATCCAACTCCGAGCCTAATCTTCTCCAACTAGTTAGTCTTAAGAGAGACTGCAAAGGTGACCGACTTCTATTTGTGTGTTTATTGTTTCATCAGCAGTCTTCTATTATCGTAATCACACTCAATATCTCTGGAACAGGGACGCTCAGCTCTATTTTAGTGGAACTGCACAAAATGATCGGAATGTTGCATGCTCCAGACAGCTACTTTCCCCCCAACATGCCTTGTTGATTTAGACAGAGCTGGGGGGACGTTGCTGCCAATGAAAGCATGGATCAATTTTAATTTAACACCTTCTCACAACTTTGTCTTCACTTGTGATGTAAATATTAGCTATGATTAGCAAGGAAGTTAGTTTTTTATTGTTTCCGAAAGAGCATCGATGGCAAGACACACGAAACAAAAGCTGAAAGCTCACACCATTGTACAATTTCATGTCGCTAGAAAATTATTTGTATAGTACGTCAATTATGTAAACAAATGCTGGAAGCTTGATAGCATTGCCAGAAGCCTCTTCGGCATCCGGGTCCATGTGCCATGCACAAAATTATACTCCTTCGTTCCTAAATATTTGTCTTTTTTACAAATTTCAAATGGGCATATTTTTGAGTGTAGATTCACTCATTTTGCTTCCTATGTGTACTCCCTCCGTTCCTAAATATTTGTCTTTCTAGAGATTTCAACAAGTGACTACATACGGAGCAAAATGAGTGAATCTACACTCTAAAATATGTCTATATACATCCGTATGTAATAGTCCATTTGAATCTCTAAAAAGACAAATATTTGACTAGTCACTCGTTGAAATCTCTAGAAAGACAAATACTCCGGAGTATATTTAAGAACCGAGGGGGTAGTGCACAGCCGCACGGGAGACTCAGACCGGTCGTGCACCGCATTAATAGTGAGTAATGAGTAGTCAAATCATAAGCCACAACTTTCCCACTGTAAGTTGCTCGGAAGAAGCAACCATCAATACACTATTCTTTGAATCCGCTCATACTACTCCATCCGTCACTGTTTATAGAGCGCGCTTCAGAAAAAGAGAAAATCCCTGGGACCAAGGCGACTAGCGATCGGCCTGAAAAATAGCATTGGTAGTTATAGCACGGCGTCTATTACTAGAGGAAATAATGCGTACACACATGCATGCAGTGCTTCCACCCCGGGTACACACATGCATGCACTTACTCCACTCCGTAGTACTACATCGAGAGAAAATTGCGGTTACCACGCCCTAATTAATTGAGCATTAAACCAAACGCGTCTAAAGTCTCTCTGGTGGTGGAAATGCATTGAGAGAAATGCATCATAATGAAGCGCACCCTGTAAACTGTGACGGAGGGAGGAGTAGTATGAAGGTGCAAAACCAAGTACGCGTATGGCCAGTCGGTCAACGCACCTCCTCTTGGCATATCACTGACATGTGGGACCGGAGTGTGAGCAAACCGATCTCAATGGACGGCAAAATGGCCAACCCGCCGTTCCTTGAGAGAGACGAGGAGCAAGAACACACAGACGGGCTCGCACGGAGGCCAAGATATATTCGAGCATGGTTGATCGATATCATCATTACATGTTGGGCTGCCGTTTTCCGCCCTTCTCCGGAATAAATGTGTACTTTATCAAAGATTAAGAAAAATAAGAGTACAGAGGCTCCACCATGCGGTTCTAGTAGTAGTACTACTCGTACTACTAAACCTTGCGCTTGGCTCTTCGCCTCTTCGTGAAGTCGAACAATGATGGTACTCCGCATGTTCGGTACTACAGTGTATGACTCTGGCAATCTGACACCGAATGAACGGATGCATGTCCACCGCCTGGGCGAGGGTACGTTGCATTAGTCAAAAGGCGTAAGCGAGCTTCACCTTGTCCTGCAAGCTTCTCCTCGTTCTGCGAGTTGACGGGACACACCAACAAGTAGTGCTAGTCCATACTCCCTCCTTTCTGGTTAATATGGCTTAATCTTTTTTGCGGGTAAATGAGAGAGATTTATTCATATATAAGCATTCTTAGGACGATTAGCCAAGACACTGGTCACTAGGAAGCGAGGTACCCCGCAAAAAAAAGAAGTAGGAAGCGAGGTGTTTCATCAAGCCAGCTCTCGGCCACATTCAAAGTGCAGCAAGCACGGTTCGCACAAAGATGCGCCGCAAGGTTTGCTGACCTGTTTACATGCTGAATAAAAAAAAAGAGGAAATATTACCGAGCGCTCCTATTTGTAACAGGATATGAGCCAGAATTAAGTGAGAATTGTGGCGAGTGTTCCATGCAACCAACTTGCATTATCACATGCAAGAACCCTCGAAGAGAACCAAATGTGTTGAAGATTGCTTTATCACATATTAAAAATATAATAAGAGTGCAAACGCTCCTCCATCCAGTTCCTAGTACTAGTATAGTACCTCTATAGACTATATTAGTAGTACTAGTAAACTTTGCGCTTGGCTGTTCGCCTCTTCGGGAAGTGCAACAATAATAGTACTAGTATAGTGTATGCTTCTGGCAATCTGACACCGAATTAACTGTTGCACGTCCACCGCCTGAGCGAAGGACAGCTTGCATTAGTCAAAAGTTTCTCCTTGTCCTGCGAGCCACCGTGCGCAAGCTTCTCCCGTCCTGCAAGCTTCTCCTCGTTCGGCAAGTTGAAGGGACACAACAAAGTAATGCTAGTCCATACTGCCTCCTCGCCGGTTAATATGGCTTAATGTCAAACGAGATAAATACACTGTCTGTCACTGTATATTTGTAAAAATACGGTCAGTGGACTTCATAATACGCTCATTGCGCTCAATATATACATTTTCCGGTGTTTATATGGTCACTAGCTCACCCTGGCTGAGTATGTGTGTGCATGCACGTGTAGGTTGAGCACTTGAGCGTGACTGTGTGTGTTCCGTCATGTGCTCGGACATGCATGCATTAGCGCGTCGCACGCGTTTTTGCGTCCATGTGTACTTGTGACTGTTGCATACACGTAGGGGGAGTATGTGTAGGGGTCACTAAAGGAGCAGTCAAATCACATAGTAAGTTAGTCAGAAGAAGCAACCATCATTTCACTCTTCAATGACACGTACGCAATATAAAATGGTTGATATGGAGAGAAAAAGAAAACCACTATATATACACTAGCAGGAGCCTAAGCTAGAAGCCTGCTTGCTTGGGTTGCCCTCTTCACAAGCATAGAACGACGGTGTCCACACCGCTGGTCACATATCTGGCCTGATCCCGCAGCTGGGGGAAGGGAACAATGTTCTGCATAGACGCGGTTGACATCGGCGAGGGAGAAAATCCACAGTCGGTGTGTCCCAATCGGGGGTCACCGCGGTATGGGCCCGATGCCGCGTCCCAACCGCCCTTCTAGCTACAGCCCGACGTCCCAGGTAGTCCATCTTCCTTTTGGAGCCGGCTTGCTCCACTGCCGCAGCTCCCCACGTACCTCCATCTCCATGTTGATCTTTCTCTACTTCTACTGGCTTCTACTTGTGATGAGTTTATGTCTCATGAACTAGTGCCACTACTATTATTCTAATCACACTTCTTCAATATCTTTGCCATCAGGGATGCTCAGCTCGATTTTAGTGGAACTACACAAAAGCATCGTATGATCCGAGGGTGCCAGCCGTCTTTCCTTCGACAGGTTCTACTTGGCCAGGAAATTAAATCATGTTTAGGGTTTAGGGTTTAAGTTGTAGTGACCCCATCAGTAGTTTTTCTTTCGTACACGCTCTCACAACTTTTGTCTTTAGTTGTGAAGTAAATATTGGCTATTATCAGTGAATCATTGAGATGCATCAGGATGCGTGTTAGTTTTCCTTTGTATTTGATGGAATGTTGTAACGGGGCAACCTTGGAGTAGGAATGAAAATGGAGTGGAAAGTTTTTGTTTTTCCGAAGAAAAAATGGAAACAGAGAGAAGCCAACGTTTCGTTTCATTGGATCGCGCCATCGAGCAAAACCAACGTTTAAATCACGTCTGTCACGTTTGTGTCTCACCCTCCTCCACGGCTCGACCCCACACGGTTGCTCGGCATGGCACTCACCGCAAACAGAGTATACGATAACTTTCTCGCCTGCTTGTCGATGGATCGTGTCATGGAGTACTAGTACTACTGGAAGAGATTGACGAGTTGGGGAGGACAGCTAGCTGTAGCACGGACTCCCAAGAACTTTTTACATGCATGTTGTGGCCGGCTATTGCGACCTTTGAACGCGGAGCAGTCGCGTGCACCGGGAAGCGGCACGGGCGACGCTCTCTCGGCCGTCGCGCCGCTTCAATGCCGGCGCCAGTGAGAGGTCGCGTCCGCTCTGGCCGGGAATGAATGCGGCACTGACCATTTCAGGCGGGAAGCACGCGGGGGTGATGAAGAGGGTTCGGGTTGGTCAGGGGCGGCCGTGGCAGCGGTCCGGACGCCTGCAAACAAGAGATGCTGTATGTTAATATTGCCGCGTATATAATTAACAACGTAAATAATGTGCCAGTTGGACAAATATGATTGGAGATGGAGATGGAAATGGAATTTTACGTAAACACGGATATGCATGTCTATGTCTATGTGTGTGTGCGCGACGACTCTCGCGACCTGGAAGCGGGGGCGTGTTTTTGATCGAGTTTTCTTTCTTGGTACGTTAAAAAATTGTCCGCCAATTTTCGTTTCTTTTTCTGGGAACATGCGTATTCTATTTAAAACCACTGCCATGGAGAGATTGTTTTACTCCATTATAGCCTCTTGTTTGATAGAGTTTCTCGCGTCTCGCTCTCTCACCCTCTCCATATCAAAACAAGATGACAGTGTCCACACTATCTCTCTCCTCACCGGTGGTCACAGATCCGGCCGAATCCCGTCCGCTGCGGGAGGTGAGGAGGTGCAGCGTTGACGTTGTCGCCGTCAGCGATGGAGGAAGCCGATGCGCACCATCCTCTCGGAGCCGGCGCCGGCGCGGACGAAGGTCCTCCGCGCCCTTGTTTGCTGCCGTCGTGTGGGCAGATCCCGCCCGCCCACCTAAGCGACATCTCGCCCACCTGAGGTATAATTTCTTGTAGTGGTCCAGCTCCCCAGGTCGCTGCATGCGGGTTTTCTTCTATGCGACTACTCCCCAGCTCCCCATGTATAGTAGCTAGGGTTCGTCGGCTGGTCTAACATCACCTACTATTATAGAAGAAATGCCACTCGAAAATTTGCCTGATTTATGCCTCGGTGGAGGTATGCATTTTGTTTCGACAAAAAGTAGATGGTGGTTGTGCGGTTATTGTCCATATGCTCCTATTGCTGCTGCTAATCTAATACTATCACTGGTTAAATGAAGAAATGCTTTTTTTTCTCGGGTATCCTGGTTTAGTTCCCATCAAGATAATCATGATGCTTCTGTTTGTTGTTGTACTTTTCATAATTCTTATTGACAATTGAGATGTCTTTATTAATCTTGTAAAACAAAGTAACAACACTATATCCCTTTTTTATATTTTTGGAAACAGCAATGCGTATCTCCATACCCGGGCATGTCTTCCTCAATTTTAGTGGAACTGCACAAAATTGGATGGCCATTGTTGTTCCGCCTCACTGTCCTCTGCCACGTGGTTCTTCCTTCCTCGAGCTTGACTACTGAGAAGAAACAGACCATAGTGAGGATTTGTCGAACTTCATAGGTGCCTCACCCAAACTTGATGCCAAATGGATGATGCATCACCACGATGACCTATCGATGCTCATGGTTGCGCCTCATGGTTGCGTCGGCTGGTGAAGTTGATCGATTTTCAATGAAAAACAAGCTGTCTTCCATCAGTGCTCTTTGCTTGTTACCCTCAAAGATGATATCCTTCGTCAGTTCACCTTGGTTGCGTTGGAGACGTAGTCGTCTTTCACGTTGGTGCAATTTTATCACACAATTGGCTATGAACCAAATGTTTCCTCGAAGAAGGATTGACATTGGTACTAAGAGCATAAGTTTTGTATTGATTTCTAAGCCTTCTCACAACTTTGTCTCCAGCTCCCCCGTAATTTTATTTGTCCAGCTATTAACTTTGATTAAAAAAATGGTGTGGACTAAAAACCCGGATGGACGTAGTAGCCCTCCATTTTTATTTACTCCGCATATTAGATTTAACTGAAGTCAAACTTTGTAAAGTTTGACCAAGTTTAGGCCAAACACAACAAACCATAATTATTAGAGAGGGCAAACTGTACATACTCTCAAACCTTTCTGATAATTGAAATTAAAATTCTTTATTTGTACACACTCTCACACGTTTCCGATAATTTGGCCCATGTGTGGTTTTTCACTTAAGGGTGGGTAGTGTACCGCACGTGAAGGACAGGAAGTGCGACCAGGACGCGTGGATTGTTAGTTCATCGGAAGTACTCCCTCCGTTCCTAAATATTTGTCTTTCAAGTGGTTTGCAATGGACTACCACATACGGATGTATATAGACATTTTTTACAGTGTAGATTCACTCATTTTGCTCTGTATGTAGTCATTTGTTGAAATCTCTAGAAAGACAAATATTTAGGAGCAGAGGGAGTAGTAGTTTTCTTCACTGGTACGTTAAATAAAGAGTTTCATTTCGTACTTACACAATTTAAAACGATTGTTATGGAGAGAATAAGAAAACCACTCCACTATATATTAGTCGTATACACGAGTACTATATGGACGCAGCTTGATTGACTTTAGTGCACCTGCCTTTGGGTTTATGACAGGAGGGCCCAAAATGTGGCTGGCCCACCTGTCATACAGCCAAAAGTAGGTGCAGTTAAGGCACCGGAGCTCAGTCAGTACTACAGTATATATATAAGCTGGAGCCTCAACGCTTGTTCGCTAGGGTTTGCACTCTCCACACTCTCGCCGCACTACACACACACACACACACACACACACACACACACATATATATATATACACGCTGGAGGCTCATCGTTCCTTTGCTAGGGTTTGCTATATTCACTGTCTCTCACCCTCTTCACCAGATCTAAACAAGGCTGCGTTGTGGCCTCTGTCTCTCTCACCCCCCTCACAGACAGCTGGCGAAGGAGGCATCCGGATCCCGTCGCACCGGGAAGGGGAGGAGGTGCAGCGTTCACTCTATAGCCTTCGGCGAGGGAGGCAATCCACTGCCTGCTGCGCTTTTCTCTTTCACCCAGCGCCTGTGCGGGAGGGCCACCGACCCCTTCTTCCTCGCTGCCATACATAGTGTGGGCAGATCTGACCTCCCGCCTCACGCCTTGGCACATCCCGAGGACCCTAAGGTATAAGTTTCTTTGAAACCGTCATTGGTCTAGCTGCATGCTGATCTTTTTTGATTGTGTAGTCGAATCTAGGTCTTGGTTCAAAGAGGAAAGAAGGGTGCGGTGGGGTGGAGCATGAATCTAGGACATGGTTCAATGAGGAAAGGAGGGAGGGAAAGTAGTATAGACTAGCTATCCAGCCGCTTTGTTGGCCGAAAAGGGAAAAAGGGGGTAACCGAGTACACACATCTGTAAGGAACCCGACTCTTTGTTGAAAAGGGAAAGAAATTGGGGGTCGGGTAGTTTGTGCAGGACTAGATTTGCTGCCCTCACATCAGAAAAAGTTTCAAAGAGAACAAATATGGGACCAACGCAGATTTGCTGCTTGGCTACATACTCTGCATCACCCATTTATACGTGTGGACGCACATGGTGCTGGCATGCCCCATGTCCCATCCACATGATGGTGCAGTGTGTTTTGAGATGTTATGCTACTTGTATTGGTACTGTTTTAAATAAATGTCGAATTGAAGCTATTGTATTTTAAGCAATGCCACTCTCAGAATTAACTACTGAACTATTTTAAGAGAATTTCTCTGTTAATATGAATCAATGCAACCATTTTAGAAATGCTATTGTCCTATACTTTGTTTTCCATCAAGATAAGGTAGATGCTTCTTTTTGTGGCCGCATGTTTCATCCTCCTTTATTGGCAGTAATTGTTTCCTTTTTTGCCTCTGCTAAATCAGGGATATCTATTCAACTTGTTGCTATAGCAAACTTAAATGTCTCACCGGCGACTTTACTTGATTTCAGAGTAACTGCACAAAACGAGGTTGGATTTCCTATTCGTGTTGGCAGATTCGTACATGATCTTGTGTGCGTCATGACAGGTTGGTACTTGCCTTCATCCACATGATCGTGCAGTGTGTTTTGAGATGCTGTGCTACTTGTATTGGTACTATTTTAAATAAATTTTGAATTGAAGCTATTGTATTGCTGTCTTTTCGCATTAAGTAGTGAACAAAAATGGGACCAACCCAGACATTATGCTTGTTGCTTTGTTACAACAAACTCTGCATCACCCCCTTTATAAGTAGATGGAAGCACATGCTGTTGTTGCTGCGCCCACTCTCCCCTGAAACTGTTTATGCTTTTTGTTAATCTAATGCCGCTGGTGAAATTAAGCAATGCCACTCTCAGAATTAACTACTGAATCTTATTTCAAAACTGCAACACTTGTTAGGGATTGGCGGGATTACCATTTTTGTGGCCGCATGTTTCATCCTCCTTTATTGGCCAGTAATTGATTCCTTTTTTGCCTCTGTTAAAACAGGGATATCTATTCAACTTGTTGCTATTGCGACATTTTGCTTCGCTTAATTTTGGTGGAACTACACAAAATGAGACCGGATTTCCATATATGTGTTGAGATCTCTTTTAGATCCACCTCAAGCGTTGTTTCAAATCTTGGTCTTGAAAGGCCAGTACCTACTTTTATCAGAATTAACTACCGAATCTTAGTTCAAAACTGCAACACTTGTTACAGATCGGCGGGAGTACCATTTCTGTTAGGGATCGGCCGGAGTACATGTTTAAGAAATGTATTGTTCAGATAATGTCTCTGTTATTATATATCAGTTACAGTGTTTTACAAATGGTACTATCCTGCTTTGTAGTTCTTTCTACATGTTTAACCAAGGTATTGTTAAGATAATGTGTCTGTTAAAATGAATCAGTCGCATTGTTTTAGGAATGATACTTTTCTACTTTGTCGTTCTTTATACATGTTGAAACAAGGCATTTTTAAGATAATGTCTCAGTTAATATGAATGAATCACACTGATTGAGAATTGCTACTCTCCTGCTTTGTTTCCCATTAAGATAAGGTAGATCAGTAGATGTTTTTCTTCCGGGAGTACAAGTCATCAACCGTTATTTCTCAGTAACTGTTTCCCTTATACCTTTTGTTGCTTACAGGGATATGAAAATTAAAGCTCGGTTTTATTCCGACTTTGATTTTAGTTGAACTGCACAAAAGGAGCCAATGTGTCTAAGGCAAACTGTTGCATTAGTGGGTCCAGTTGGTCTTACCACTTTGCAGAAAGAAGCAGTCATTGTTTGCGCTACATTACACAAGGAATGATCGGGAAGCTTTACAGAGTATTAGTAGACGCTGGTGACATGACTAGTCTGCAGAGATGGCTGCTTTACTTGTGGTTCGGAGGAACACTGGGCAAACAAGTGCCCAAACAAGTACCAAGAAGCCAGGACAGGACTCCAAGTCTGTCAATGTCACTCTAAGCAACAATGATGGGGCATCTGGGTATGGTAATCTGTTTACCGTACTTTCAGTTTGTTAGTCCACCAATTTGTGGGTTGACACTGGGGCCACTATTCATGTGTGTGCTGATGTGTCTTTGTTTTCTGGCAGCATATAAATACGAAATCCACAGGGATGCTCAGCTTGATTTTAGTGGAACTGCACAAAATGTTCAGATGGTTCGTGTCCTCCATAATAATACTTCATCATGCACAATACATCAAATGGTTCTCTAATCATTCGTCTCACCTTGAGCCACCGGACTATCAGATGACAAACTGATGACAAACCCTGCCCGTTCCACAATCATAGGCATTACATATTTTTGTAACGCCCCGAGACCGACGCTCCAGACGCCTTCCATGTTTTGTGTGATCGTTGTGTGTATTTATTTGTTTGTTCCATTTCATCATGGCTTCATCCGCATTGCATCGGCACTCCGTTGCCGTCATGTTTTAAAACATGCATTCGTTCGTCGTTGCTGTTTCTCCCTTTGCCTTCATCACCTTCCCTTGGATCGCCTTGCCTGCGTTGACCGTTCCAGACCAATTGGGTTTTCGCCTCCGACCGTGACCGCCTAACCCCTCTTTGCGCAGAGCATCGACCCCTCGCCCGTGTCCGAAACTTCCCCGAACCCGAACCGGACTTTCGTTAC
The DNA here is from genome assembly GCF_002575655.3 of Aegilops tauschii subsp. strangulata. Lineage (NCBI taxonomy): Eukaryota > Viridiplantae > Streptophyta > Magnoliopsida > Poales > Poaceae > Aegilops > Aegilops tauschii. Next base: position 185,217,409 of record NC_053041.3, read on the forward strand.
CGATGGGTCCGGATCATCTCCAAACATCTATAAAAACATCTCCGTTTTCTTATTTGGTCTCCCTAGCCTATTTTTCCGGGACCGTCCGATTAAGATCGGAGGGACCAAATGCCCTCATCCAAAAATCGACTTGCTATATATAGACCCCCCCTAACCTAACCTAGACAAACCACCTAATTTCTAGGGATCCTACCTTGCCGCCGCCACTCCCTTCCTCGGGATCCCTCCTGATCCAGCCGCCACCCACCTCAGAGTCCCCATCCACCCAACCAGATCCACCTTCCCTTCCTCCAGAAGCACCAACTCCTCTCGATGCATGCTCGCCTCCTCCCTGCCTTCTTCACCAGCAACCACCGGAAGCCGCAGCCGCGCCTCCATCTCACTCTCTCGATCCAGATCGAGAGGGGTTTGATCCCCAGCCTCCTCGTCCTCCTCCTTACCTCGCCGGAGACCAGCACCGCAAGCCCCTACCTGCCGTCACTCTATCTGGACGGAAATCAGCCTCCCGAGGGAGCTCGTCGTCGCCCCGTTCACTGCTTCCCGGAGTTCTTCACCGTGAGGCCTTCTTCGAGCCGTGGCGCGCCAAGGTCTTCGTCGCCTCGCCTCCCTCGCCTCGCCGCGTCATCGCCGTGGCAACAACAGCAGTTCGCAAGCCCCGACACCGCTCCTCCTCTGCGCGCCCGTCGCTGCTCCTCGAGCCCCTCTGCTTCACCCTGCACCGAGCGACAAGACACGCCGTCGTGCGTTGACCCATCCTCTGCCTCGTGCTAAGCTCGCCCGAGCCTCACCTCCAGGACCCCATGCCGCCGGAGCAGACCAGCGCCCGCCGGCGACCGAACCATCAGGCCGTCCCCTGGCCCTTGCCTTTTCCTTCTGTTTCTTCGCGCTATCTCTCCTCTCTAAACTCTGTCGCTCTCTGCGTTTGTTCACAAGAGCATGCCCCTGCACCGAGCCGTCCCTGACCTCCATCTCGCTTCCCATGCCGCCGCCTTGCTCCGCCCTCGCCGTTGTCCCGCTGGTGAACAGCACCAGCAGGTCGTCCTCGCCGCCCCTCCTGTTCGTCTCGACCGCAAGTCCCGCGCCTGCTGGCTTCCTCTGCTTCGAGCGACAGGACGAGCGCCTCCCCGTCGTTGACCCGATCTGGCGCCAGCGTGGAGAAGCGCCAAGGCCCAGCTCGCCCTTCATCTCGCCTTCGCCCGTTGACCGCGGCCCAGCGTGCCCTTGCAGGCCTCCCTCTGCACCGACCCGGGCCATGGCCCACGGTGAGAAACCCCCCAGCACCTCCTTTTTCCCCTTCTATTGGGCCTGCTCTAGCCAGTTTCGGCCTGTTTAGATTTTTTTATCAGTCCGGCAAATTTGTCTAATTATCCAGTGAATTACAGTTTGCAGAAAAACCCCTAGAGTTCATGCATTTAATAACTCACAAGTGGTGCATCATATGTAAAAACTTTATATATGTAAAATGCTTAGGATTTCTGTCTAGTGTCATAATATGCAACTTTCATCCATGTTTAAAATGTTTAAATTGCTCTTTGCATTAATTTGCTTAAATGCCATGTTAAAATGTTTTATTTCATAACTAAATAACCGTAGCTCGGATTTAAATAAACTTAATATGTAAATGGGGTAGAAAAATGCATAGATTAACTTGGTGCACTTTATTTTGCTGTTTAACAACATTAAAATTGTGTTTATGGCAGGACAGTACCAAATCTAAAATATGCATATGAGGATTTTCCGGAATTGTTGTTTGTTGTTCCGGCCTCATTTAAACTTGCCTAAATAGTTAGTTTACTTATGCTTCTCCTTTTGCCATGTTTAACAACATTTAATATTGATGAGTAGCATAAACAAGAGCGAACTAAATAATTGATGTGGTGTTTTGTCAATATGCAACTCGTTGCATATTGAGCTCCACTTAATTTGTAGTATTGTTTGTTGCATTTTGCCATGCCATGCCTCATTAAATCGGACATGCATCATACTTGTTTGTGCGTCATGCCATGTGTATGTGGTGGTTGTTTACTATGTTGTTTGTTTCTTTCCGGGTTGCTTCTCTCGTTACCTTCGGTTTTGTTCCAGAGTTGTGAGGATTCGTTCGACTACATCCGTTTGTCTTCTTCACGAACTCGTTCTTCTTCCTAGCGGGATCTCAGGCAAGATGACCATACCCTCGAAATCACTTCTATCTTTGCTTGCTAGTTGTTCGTTCTATCGCTATGTTGTGCTACCTACCACTTGTTTATCATGCCTCCCATATTGCCATGTCAAGCCCCTAACCATCCTTTCCTAGCAAACCATTGTTTGGCTAAGTTAACGCTTTTGCCTAGCCCCTCTTATAACGTTGTTAGTTGCAGGTGAAGATGAAGTTTGTTCCATGTTGGGACATGTTTATGTTGGGATATCACAATATCTCTTATTTAATTAATGCATCTATATACTTGGTAAAGGGTGGAAGGCTCTGCCTTATGCCTGGTGTTTTGTTCCACTCTTGCCGCCCTAGTTTCCGTCATACCGGTGTTATGTTCCTTGATTTTGCGTTCCTTACGCGGTTGGGTGATTTATGGGACCCCTTAATAGTTCGCCTTGAATAAAACTCCTCCAGCAAGGCCCAACCTTGGTTTTAACATTTGCCACCTAAGCCTTTTTCCCTTTGGTTCTGCAGACTCAAGGGTCGTCTTTATTTTAACCCCCCGGGCCAGTGCTCCTCTGAGTGTTGGTCCAAACTAGAGCACCGTGCGGGACCATCCCTTGGCAACTTGGGTTACGTCGGTACCTGTACGCTTAGCATATCCGGTGTGCCCTGAGAACGAGATATGTGCAGCTCCTATCAGGATTTGTCGGCACAGCGGGTGGTCTTGCTGGTCTTGTTTTACCATTATCGAAATGTCTTGTAACCAAGGATTCCGAGAGTGATTGGGTCTTCCCGGGAGAAGGAATATCCTTCGTTGACCGTGAGAGCTTATAATGGGCTAAGTTGGGACACCCCTGCAGGGTATTATCTTTCGAGAGCCGTGCCCGCGGTTATGTGGCAGATGGGAATTTGTTAATATCCGGTTGTAGAGAACTTGACACTCGACTTAATTAAAACGCATCAACCACGTGCGTAGCTGTGATGGTCTCTTTTCGGCGGAGTCCGGGAAGTGAACACGGGTTTTGGGTTATTCTTGACGTAAGTAGGAGTTTAGGATCACTTCTTGATCATTACTAGTTGACGACCGTTCCGTTGCTCCTCTTCTCGCTCTTATTTGCGTATGTTAGCCACCATATATGCTTAGTGCTTGCTGCAGCTCCACCTCACTACCCTTTCCTACCCATAAGCTTAAATAGTATTGATCTCGCGGGTGTGAGATTGCTGAGTCCTCGTGACTCATTAGATGCTTCCAAACAGTTGCAGGTGCCGACGATACCAGTGCAGGCGACGCAACCGGGCTCAAGTGGGAGTTCGACGAGGACCTTGGTCGTTACTATGTTTCGTTTCCTGTTGATCAGTAGTGGAGCCCAGTTGGGACGATCGGGGATCTAGCAGTTGGGTTATCTTCTTTCTTTTGGCTTTGACCGTAGTCGGTCTATGTGTGTACTCTGATTGATGTATGATTTATTTAAGTATTGTGTGAAGTGGCGATTGTAAGCCAACTCTCTTTGTCCCATTCTTGTTCATTACATGGGATTGTGTGAAGATGACCCTTCTTGCGACAAAACCTACAATGCGGTTATGCCTCTAAGTCGTGCCTCGACACGTGGGAGATATAGCCGCATCGTGGGTGTTACAAGTTGGTAATCAGAGCCATCCCCGACTTAGGAGCCCCCTGCTTGATCGAATCGCTGACGTTGTTGAGTCTAGAAAAAATGTTTTGAGTCTTAGGATTATATATATCGGAGAGTAGGATTCTTTTTACTCCTCAGTCCCTTCGTCGCTCTGGTGAGGACTCCTGACGTAGATGTTTTGACTCTCCTCTCCCCAAATTTCACTAAAATTTCTTTTAGGATCACGCGGGTATCTTGGAATCGTTCTGATGGTTTTGTGACGAGAACATTGTTCTTGGTGCCTCCTGACATTTAGGGGTTGTGGCAGTGTCCCGGGGAGTTGAGCTCCGAGGTGTTGTCGTCACAATTTTATCGTTGCAATTCTGGAATACCTGAGTTTCGCCGGCATAGAAAATATCTTTTATGCAGTTGTTGGTGAGATCACCTCGACGCCACCCAGTACTGGGGCGGGAGTTCGGGAGTATTGCTATAACTCGTATAACGGATGCTTTTCGAAGGTTGAGGTACACGATTTCCGGAGTTTTCTTGGTTATGTGTTGAAGGATGGATACAACTGGATCTAGGTATTGTTAGTTTGGGTGAGATATATTGTGTCCCCTATATCCTCAACACCTGATTGCATAACCAGAAAGTTTCGGGAGTTTATAAGTGGGAATTCAAGTAGCTCCTAGGATATCTTTCCGACAGATGCATGATATGAGATTGGGGTTCGACGTCTAGTGGTCCGCCTTTCCACGGTTGGTTTTATAGTGGTCTCATAGTGTCTTAAAGAGTCCTTGGCTATGCCGACTCGGGGACGCTTCGTATTTCATGTGCACTGCCTTGTACATGATGGTGCTGTACGATCGAGACCGTGTGGGCCCCACCACAAAAACTTCGGACGAAATCTCTATCATATGTTTGTTGCGGCTTATTCTGCGAGCCAATCCTTTGTTTTGTTTTAAGTTCTGGTATTCGAGTTGCTTCGAAGTCAAGTGTTGATTCCATACCTTTCCTAAGCGGTGTTCTCATACTTCTATGTGAATACCAATCCTTCTTGATCATCGAGATTATCATGCCAATTCTTTCCAACCGACGTGCTCTTTTTCAAGTGGATCCGATCATTTCAACATTCGCGAGATCAATTCTCAGTTCTTTGCAACGGTGTTTGCTTCATCCGTCCCAAGTTGTCTTTGTTTTCCCGCCCTCCCACCCTTTTCTTCAAGGACTCAGATTTCTTAATCAGGTATCCTTTTTTATTGATGCGAAGTCTCTTCATTATTTTCTTTCAATGTTCTTATCCGGTGATTTCCCATGAAGATACTAACGGAGCTTCAAGTTTATTATTCTTCGTTCTTTTTCTTCTCCGGTGGACTCAAGTCAAGCTTTCAGTGTTGATCGTATTCTTTTCCTCGTTTCAAATGCTTTCTCATGTCGGTGCATCTCTTAATCATCCACCTCTTGCTATTCATGTTATCTGGAGTGCTGAAGATATCTCAGAAGATTCGCATTTCCATTCCCAATCCGTTCAAGCTATCTCGAGGTTGTTATCTCTTTTGAGCCATTTAATTCAACCGGCGCAATCTTTCTTTTAATCATTCAACGGTGTATCTTTTGAGTGGGCCCTAACCCACAGGTTTTTTTCCCAGGATCTTACCTGACTTTTCTAATTTATCCAGAGCGATTCGCAAAGTCTTTCGAAGTTTGACGTAAGAATGAATTTTCATCAGTCATATTCCTTCTCCAAGATCACTTTCAAAATATTTTCATCATTGGGTCATCATTTCTATTCTTCTTTGTTCCGAAGTGCCTCAACAATTTTGGTGGTTCTCGTCATCTTCTCAGCATGTGAAGACCGAAGAAGAGTTTCTCTTCAATCTTATCCGTTCTCTCAAAGATGCGAAGTTCAAGCGTGTTGCCATCCTCTCATAATTGTTTTCGATTGTGAGAATTCTTTTCACCCATCCGGAGCAATTCAGGAGTCTTTTCAGTTTGATTCTCCAGAGCCCATCATCTCAAAATTATTCATTCCAGCTTTCAGCTCTTGTTCTCCAAATCTTACCGGTGCATCATTCAAGTTTTATCTAATTAGCTCGGGATCTCTGTGTTCACTTGTATCTAAATTCTCTCAAGTATCTTCGTTCATTTCCTAATTCTTCTCGGTGTTTCTTTATCTTTTCTTCGTTCATTTTCAATTCTTCCGGTGGTTCGCTCAAGAGTTCTCTTCCTTCGTTATCATATAGATTCATTCGTTCTTTCCAATCCTACCGGTGATTCGTTGAAGACCTTCCCAAGTTTGCGCAATATCTATCTTAATCCTTTCTACAAAAATAAGTAGTATGCAAATCCGTTGCTTGTCATCAATTTAAATTGGTGAAGGATATGCATAACATAATTCTTATTCTTGTTTCATCCAAGTGATTAATTTCTTCTTTCCGGAGTTGTTCATCATTTCACATCCTCGGTTCGAGTTGCTTCATCTTTCTTTTCCAGAGTTCCAAGTTTTCCGCATTACCTCGTCGCGAAGCTCCATCTAAATCATTGCAAGGCTTCACCTTGTTCTTTCAACCTCTCTTTGTTTCTATCATCCTTTTATTACCGGAGTTCTTCATGGAGGCTCTACATGGTGGTTCATCAAGGATTCTTTTCATTCTCAATTGTTCTTCAAGATTTCTCTTGAAGTTAAGATCAGCCAAGCTATACTCTAAAAAATAAACATGGTGCTCAACACATGTTTTGTTTTGAGGAGCTCAAGTATTCTTCATCTTGCATTCCAAAGTGCAATTCTTTCTACCTTATCTTTTGAGGTGGTGTTATATCATTCTTGACAATCCCCCTTCATGGTTCATGATTCACAAGTTGTCCGGAATGACATATTTTAAAACCATCAATTTCAATTCGTTCACGAGATCTTTTCAATCCTTTAATCTCTTTGTTGGAGTTATCTTGTGTCATATTTCACCTAAAGCCTTCCCTAAGGAATGTAGCTATTATGGTGCTTATCAATGATCCAAGTTTTCTCCTATCCTCTTGGTGAAAGAAGTTTTTCATCGCCTTGGTGCTCTCACTCAAACCAATGGCTTCCTTTAGTGGCCGTTTGTCACCTCATAATGTTGAGATGTTTCCATAAGCCCACTACAAGCTTATTCTTTTCGTTGTTGGTTTTCCAACAACTCCGTTCAATCCTACTTCATAAGGATGCTCTTTAAAATTCATTTATGGTAGGAGATGTTGGTTTCATTCTTCGTTCTATTCACTCCAACTATCTAACTATCATGCATTGTTTCTGGAGGCTTTGTGATGTTGCTCTCTTCGACCAATCATCTTGTTTTGTCAACATCATGTAATTTTTTCCTTTCTTATCCGTTTAGCCGGAGTGTCGTGTTTTCATTCGAGTTCTCTCATCTTATCAAGTTTTGTCTCCTTCCTCAACCGGAGGGCTGTCTGAAATCTTTCTTACCCCTTGTGCCATTCTTTCATTAGTTCTGGAGGCAGTGTGTTGTTAATTTCATCGAGTATCCTCTCATCTTGTCAAGGTCATGTTCAATTCCTTCCATTTACAGTCAGAGTGCTGTCCAAATTATATCATTCTTATTCCTTCTTTATCTTGTTTTAACCGGAGTGTTGTGTCTATCATTCCTCTTCTAATCGGAGTCTCATCCAAGTGCTTTCTTTTTGCCAAGTTCATATTCTATGCCTTCCATTTCCAACCGGAGTGTTGTCGTAATTGATCCTTATCGTTCCTTGTACATCTCATTTCAACCGGAGTGCTTGCATGTACTTCTTGTCCATTGTAACCCTTTTCTTATGTCTTTCAACCTACAAGGTTCCCGTAATGTTCCTTATTCCTCTTTTCTAACGGATTGTTTTCAACTTTGTTCATCTTCGTTGTATTCTCTCTTTTAATTCGTTCAATCTCTCAAGGTTCGTGGTTTCACTCGTTTGTCAAAGAAGCAACTTAGTTTACCTCTTCTCTTCCTTTTCTGCTTCTCTCCGGTGCCATCCTAGATCTCGGGACGAGATCCTCTTGTAGTGGTGGAGTGTTGTAAAGCCCCGAGACCGACGCTCCAGATGCCTTTCATGTTTTGTGTGATCATTGTGTGTATTTATTTGTTTGTTGCATTTCATCATGGCTTCATCCGCATTGCATCGGCACTCCGTTGCCGTCATGTTTTAAAACTTGCATTCGTTCATCGTTGCCGTTTCTCCCTTTGCCTTCATCACCATCCCTCGGATCGCCTTGCCTGCGTTGACCGTTCCACACCAATTGGGTTTTTGCTTCCGACCGTGACCGCCTAACCCCTCTTTGCGCAGAGCATGGACCCCTTGCCCGTGTCCGAAACTTCCCCGAACCCGAACCGGACTTTCGTTACCGATGGGTCCGGATCATCTCCAAACATCTATAAAACATCTCCATTTTCTTATTTGGTCTCCCTAGCCTATTTTTCCGGGACCGTCCGATTAAGATCGAAGGGACCAAATGGCCTTATCCAAAAATCGACTTGCTATATATAGACCCCCCTAACCTAACCTAGACAAACCACCTAATTTCTAGGGATCCCACCCTGCCGCCGCCACTCCCTTCCTTGGGATCCCTCCTGATCCAGCCGCCACCCACCTCAGAGTCCCCATCCACCCAACCAGATCCACCTTCCCTTCCTCCCGAAGCACCAATTCCTCTTGATGCATGCTCGCCTCCTCCCTGCCTTCTTCACTAGCAACCACCGCAAGCCGCAGCCGCGCCTCCAGCTCACTCTCTCGATCCAGATCGAGAGGGGTTTGGTCCCCATCCTCCCCGTCCTCCTCCTTAACTCGCCGGAGACCAGCAGCGCAAGCCCCTGCCTGCCGTCACTCTATCTGGACGGAAATCAGTCTCCCGAGGGAGCTTGTCGTCGCCCCGTTCACTGCTTCCCGGAGTTCTTCACCGCGAGGCCTTCTTCGAGCCGTGGCGCGCCGAGGTCTTCGTCGCCTCGCCTCGCTGCGTCATCGCCGCGGCAACAGCAGCAGTTTGCAAGCCCCGGCACCGCTCCTCCTCTGCGCGCCCGTCGCTGCTCCTCGAGCCCCTCTGCTTCACCCTGCACCGAGCGACAAGACACGCCGTTGTGCGTTGACCCATCCTCTGCCTCACGCTAAGCTCGCCCGAGCCTCACCTCCAAGACCCCGCGCCGCCGGAGCAGACCAGCGCCCGCCGGCGACCGAACCACCAGGCCGTCCCCTGGCCCTTGCCTTTTCCTTCTGTTTCTTCTCGCTGTCTCTCCTCTCTAAACTCTGTCGCTCTCTGCGTTTGTTCACAGGAGCATGCCCCTGTACCGAGCCGTCCCCGACCTCCATCTCGCTTCCCACGCCGCCGCCTTGCTCCGCCCTCGCCGTTGTCCCGCCGGTGAACAGCACCAGCAGGTCGTCCTCGCCGCCCCTCCTGTTCGTCTCGACCGCAAGTCCCGCGCCTGCTGGCTTCCTCTGCTTCGAGCGACAGGACGAGCGCCTCCCCGTCGTTGACCCGATCTGGCGCCAGCGTGGAGAAGCGCCAAGGCCCAGCTCGCCCTTCATCTCGCCTTCGCCCGTTGACCGCGGCCCAGCGTGCCCTTGCAGGCCTCCCTCTCCACCGACCCGGGCCATGGCCCATGGTGAGAAACCCCCCAGCGCCTCCTTTTTCCCCTTCTGTTGGGCTTGCTCCAGCCAGTTTAGGCCTGTTTAGGTTTTTTTATCAGTCCGGCAAATTTGTCTAATTATCCAGTGAATTACAGTTTGCAGAAAAACCCCTAGAGTTCATGCATTTAATAACTCACAAGTGGTGCATCATATGTAAAAACTTTATATATGTAAAATGCTTAGGATTTCTGTCTAGTGTCATAATATGCAACTTTCGTCCATGTTTAAAATGTTTAAATTGTTGTTTGCATTAATTTGCTTAAATGCCATGTTAAAATGATTTATTTCATAACTAAATAACCGTAGCTCGGATTTAAATAAACTTAATATGTAAATGGAGTAGAAAAATGCATAGATTAACTTGGTGCACTTTATTTTGCTGTTTAACAACATTAAAATTGTGTTTATGGCAGAACAGTACCAAATGTAAAATATGCATATGAGGATTTTCCGGAATTGTTGTTTGTTGTTCCGGCCTCATTTAAACTTGCCTAAATAGTTAGTTTACTTATGCTTCTCCTTTTGCCATGTTTAACAACATTTAATATTGATGAGTAGCATGAACAAGAGCGAACTAAATAATTGATGTGGTGTTTTGTCAATATGCAACTCGTTGCATATTGAGCTCCACTCGATTTGTAGTATTGTTTGTTGCATTTTGCCATGCCATGCCTCATTAAATCGGACATGCATCATACTTGTTTGTGCGTCATGCCATGTGTATGTGGTGGTTGTTTACTATGTTGTTTGTTTCTTTCCGGGTTGCTTCTCTCGTTACCTTCGGTTTCGTTCCGGAGTTGTGAGGATTCGTTCGACTACATCCGTTTGTCTTCTTCATGGACTCGTTCTTCTTCCTAGCGGGATCTCAGGCAAGATGACCATACCCTCGAAATCACTTCTATCTTTGCTTGCTAGTTGTTCGTTCTATCGCTATGTTGCGCTACCTACCACTTGTTTATCATACCTCCCATATTGCCATGTCAAGCCCCTAACCATCCTTTCCTAGCAAACCGTTGTTTGGCTAAGTTACCGCTTTTGCCTAGCCCCTCTTATAGCGTTGTTAGTTGCAGGTGAAGATGAAGTTTGTTCCATGTTGGGACATGTTTATGTTGGGATATCACAATATCTCTTATTTAATTAATTAATGCATCTATATACTTGGTAAAGGGTGGAAGGCTCGGCCTTATGCCTGGTGTTTTGTTCCACTCTTGCCGCCCTAGTTTCCGTCATACTGGTGTTATGTTCCTTGATTTTGCGTTCCTTACGCGGTTGGGTGATTTATGGGACCCCCTTGACAGTTCGCCTTGAATAAAACTCCTCCAGCACGGCCCAACCTTGGTTTTAACATTTGCCACCTAAGCCTTTTTCCCTTGGGTTCTGCAGACTCAAGGGTCATCTTTATTTTAACCCCTCGGGCCAGTGCTCCTCAGAGTGTTGGTCCAAACTAGAGCACCGTGCGGGACCATCCCTTGGCAACTTGGGTTACGTCGGTACTTGTACGCTTAGCTTATCCGGTGTGCCCTGAGAACGAGATATGTGCAGCTCCTATCGGGATTTGTCGGCACAACGGGTGGTCTTGCTGGTCTTGTTTTACCATTGTCGAAATGTCTTGTAAACCGGGATTCCGAGACTGATCGGGTCTTCCCGGGAGAAGGAATATCCTTCATTGACCGTGAGAGCTTATAATGGGCTAAGTTGGGACACCCCTGCAGGGTATTATCTTTCGAGAGCCGTGCCCGCGGTTATGTGGCAGATGGGAATTTGTTAATATCCGGTTGTAGAGAACTTGACACTCGACTTAATTAAAACGCATCAACCGTGTGCGTAGCCGTGATGGTCTCTTTTCGGCGGAGTCCGGGAAGAGAACACGGCTTTTGGGTTATGTTTGACGTAAGTAGGAGTTCAGGATCACTTCTTGATCATTACTAGTTGACGACCGTTCCGTTGCTCCTCTTCTCGCTCTTATTTGCGTATGTTAGCCACCATATATGCTTAGTGCTTGCTGCAGCTCCACCTCACTACCCTTTCCTACCCATAAGCTTAAATAGTCTTGATCTCACGGGTGTGAGATTGCTGAGTCCTCGTGACTCACCAGATACTTCCAAACAGTTCTAGGTGCCGACGATACCAGTGCAGGTGACGCAACCGAGCTCAAGTGGGAGTTCGACGAGGACCTTGGTCGTTACTATGTTTCGTTTCCTGTTGATCAGTAGTGGAGCCCAGTTGGGACGATCGAGGATCTAGCAGTTGGGTTATCTTCTTTCTTTTGGCTTTGACCGTAGTCGGTCTATGTGTGTACTCTGATTGATGTATGATTTATTTAAGTATTGTGTGAAGTGGCGATTGTAAGCCAACTCTCTTTATCCCATTCTTGTTCATTACATGGGATTGTGTGAAGATGACCCTTCTTGCGACAAAACCTACAATGCGGTTATGCCTCTAAGTCGTGCCTCGACACATGGGAGATATAGCCGCATCGTGGGTGTTACAATTTTGAATTGGAAAAGCTTGTCAAAGTTGACGTTAGTTTAATATATTGGAATTAGAAAACCTTGTCAATTTTTGCTGATTGATGTTAGCTAGAAGACATGCATTTGATATTTTTGAGTGGGACGCCCTTTGCTGTGAGCAACGTCGATCGTTTCTTCCTATTCCTGTCTTCAGTTCAAAAGTAAATATTTACTCTGTTGAGATGCATAGTGACATGAATGTTGACTTATGTAAGATATTTTACGAGTTTGTTTTGAATATTGTCTATGTAATGCTAGGCCTGGTGTTTGATTGCAAAGTTGAGCTTGGAATGTTGTGGCATGCGGCATCACGAGCTGTTCACCGTGCCTCCTGAGAATAATGCTTCGTATTGTTTTGCATGTCGATCTAATGCCAGTGATTTGCTTGTAGGAAGATCATCCTCTTCTGTTGTTTCCGTGCTTAAGAATTTCATCATCTTATGTTTCATTCATAGCCTATACGACAAGTCGGGTATGTTAGACGTGAAACCATATGATCTTTCGACCCACTCATCGCCGTGATTGGATCGTCGTTTTCCAACCAAAACCGCTTGTAAAACTGACGCTTGTAAATAAAAGCAGATGGTCTCGGGCGAAGCGCTTGGTTGGTCGATTTTGACTAGTAAAATATACACCGGTCTCTCAAATTACACGCGTAACCCGCCGGTTTTACTTACAGACCTCGGGCCCTCGGTTTCATTACGCCTGTATTTTACGTGTTGTTTCTGATGACGAGTAAATTACAGTTGTATCTTAATACAGTTGTGAAATAAACCAGAGCTCCCAAGTGCGGCATTACCATTTCATGCCGTCTCAGTCTCTCGAAGGTGCTCATAGGCGTCCGATGATCCTGGCTTCCTGAATGAGCAACGGGCGCTGTATCAGACCATCCGTAGGGCCCGCGAGGCCCTCTCCGTCGTCCTTCGAGTTGTTGCGCTCGCCGTGGCGCCAAGCATTGTTAACATGGTCAATGAACATGAGGATTCAATAGATGACTTTATTTTGACTGGTTGACAGTAGGGACCCACTAGGGCCATAGCCGTACGTACGCAAGTGCCTCCTTATTATGTACAACTATTTTTTTTGCTTCCTCCTGGTTTCTTGACATCACGGTCCCACACCATTGTCAACCTATGTAGTCAATAAACGATAGAATTGCACAAGGTGCGGTCGACAGCTGGGACCAAGCAGCTCGAGTAGTATTTGTGTTTTTGAGGCGTGAGCACTGCAGAGTTTTTCTTGGCGATGTTTTCGTTGTTGTTCAGAGGAGAGTAGGGTATTAACTGGGCGGGCTGTGGCCCGTCTAGCCCAGGACAGATATCCAACCCAGATATTAATTTTTTTCAAGATGAAAATGGCTAGCCCAGCTATACGTTTTTTTGAGGAATACCCAGGCAAGGTCAACTTGTTATTCTCCGCCCCGCTGGGCTGCAAATCTTTCCTAGGAGGGATGCATTAGGCTTAACCGGAAAATGGGCTTTAAAAAATAATAAATGGGATGCAATTATAAAAACTGGGCAGTAACTATAAAAAAATGCACCACGCACGGAATTAGTTTATAAAATATATTTATGGATTTTGAAAATCTTAATTTTTAATTGTTGCGCGTGCAATGTTTTGTTAGATTTTTACGTAATACAAATTTATATTTAATGTGACTAGAAATTTCGGATAAAAATATTTCGGATCCCATCAAAATGTGGGTAATTTTATTGAATTCTGTCTTGAACGGTTGGTTGAAATTATTAATCATTGTCCTAGCTAGAAATGGGGCGGTACTTTTAACAAACTGTAAATGGGCTATAGTAAATTCCATTAGAATTCAAAAATGGGCTGTACATTCTTACAAATCGCAAATGGGCTATAAGTTCTCTCCCACACACTTGTGGGCCTACTAAGTTGACGTGTCCCCTAAAAAAGAAGTTGACTCGTATGCAAGGCTTTGTCAACTTATTATAGTCAGCACACGGTTCTAGCAGCAGTGGCCATTGGATGTCCATCCAACGGATGCCGTGCTTCTTCTTCAATCTCGGATATTCTAGCTTCACCCGCCCAAAAAAAGATTCCTGCCCCTGATATCTGGGGCACACTGTTTTGGAAGCTGACCTGTGGGTCTACTAAGTTGACGCGTACCAAGGGCTTTGTCAACTTAGTCAATATGAACGATTCTAGCTGCAGTGACCGTACGATGTCCATCCAACGGCCGTAGTCCTTCTTCAACCTCTGGTCTTCTTGCTCCAGCCGCCCAAAGCAGCGCCGGTCGTGCCGCGTGCTCCTGCCTCCCGTGGCTGGCTGTGATGCCGCGGAGGCCTCACCGCCCCCTACTACTCCCACCGCTGGCCAGGCCATCCCCCTACTCACCCACACCCCATGTTATTCCACGGCGACGGCAGCCTCACACCGCAGCCGAACCAGTGAACCCTCGTACTCCTCTCCGCGCGGGCTTCCACTGTCGCGTCTTCCCCGGCTCCGCGTCGTCCCCTTCCTAGGCCTCTCCGTCGTCCACCGCCCTGGTGCTCTTGGCACGGCATGGTCAACGTGGTCAAGGAACGGCTTCCATCGGACGTGGACTGTACGTGGAGAGGCTGACAGCTGGGTCCACGACGGCAGCAAGGAAGTGCCTCCTGATTACGCGGAAAATAATGATTCCTCCACCTAACAGCAGGGACCCATCGGACGGGCCAGCGTATTTCGTGAAACAAATGTTTGCCCCCTGACTGCTGGGACCCACCGGACGGGCCACTGTATTGCGCGAAAAAAATGTTCCCCCCGCTGTCAGCTCGGACCCATCGGAAGTGCCTCCTTATTACGAACAAAAAAAATGAATACTCCCCCTGCTGGTTGGGACCCACCTTGGTGGGAGGCTGACTTGTGGGCCTACTAAGTTGACGGGGATGGAGTGCTTTGTCAACTTAGTCAATATGAACGATTCTAGCTCCAGTGACCGTACGATGTCCATCCAACGGCCGTAGTGCTTCTTCAACCTCTGGTCTTCTTGCTCCAGCCGCCCAAACCGGCGCCGGTCGTGCCTCGTGCTCCTGCCTCCCATGGCCGGCTGCGATGCGGCGGAGGCCTCATCGCCCCCTATTACTCCCACCGCTGGCCAGGCCATCCCTCTACTCACCCACACCCCCTGTTATTCTGCAGCGACGACAGCCTCACACCGCAGCGAACCAGTGAACCCTTGTACTCCTCTACGCGTGGGCATCCACTGCCACGTCTTCCCCGGCTCCGCGTCGTCCCCTTACTAGGCCCCGCCGTCGTCCACCACCCTGGTGTTCTCGGCGCGGTGTGGTCAACATGGTCAAGGAATGGCTTCCATCGGACGTGGACTGTACATGGAGAGGCTGACAGCTGGGTCCACGGTCGCAACAAGGAAGTGCCTCATTACGCGCAAAATAATTATTCCTCCACCTGACAGCGGGGACCCACCGGACGGGCCACCGTATTTCGTGAAAAAAAACGTTTCCCCATGACTGCTGGGACCCACCAGCGACATCTTCGCACGCAAGGAAGTGCGTCCTAGCAAAAAAAAACCGATTCACCCCCTGACTGCTGGGACCCACCAGCTACATCTTTGCACGCAAGGAAGTGCCTGACAGTCGGGACCCACCTGGTCGAAGCGTACGTAGCGTTGTCATTCTGGTCACGAACATGTACGTACATACTGGTCGATGTAGAGGCGCACACGTGTCGTAGTAGAGGCGCACACGTAGCATGTACACGTACGTACATCGGCCAGGGTGCAAGAAAGTAAATACGGCCACGTACGTACATACGGGCGGGGTCTCGAACGCCTACTCGCGCGTACGTATGGCCATGCACTGCAAAAAAAAGACACATCCGTGACATTTTGGGCCGAACGAATTTTTTTGTCATACATATGACACTTCTATGACGATAACTGTGACAAAACCGGTATCATCATAGATGTGGTGGGCTCCTACTTCTATGACAAAAAATCATGACAGAAAATGGGATTTTTGTCCTGGGCGGGCCGGAGACGCAGCTGCATGACATTCTTTGGGCCGTCCATGACGGAAAAAACCGTGGTAGAAGCGAGGGCGAGGAAAATTTCAGGGAGTTCCCGGTTACGGTGGGAGGTCGGGGGCCGAGCGATGCACGTTTCTCTCGTAAACGTACGCGCGTGTGTGCGAGACGTTGGCTCTAACTGAACCCGAGTGAGGTGTTGGGCTCTAACTGAACCCGAGCGATTGCACTGCAGACTACGCGTTATTGAACCCGAGCGATCGATCGATGGCTGTTAACTGAACCCGATCGAGCGATTCCTTCGCTACAGCTGCTAACTGAAGCCGATCGATGCTGCCTCTGGATGAACAGTGAGTGTTGCTGGGGGGTTTGGATGAACAGTTCCCGGTGGGGGTGGATGAACAGGACCCCGTGGTGTTGCCTCTGGATGAACAGGACCCCGATCGATCGAGCCGGTTGGGGCTGGATGAACAGGACCCCGTGGAGGCAGGATGAACAGGACCACCCCGTGGAGGGCAGGATGAACAGGACCACCCCGTGGAGGGCTGGATGAACAGTAGCCCATGGAGGGGTGGTTGAACAGGAGCCCGTGGAGAGGGCTGGTTGAACAGTAGCCGGTGGAGTAGCGCGTGGTGGAGGCTGGATGAACAGGAGCCCGTGGATGAACAGTCGCAGGTGGAAGCTGGAGGAGATCGACGGTGGATGAACAGTAGCCCGTGGAGGCTGGAGGGGGTCCACGGTGGAGATGAACAGTATCCCGTGGAGTCCCGTTTTGCGGTACGCCACACCCCTCCCGATGAACAGGACCCCCGTTTCGACCGTAGCGCTCCAACACAAGTCCGTTTCCTCCGTTTTGCGGTACACCACACCCCTCCCGATCAATAGGACCCCCGTTTCGACCGTAGGAGGTCCGTTTCCTCCCTTTTGCGGTATGCCAGACCCCTCCCGATGAACAGGATCCCGTTTCAAATGTGGCCGGTCAAACACAAGGCCGTTTCCTCCGTTCTGCGGTACGCCAGGCCTCGTTTCCATCGGCTGTTTCGTCCAAGCCCTCCCGATGCACACGACGACGCATTCCGTTCCGACCCAGCCGGTTGGCTCCCCATGAACACGACGACGACGCTGTTTCTCCATTCCGACCCAGCCATGTACACGAGCCCTGGCCGTACGTATGCGCGAGTAGGCGTTCGAGACCCTGCCCGTATGTACGTACGTGGCCGTATTTTCTTTCTTGCACACTGGCCGCTGTACGTACGTGTACATGCTACGTGCGCGCCTCTACTACGACACGTGCGCGCCTCTACATCCACCAGTATATATGTATGTACACGTTCGCGACCAGAATGACAACGCTACGTACGCTTCGACCAGGTGGGTCCCGACTGTCAGGCACTTCCTTGCCTGCGAAGATGTAGCTGGTGGGTCCCAGCAGTCAGGGGGGCAAATCATTTTTTTTGCCCGAACGCACTTCCTTGTGTGCAAAGATGTAGCTGGTGGGTCCCAGCAGTCAGGGGGAACTTTTTTTGGCGAAATACAGTGGCCTGTCCGGTGGGTCCCAGCCGTCAGGTGGAGAATCATTATTTTCCGCGAAATAAGGAGGCACTTCCTTGCTGCGGCCGTGGACCCAGCTGTCAGCCTCTCCACGTACAGTCCACGTCCGATGGAAGCCGTTCCTTGACCACGTTGACCACGCCGCGCCGAGAGCACCAGGCCGGTGGACGACGGCGGGGCCTAGGAAGGGGACGACGGGGAGCCGGGGAAGACGCGGCAGTGGAAGCCCGCGCGGAGAGGAGTACGAGGGTTCACTGGTTTGGCTGCAGTGTGAGGCTGTCGTCGCCGCAGGGCCTGGCCAGCGGTGGGAATAGTAGGGGGCGGTGAGGCCTCCGCGGCAGCACAGCCGGCCACGGGAGGCAGGAGCATGCGGCACGACCGGCGCTGCTTTGGGCGGCTGGAGCAAGAAGACCAGAGGTTGAAGAAGCACTACGGCCGTTCGATGGATATCGTACGGTCACTTGAGCTAGAATCGTTCATATTGACTACCGTTGACAAAGGCCCCCGTCCCAGTCAACTTAGTAGGCCCACAAGTCAGCCTCCCACCATGGTGGGTCCCAGCTAGCAGGGGGAGTATTCATTTTTTTGTGCGTAATAAGGAGGCACTTCCTTGCGTGCGAAGATATAGCTGGTGGGTCCGAGCTGTCAGCGGCGGTAACGTTTTTTTCGCGAAATACAGAGGCCCTTTCGGTGGGTCCCTGATGTCAGGTGGAGGAATCATTATTTTGCGCGTAATAAGGAGGCATTTCTTTGCGTGCGGCCATGGACCCAGCTGTCGGCCTCTCCACGTACAGTCCACTTCAGATGCATGTCGGTCGTTGACCACGTTGACCAGGCCGCGCCGAGAGCACCAGGGCGGTGGACGATGGCGAGGCCTAGGAAGGGAATGACACGGAGGCAGGGAAGACTTGGCAGTTGTTTCCCAGGCGGAGGGGAGTACGACTGTGTCACGCCCAAGATGCGACCCTATCCTAAAGGAACACGAAGGTCCCACCAAGGATAGAAGCGCATCTTGAAGACGCTTTTGCAAGGTGGATATTATTACATCAACATTACATAATATTTGGGGATACATACAAGGCATACAAATGCCGCAAGAATATATCAATACATCATACATAAGCTCAACATCCGACTACGGATGAAACATAAACAGAAACTCAAATGACATCCACCCTGCTAGCCCAGGCTGCCGACCTGGAACCTATCCCCTGATCGAAGAAGAAGCAGAAGAAGAACTCCAAGACAAGTAAACCTCGCTCTCGCGTCATGATCATCGCAAAACCTGTACCTGCAACTGGTGTTGTAGTAATCTGTGAGCCACGAGGACTCAGCAATCCCATTACCATGGGTATCAAGACTAGCAAAGCTTAATGGGAAAGGAATGGATAAGGTGGTGAGGTTGCAGCAGCGACTAAGCATGTATGGTGGCTAACTTACGCAAATGAGAGCGAGAAGAGAAACAAAGGAACGGTCGTGAACTAACAATGATCAAGAAGTGATCCTGAACTCCTACTTATGTCAAACATAGCCCAGAAACCGTGTTCACTTCCCGGACTCCGCCGAGAAGAGACCATCACGGCTACACACGCGGTTGATGTGTTTTAATAAAGGTCAAATGTCAAGTTCTCTACAACCGGATATTAACAAATTCCCATCTGCCACATAACCGCGGGCACGGCTTTCGAAAGATAATACCCTGCAGGGGTGTCCCAACTTAGCCCATTATAAGCTCTCACGGTCAACGAAGGATATTCCTTCTCCCGGGAAGACCCGATCAGTCTCGGAATCCCGGTTACAAGACATTTCGACAATGGTAAAACAAGACCAGCAAAGCCGCCCGATGCGCCGACATCCCGATAGGAGCTGCACATATCTCGTTCTTAGGGCAACACCGGATGAGACATCCTACGAGTAAAAACCAGACCTCGAGTTTCCACGAGGGGGCCCCGCAGTCTACTCAGTTCGGACCAACACTTAGAGAAGCACTGGCCCGGGGGGAGGGGGGTTAAATAAAGATGACCCTCGAGAGAGCAACTCCCCAGGGAAAAGAAATAGGCTAGGCAAATGGTAAAACCAAGGTTGGGCCTTGCTGGAAGAGTTTTATTCAAAGCGAACTGTCAAGGGGTTCCATAAATCACCCAACCGTGTAAGGAACGCAAACTCCGGGAACATAACACCGGTATGACGGAAACTAGGGCGGCAAGAGTGGAACAAAACACCAGGCATAAGGCCGAGCCTTCCACCCTTTACCAAGTATATAGATGCATTAATAATATAAGAGATATTGTGATATCCCAGCATAAACATAATCCAACATGGAGCAATCTTCATCTTCACCTACAACTAACAACGCTATAAGAGGGGCTGAGCAAAGCGGTAACATAGCCAAACAACGGTTTGCTAGGAAGGGTGACAAAGGTTAGGGGTTCATGGCAATTTGGGAGGCTGGAGGAGCAAGTGATAGGTAGCGCAGCAAAGCGATAGAACGAAGCAACTAGCATAGCAATGATAGTAATGAGATCCAAGGTGACGGTCATCTTGCCTGAAATCCCGCTAGGAAGAAGAGCGAATCCATGAAGAAGATGAAGTCACGAAGACGAACGAATCCTCACGATCGCAATGACACGTGAACTATCGAGAAGAACCACACCACAAGGTGAACACACCACACATGAACACGGCATGATGCTCACTCGAGAATGATGCATGACAAGGCTATATGAAGCTACTCATGACAAGAGATGATGCATACAAGAGCAACACATCAAGGCAAGTTTAAATGAGGCCGGAAACAAGATATAACAATTCCAGTAAGTCCTCATATGCAAATTTCGAAATTGGTCCAGAACTGAATAAACTTTATATTCAAGTTGTTAAACAGCAAGTTAAAGAGCACCACGATGATCTACACGAAAATCTAGTCAAGTTACATATAAAGTTCATTAGATTCGGAGCTACGGCCTAGAAGATATGATCAAAACAAGTTAAACATGGCATTGATGCAAAATGCATACAACCATCAAGCAAACACCTCAAAACAAGGATGCAACATGATAATATGAGACTACATGCAAAGCTAAGCAAGTTTCATATAGAGCATGCTCAAAACGGAGCAACGGTGCAACACATACACTCCAAACAAGACATAGCAACAATCTGTCCAAAACAGCAACTAGGCAACTTGCAAGCACCAAAACAATATGCTACAGCAACTCAACATGCAAACAAAAGGCATGGGCATGATGTACAGGTAAAGCACAACAAAACATGAACACTGAGCTATCTCCATAAATCAGTAGAACATGCTCAAAAGGACATGGCAAGATTGCAAATAATAACAGGTTCACAGACTTGGTAGAAATTACTGGACATGACAGAAATAACATCAGGTTGCAATGTTCAGAGCACGAAATCAGCATGCTACAGGAACTTAACATGGCAAAACAAGGCATGGCATGAATCTACTCAAAGAATATGACAAAACTCCCTTACTGACCATAAGCCAAAAAGGACCAGAAGATGTGATGGCAAGCATGTAAACATAGCAAGTTTCGATATCAGATTTCAGACTTAGCAGAAAACAGAGCATGACAGAAATAATAATATGAAGGCCTCTTGGTGAGCTTGATGCACTCACCACAAAGCAATTCATGACAACACAAGCATACCTACAGCAAGATGCCATATTTATGAAGCTATCTATGGCAAGAACAAAAGCATAGCACGAAAGGATCAACTACAACAAGCTTGGCAAAATTGAACAACACGTAAACAATCTGCCAGGAACATTTTATAGCAAAAGTAGAGCAAGATTGAGTCATGCTATGGCACTTCATAATTGCACACAAGGGCAGGAATGGATCAATTACAACAATAGCTACAAAACATCCTTACTGAACATCTCCAAAATATGCATGGATCTCTCCGTAGCATCATGTTTACATGGCAACAAAATAACAGCAGACAGACAGAGAAATTACTGTCCCAGAAATCAGAAACATTACGGAGCCTACTTTGCATGCTTGTGCTAGTCACCACAGAGTTCACAAAAATACATGGCATACACCACTGGAAAGATGACATGGCATACAACAAAACACATGTAGAGCTCATACTCATAAGATGCACAGATTAAATGATACAAAAATAACAAATCTCCAAGTTCTGCTAAGAACCAGAAGATAACAGCAACTAGCCCTCTTGCAACGATGATTTGGGCATCAATATGGACTCTAATGAACATGGTGCAATTGAACAAAATGTAGAACATCATGAGGCGAACAATTTGACATATTACACGCGCGAAACGGAGCTATATGCAAGGAGCTATGCAACGACGAACAGGGCAATATGCTAAAAAAATATCAGAGACTTGGAAAATATTTGGGCACGAGAAAGTCAACGCACTCGAGAATACCAGATCGGATCGAGGCCGAAGCTCTCGAGTTCGGGCTCGGGGACGGCGATGGCGGGCGGCCGGAGTCGGGGAAGGGGCGCCCGGCGACGGGAGGAGGAGAAGACGCCGGAGGGGAGGAGAGGAGGCGGCGGTGGCGACCGGCGGGAGGACGGCGGGACAGGCGCGGGCGGCCGGCGAAGCCCGGCGGCGGCGGGGCGGAGCCCGTGGCGGCGGAGGGCGGGCACCTCGGGGGCGACGGTGGCGGAGGGCGCCGGCGGGGCAAAGGAGCTCCGGCGACCCGGGCGGCGGAGCCGTGGTGGCCGGCGAGCGGCGGATGTGCGGGGGCGCGGCGAGGCGGACGGGCGGCAGCGCGGGCCTGGGCGGGCCACGCCTGGGCCCGGCGGGCCGCGGCGGCGGGGGCGGCGGCCAGGACAGGTGGCGGCGGGCGATTCGCGGAGGGGCGGCGGCTGGACATGTCCGGCGCGGGAGGATTGTGTCCGGCGGCGCGGAGGGAAGAATGTTAGGGTTCATCTGCGCGAAAAAGGAAGGGGAGGGTCTATATATAGGTAGAGGGAGCTAGGAGAGTCCAAACGAGGTGCGGTTTTCGCCCACGCGATCGTGATCGAACGACCGAGAGCATGGAGGAGACTTAGAGGGGTTTTGGGCTGTTTGAAGGGGTTTTTGCTGCAACACGCAAACGGACTTTGCGGTTACCCGGTTAACCGTTGGAGTACCAAACGACCTCCAAATGGAACGAAACTTGACCGGTGGTCTCCCGGTGGTATACCAAGGCCACTTGACAAGCCTCGGTCCATTCCGAGAACATTCAACACTCGCTCACGAAAAGAAGACAAGAGGGGCCCCGGGTGACAACGGAGTGCCGGATTGCAAAACGGACAACGGGGAAAAAGCTCGGATGCATGAGACGAACACGTATGCAAATGCGATGCACATGATGACATGATAAGAAATGCAGATGATGACATGGCAAAATGCAACACGCAAGCAAATGACAAGGCAATGACGACGAATAACTGGAAGACACCTGGCGCATCGGATCCGGGGCGTTACAGACTGTACGAGGGTTTACTGGTTCGTCTGCCGTCGCCGGAGAATAACAGCAGGTGTGGGTGAGTAGAGGGATGGCTAGGCCAGCGATGGGAGTACGGTGGGGCGGTGAGGCCTGCGCGGCAGCAGAGCCGACCGCGGGAAGGAGGGAGCAGGCAGTCCCGCCGGCGCTTGTTTGAGCGCCTGGAGCAGGAAGAGCAGAGATTGAAGAAGCACGACGGCCGTTGGATGGCCATCCAACAGTCACTGCTTGTGCGTCAACCTTTTTTTAGGAAAGCCTCAAATCTGTGGAAAACATCATACAACCCATCTGCCATTATTTCTAATAATTTACAGCCCATTTGCTAATTCTGTAGGTTTCTTTTGGAGACCATATTCTTTTTGTTAGCATTACAGCCCATATTGTGGCCACGGTTAAAAAATTATACGAAATGTTGCATATTTCGGTGCGGTCCGAACTGTTTTTAATCCCGAAATTTCGAGTCACATTCAAACTGATTTTAAAAATAAATGTATATCAATATAAAATCCAACAAATTGTCCATGCATAAAAATTAATGCAATTTAAAATCTTGAAATGAAAAAAAAGAAATTTGAAAGTAATTGCCGGTTTGATGTGTTTTAAATATGTACAGCCCATTTCTCATTACTGATAGGCCATTTTCTCGTCCAGCCGAATGAAGCTCTCCTCGTCTTGAAAGATTTGCAGCCCAATAGGCCTGACAAAGCGACTTACTTGGCAAATCACAAAAAACTGGGCTAGCCATTTTCAGAAAGAAAAAAATAGTGGGCTGGTCTGTGGTAAACATAAAAGAGAAGGCTGTCTAGACATGCCAGAGTGCCCCGCACAACCCAGTTGACACCTTGCTTCCGTCTCAAAAACAAATTAGATAAATGCCACAACAAATATGGCGATTCATAAAAATGCCACTGCAATTTCCAAACTTTGAAAAATGCCACTGCAATTTTTGCAAACTTTGGAAAACGCCACTGCAACTTGCAAACTTTGAAAAACGCCACTCCAGACTTCAAAAAATGCCACTGGGGATGGCATGAAATGGCATTTTTCAAAGTTTGGAAATTGCAATGGCATTTCTTAGAAACACCAGATTTGGAGTGGCATTTATCAAATTAACCCAAAACAAAAATAACTGGGCGAGCTGCTGGGTCCCTGATGTCAGCCGCTCGTTGTGCAACTCTCTCGTTTATTGACTACGTTGACAATGGCATGGGACCCAGATGTCAGAAATCCATTACGAGGAGCCATTTTCTTATTGGATTGAAATACGGAGGCACTTTGCTTGCGTACTGCCATGACCTTGGCGGGTCCCTGCTGTCATCCTCTCCACGTACAATCATCTCCTGGTTGTGTACGCGTCAACTTGGTAGGCCCACAAGTCAGCCTCTAAACCCGTGGAGGACAAATACAACCCATTTAAAAAAATAACAGCCCATTCCATATGTTCAAATGGAAAGTTCAACATTCAGAGCAAAGTAACAGGTCTGATCCACATATAGAGTACTGAAGTTCCACGTTGACAACCATCATAGCCAAGTTAACTATCTACTTCCACTAATACTCTAGTAGCGTACATGTACTAACTTACTCTTAGCTAACTAGACGATGCCGGCCGCCATCTGCGGTACACGCTAAACGCCGGCACCGGCGTCCTCCGCCTCGCCTCAGACTTGCCAGAGGTGCGATAGGGCGCGTTGCTCGCGCGCGTTGACCCTTTCCATGCCGGCGTGGTCCACCGAAGCTTCGGCTTCTAAGTGGGAAACCCACTTGACGAGCTGGTAGTAAAAATCAGCGTCGCGAACGCGTGCGTGCCCGACAGCCTCCAGGGCTATTTGCCGGGCGCCGGCCTCCACGTAGTCGGCCCACGTGCGGGCGCTCTGCTCGCGACTCAGAGCGTCGGTGCGCTGCTGCGCCATGTCTCGCTGGCGGCGCAAATCGGCGATACACTGCTCATGCGCCAAGCGGTCGCGCTCCAACAACTCCTGCTCCTCCGCCAGGCGGTCGCGCTCCAACAAGTCCTCGATCTCCGCATTGCCATCTAAAGACCGATAGAATGCCTCCTCCCTCCGTCTGCCTTCCAGTGAAAAACCGAACACTAGTTCCGACGGTGACCGCCTCCGGCCACACCTATCGCGGACGGGCGGGGGCATGGCGGACGTGGCGAGAGCGAGGATAAGTGGCGAGCAACGTCGGGCCGGTGGGGGCTTATGAGGATAGGGCGAGTTGGGTCATGGTGCCACCATAGAAGGCCGAGAAATAGTACTTATAAGCGGAAGGTAGCGCGACGGTCATCGGAATTCAATGCATAATGAAGCAGGCATGGCTTAGCGCGCCAGCTTGCCGTGGAAAACTAGAGAAACTGAAATTCTGACTGTGCCGTCCCGTCCCGTCCGTGCTGGGTTGCACGCCGGCCTGACGGTCAAACGAGTGCACTCGAATCATCTCCCTCCTTGTCAATAATGATTCCACAGATTTAAAAGGACCGCAACAATTAAAGCGCATCTTTTTTCGCATCAGTTAGCTGCCTTAATTACGGCTGGCTGCATGCGGGCACTCAAAATCGCTCGCAGCCAGTACGCGGAGCAGCATGCAATGAGTCGCAGCCGAGGGCATTAATGATGAACTTTAGCTGGGAGATAAGGGCATTTGCGAACATTTTTGCTAGCAGTTTCTTCAGATTCGCATGGCATTTTCTTCAGAGCAGCTTGTCAGTTTCTTCAGAGGTAGGCATTTCTATTCAAAAAACTTCCACTTCGGATCTTGCGTCGCAACTAAAACAGCCAGGAGCGCATTAGTAGGCTAGCTAGTGATCGATCGGTAACTTGTAAACACTGAGCGAACAGATATAAGGAACTGTTAATGCATCTCAATGATTCACAGATCATATACAAATATGTAGCTCCAGAAGCAAAGATCCGCCACAACTAAAACCAACTAGTACGATTCCCATACATAAGATCAACATGTTAATGCATCTCAATGATTCACAGATCATATACAAATATGTAGCTCCAAATGCAAAGATCTAGAAAAAACATATGTTCTTCCTACTAACATGGATGCTTCTCTTGGCCAACATTCAGTACAGACTGAATGACAAATTTGTTTGTGAAGTCTACAATTCCTCTTGCAAACGTAAGTGGTTTCACCAACAGCTGGAACCATGGGAATGAACCACACATGATGGAGGAACATCCACTCCAATATGATTTGGTCTTCTCTTGATCACACGGCGAGACTATTTTCGGAATACAAACTTTAACTTAGGCAAAATGATGCCCATTGTATAATCAGACCAAAGCAATGAAGCACCTAGTGTTGGCCAGAAAATTGCTATCCCAATCTTGATAATCGATCAAACATAAAAACTTGATTGAACGAATCAAGAGAACAGCCGGAGGAGGAGGTGCCCACTCTTAACCTTTCCTCTTGTCTTCATAATTTTTTGTGCAGTTTAACCAAAATAAAATGACATCAGCGCCTTGGCATTTGGTGACATTGTACAAAAAAATTAACTTATCTCATGAAAGTGAGGTATGTAATCTATAAGCATTAACAGTGCAAAAATCTGAAGGTAGTAACAAGTTTCATCGTTGGTATACTGGTTGTGCATCATCATTAAAATGCCTTAGTTGAAAAATCTTTAATACATCCACAATCAACAGCTAACCCTGAAATAATCCAGTGACATTAAATGGCATTGCTTAAATTTATCGGTGGCATTAGACTGAGTGCGGCATTAGTTAAATGTGGCATCACTTTAGCAGTAGCATTGCTTGACTTGACTGCTGGCGTTATACTAACAGCAAAAAAGTTAGACTAAGAGCATGCGAGGCCCATTCGGACAGTGGGCGCACCAGTACGATGTACCTCCACAGACGCATAGAGTGGTGAGGGAGGTATGGTTGCCCAGAGCAACAAATATCCAGGCAGCATATGTGGATTACGTCCCATTTTTGTTATGTTTAGCCACCTTTTTCCTATGTGAGGACAACAAACCGATCGACCTGGTCATTCTCTATTGCGTTGTCATGCCTTTCTACCCTTCTTCAACCAAGAGACACGAGACTCGTTCCTTAGCTACTGACTTTCCCCTTCTCAACCTAGATGCGGGTTCGATGCCTACTCTCTTGGAAAGTACAGTCTCCCTTCCTTTCCTTATTCAACCCAGACATGGATTAGTCTGCATGAAGTAGGGTTTCCTTTAATAGTGAAATTAAGGTTTTCGTCTGCGTGACCAGCAGAGTAGAGGATAGCAAATTGGGAAGATGGTGGAGTGGAAAAAGATCCACATGCAGCGACATGGCAGATGGGGCAATAGAACAAGGGTATGGTTCGAAAAGAGGTAGCATACCTGAGGGTTGGCGGGCGCTAGGTCTGAGAGGACGGCCTTGTCGTCAAAGCGTGACCTCGCTTGCCGACGACGAGTGCGTCAACACTGCACATCCTTTTCTTCCCCGGCGGATCTGTGACCACCGGTGAGGAGGGAGAGAGAGGCCGTCTTTTTTAGATCTGGAGAGAGGGTGATAGTGTGAGAAGCAAGTGGGCAGCCCTTAGCAAGAAAGCTCTGAAGCTCCAGCCTATATATCTTTTTTATACTACTAGTACTAGAGGTGGAGTAGTGGTAGAGTAGTTTATATTTTCTCTGCAAACAGTACCAGTTAGTCGTGCTTCAAAACTAAATGGCACGCCATTAAAAAATAAAGTCGAGAAATAATGCAGCACCTCGGGCCAACGTGGCCAGATCGCATTTTGCACGAGAAATTACACACGATGTTTCATTGACATGTGGTCCCGTTCCAACATGTCAGTGAGACGACGGCGAGTCCTTTTGTACAATTTCTGAAAGGACGTGTAGGCCGGGGCGCCTCTTCGTGTACCGTGGCAAACTGGCAACCGTCCACCGACTCTTCGCCTTTCCCTCTCGATTTGGAACTGCTGTCGCACGCTCTTCCTCCACCTCCATTTGCCTTCACCCTTCCTTCTGCCATTGTTCGATCGTCTTCTCCATGGAGGGAACAAGCCGGAAACGACCCCGTTATTCTTGCCCCGATCTGAAAGATGACGTGGTGGGGGAACTCATTGATCGGTGCGACGTCATCACCTCGGCTAGCATGGCAGGTTCGTTCAAGCCCATTCTTGACTCAACTAATAACATCATTACAAGGAACCCAAGGGTCCAGGAGCGGTTTGATCTCCCTTATCTTCTTCGCTATAAGCCTGTTCACATGGGCGCAGACGACGGAGGCCTCACCTTGTGCAAGTTGATGCCGCTTGATAATGATACGTGTGATGTCAAGATGCCATCGCTTAAGGGTAAGTCCTGGGCTGGCACAAATGGAGATTGGGTTGTTTATATTGGGTACAATTGCGAGTGGGAACTTGTGAATGTGTACACTCGTCAGCGGATTCCACTTGCAAAAATCTCCGAGTGCCCAGAGGATGAGCACACAGATGATCTACGTATATTCAAATACGATCATGGTGACTGTCGTCTACTGAAGATAGCAATTTGTCGAGTTCCCAACCGCTCTTGGAATTACAAGAACTATCAAGTTGTTGCTATCTTCGACAAGCTTGTTGCCGTCCTTCGTGGTTCGACTGGATGGATATTGCTTAAAAATCAGTTTCTATACACGGATGTGTACTGTGATGCAATTGAATACGAGGATCTTGTGTTTGCTGCCACCACTCGTGGCACTGATTTTGCATGGGATCCTTGTAGTTTTGATACGTTTGTCTTCCACCGTAATTATAATTGTTTCATCCACATGCATGCGGGTTAGCAAGTTTCCCTTTACTAATTAACCTTCTTCTTGTGTTTCCAAGGTCCTGTGAACATTCCACCACCTATACTTGAAAAATTTTATAAGCAAGGGGGAGATGACGATGGTGATGATCACGAGCATGAGGAGGAGCAGAACTTATATACTCACTGGCGCCTGGCAACTAATTCCGATGGATCACCTCTTCTTGTCTGTATACAGTGCACTCAGACTGTTACTACTGAGGAAGCAGGTGTTGTCTCCCATGGTCGCCCTCTCCTGACCTATTCCAACACCCGTTGCATGGTATTCAGGACGGATACTAGTGTGCTAGCGCAAACACCTTCTCCCTGGTTCAGTATTGATAGTCTTGGAACAAACTCGCACTTCCTTGGACCAAACTATCCAATGATGGTGAAAGGCGATCCAGCTGCTGTTGACACAATGTTACTACCATTTATGAGAAGCAACTGTATCTATACCTCGGACATTTCGGTGGTTCCCTACCCTGGTCCTGATATATGCCACTTCAGCCTGGATGATCAGTCCTGCATTGCTCTCGATATTGACAATAGCTGGCCCTTCCCAGAGCATCTATGGTTCAAAGCAAGCGTTTCCAACGCCGAGGATTGGTTGAGTTGAAGTTCATTTCATTGCTTGTTATTTGTTGTGTGATGTAAACTTTAGTATTTGCTAGAATGTTTTATTGGAAATAATCTATAATCCAACATGTATCCTCGTTGCCGTTGTGTGTTGATGACTTGTTGTATTTAATGAATGGTACATTTCAGTTGCGAATGCATGTCATAGACTCAATTTATGAATGGTTTTCGAGTCACTTCTTGGAGTGTGAGTACCGTAGTAGTATAGCCAGCATCCGGTTAGTATATGAAGTTGCCACATCACATAGAGCCAACCCAATATTGGATTATGCTAGCCCTCCACCGGCGCGCCGCTTCAAATGGCGGAGGATGTGAGAGGTCGCGTCACCTTGTGTCCAGATCTGAGATGCCACGTGTACCAGATGAATGACTCCAAGTTCGACCACCGTGATGTGAGGTGCGAGCCCAGGAACACTGTTGGAGAGACCCCCCTCATAATTTTCCTACATTGGTCGTTTGATTCATAGGATAGAATGCTATAGGATTTTTTTCCTATGTAATCATCTTTTAATTGGCAATCTAGCATCCACTCCAACTTTTGTTTCACTTCCTTTGTTCCTACGAAGAGAGTACTTGCTCTAAATGATGTGCCGCTCTAAGAGCCACCTATATTTATTAACCATGCTCTAAAAAGGTGGACCAGCTTTGGCTATAGTAGTACTGTACTAGGTTAGTAGGTGACCTTGCGCTTGGCTCTTCTCCTCTTCCGGAAGTCGAACAATAATGATGGTACTACAGTAGTACTTCTGGCAATCTGACACCAAATGCACTGCTGCACGTCCACCGCTTGTAAGCAAAAGTTTCTCCTCGTGCTGCGAGCCACCGCGCACGCGTTGGCGAGGGAGAAGGCATAGTAAGCAAGCTTCTCGTCGTTCTGTGAGTTGACGGGACACATCAAAGTTATTTATTAGTACTCTCTTCAAAAAGGGCCGACCATGTCCATGGCTACCATCCCGTGCTCTGTCATTGAGTACATGCACTATTCACATATCTTTTTTTCATCATTGATTTTTTGGTACATGGAAATACATCACCAATATTTTGACTAGAAAAGCAAGACCAAAGAAAACAAGAACCACAAGAATACATTTTAGAAGATATCCAACTTCCATAACTGCTCCTGTAAGTTGGATTAGTGCCTTCTCGATGCATTCATTGTTGATCTGCGGAGGCTCGATCTTGCTTGCTTCTTTCTTCTTCGAGTGTAAAGAAGTAGACGTGTCTAGCCTCTATTCTATCAACAAGTGCAATAGTCTCATCTCTAGCCTCTATGCTAGCTAAAAGTGCTAGAACATCTACTAAATTGTGCTCTATCAATATATCATTGTACTCTTCTTCCCAATACCAAAACTTGCATCCATTCTACACAATAAAATTTTAAGTTAGCACAACTAGTCTAATCCGAGAGCACAACCGAAGATTTGGTTGAGTTCTTCCTCCTTTTGCCGACACGTGGGACATCCAGCATCCAGGTCGTGTCATGCAAGAAAATAGAGTGGTAGGTGAAGCCACGTGATGTGCATCTTGGGTTAAACTGTAAATAGAATCTTACTACTCTTGAGTAACTCCAAAAGCGGCCACCGAAGATCTTTATTGGATTTGTTTTTCATCACCAGCACGTCGAGGTGAAAGATGTGCAGGTTCAGTGGGTCCTCTTGCGTTTTCACTGACATGTGGGACTGCATATGAGCAAACAGACGATGGGCTCCGCACGTCTGCTGGCTGGCTGAGAAGAGGGATAGAGGAGGGCCGAGCACGGACTCCAGGAAATTTGTTCTACGTACTCGATATAGTGGAGTAACCAGCACCTCGATATAGTGGGGTGGCATGGGCCATAACTAGCATTCATGTCTAGCAGTACGGCACACGCCACCCACACGAGTCCCATCCGACACCAATTTTCTTGGAGTCTGTGCTAGCTACAGCCATCTGTTCTCCCTCCTGTTTTCTCAGCCATCGCGCGGTGGGCGGGGTGGGGGTTTGCCGATAGTCGGTTTGCTCAACTGCGGTCCCACTTGTAAGTGAAAATGAAACACAACACGCATTCCCCCTTGAGCGGCGTGCCGGACAAACCGTGTGGGGGTGCGACGCGAACACGGCAGGCTTTTCCTTTTGAACTTGTAACTTGTAAAATTTGGTTCTGCTCCATGGGGCGACCGATAGATAGAAATAACGATTTTCCCTAGAGTAATGAGAAGTTTGGTTCTGGCACGGTTCATGCATGGAGTACGTAGGAAAATTATGAAGTTGATGCAAAAGGTAAGATAATTACTAGTAGTAGCATATACTACTACCTGGATTTGACGGAAAGATAAAGATACATACGGATCCATCAACGACATCCTCACGCCCTAGTGCACCGGGTCGCCAACTGACGTGTGAGGAGCAGCGGCGTTGGCGGCAAGCTCAACGTGCTTCTAAACAATGCCGTCCAAGGTTGCCCTGTGGTCCAAGAAGGCCAGCATCCTATCGTCCTCCTCTTGCATGTATTAGTCCTTGTGGACGATTTGCGCATAGACGTGGGTGATTATGTCTATGGTGTCTTGCTGCGCCAGGCGCTGCGCGGCGAGCGCGACGTCGAGGCGGACATTCTCTGGCGCGACGGCGGGCAGTCGCAGGGCCACCAGTGCGTCGAAGTGGTTGTCACCATAGAGGCTGTTGAGGGTGGCAGGCATCACAGAGCCTGGGCGCGTGGGCTGGAGGCGTACGTCAAGGTCGTCCGCGAGCTTCTTGACGACGGTGAACTTGTCGAGGAAGCCGATGAGGACCTCGTCGAACAAGGACACGAAGATGTCGTCCAAGCGGCCCCTCGCCCTGGCGGCCTCAAGCACTACCTGGAGACATTCCTCGGTTCCAGGATGTAGGCCGGCGTCATGGACCATCTGGCACAACCGGCTGATGCTCGCGCTCATCGCCTCCATGGGTCTAGCTTCTAGTCAATTGATCTTGCGATTGGAGTGATCACTCTTGCCCTTAGGTGCGTAGGTGCGTAGGATTTCGTAGATTGGACTGGCGGGAGCCTTTATATGAGAAGTGCAGACTGCGTTGAATTCACGTGCGTGTTGGCCATCTACTCCTCGCCCCTCTACTGCACCTGCCTTTGGCTGTATGACAGGTTGGCCAGCCACCCGTTCGACCCACGTGTCATACACCCAAAGGCAGGTGCAGTAAGAAGACGATGAGTCCTTTTGTACAATTTCCGAAAGGACGTGTAGGCCGGGGCGCCTCTTCGTGTACCGTGGCAAACTGGCAACCGTCCACTGACTCTTCGCCTTTCCCTCTTGATTTGGAACTGCTGTCGCATGGTTGATCATATTTGAACGTACGTAGATCATCTGTGTGCTCATCCTCAGGGCACTCTACACCGTCGAGGTGTAGACGTGGATGTGCAGGTCGACGGTTTCTTACATGGCGAGGCGCTGCGCGGCGAGCGCGGCCTCGAGGTGCACATTCTTCGTCGCGACCTCCGGCACCTGCAGGGCCACCAGGGCTTGAAAGAGTTCGTCACCATGGAGGCCGATGAGGGTGGCAGGCAATGAGGAGCCTGGGCGCGCGGGCTGGAGCAGTACGGCAAGGTCGTCCGCGCGCTTCTTGACGACGGTGAACTTGCGGATGGAGTTGACCATCATGTCGTCCATGCGAGAGGCGAAGCCGGCGTCGGCGAGGGCTACGATGCCTGCGGTCGCCAACACCGTCTGGAAATGCTGCGTGGTGCGGGGCTGCAGGCCGGCGCCTTGGATGATTTGGCACAGCTGACTGCCGCTCGCGTCCATCGCCTCCATAGGTGCTTGTGGCTTCTGGTCACTTGGTCTTGGATTGGAGTGAGCAGTGTTGCGCAGATACTTGGGGGTAGATGGATTGGAGTGGTGGGGCGCCTTTATTATATGAGAGTCCAAACTCTGTTGCATTCACATCGTGCTGGCTCTATTCTGCTTCTCCAATTAATTCTCTCTGCATGTAATTGAGGATGCATCATTGACCGTTCAACGTCTCCGGAACCGCTACCTTCTTCCTCCTTGGCATTCAAGCACCTATGGACCCATCGACGACGAGGTGCCTATGGTGACTTCGTAAATTTCAAGATGATAGTGTCGTGCGTGTGTGCGTTCATAGGGGTGAGTGTATGCGCGTGTATATGAGCGCTTGCGTCTGTACTGTGTAAAAAAAGTAAATGCGTGACAAAAAGAGACTAGTCAGTATACTCAATATTGTGCACCTCGGAGAGGAAAACGATAGAACTAGTACGTATTTATTTACGGTGCAGATTCACTCATTTTGCTCCATATGTACTCCGTCTCGGTGTAGTCTAGTCACTTGTTGAAATCTCTAGAAGGGCAAATACTCCTTTCTGGTTTACAGGGCTATACTAGCAAGTAGTTGTACGTACTAGTACAATAGTGGGCTCACATAGCAATTTTGTCTCATGCAAGAGCCTGGCTATATGCGTGCTCCAATGTTCGCAACTGCAACGTTCAGTTTGCGCTTGGCTCTTCGCCTCTTCGAGAAGACGAACAATGATGTTACTACTACTGCTTCTACAGTGTCGAATCCACTGCTGCATGTCCGTCCACCGCGAGCGGGACGGATAGCTTGTTGTAGAAGTACTACTAAGAAAAAGCCTGTCCTCGTTTGCGAGCAACCGCGCGCATGGGTGAGGGAGAAGGCGTGTAGTAAAATCAAGCTTCTCCTTATTGTACGAGTTGACGCGACACATCATAGCACTGGCCCCACATGCTTGCCTCTAAACTTGGCTGAAAGACCCGCAGTGTACAATATATTTGCTGCAACCTTTAACATTTACCCACCACAAATTAAAATATATGTGGCCGTATGCATCGTTCTAATGCAGAGGCCGGGGAGTCCCCCCTTTTGGAGCCGACCCCAACGATTTTAAGCTTACAGGCACAGTACACACTATCCTAGACTACTCTACACATGAAACTGCCACACGAGCGTCCGGGCTGCGCTTGGCTCTTCGCCTCTTCGGGAAGTCGAACAATGATGGAGTACTACTGCACTGGAGGAGTACTATAGTACACTTCTGGCCATCTGACACCGATTGAACTGCTGCATATCCACCGCATGCGGGAGGGAGAGCGTGTAGCGAAAGCTTCTCCTAGTCTTGCCAGCCACCACGCTCATGGGCGAGGGAGCGACGCTCCTGCCTTTGCGTGTATGACAGGTGGGCCCGACAGGTGTGTGGCCAAACTGTCATACAGCCAAAGGCAGGTGCAGTCAAGTCCGCGAGGGAGAGGATAATCAAACTTCTCGTTGATGTACGAGTTGACGCGACACATCAAAACACTGCACTCGATATATTTCAATAATTTGCGTTTACCGATGCATTAATTACAACGCATTCATGCATGCCGTGACTCTCCTTTTGATACTTGCATGTGTTGATTTAATGCACCTTGAAGTATTATAAAATATGTGACGGTAAAGCTTTGTAATACCCCGGCCCAAGTCGAGAGATGGTTGTGCACGAGGAGGGCGAGATCATGCAGACCGAACAGGACCCGACGATGGAGCTCTCTAAGGTCTTGATGGACCTCACCGTGCTCCACTGCCCCTTGTGCCTCCGCCCCTTGACGCCTCCAGTGTAGGAGGTTCGAATACACCTCGTCCATTCGGCTGATTGAGCAAGGTGCAGGTTTCTTGATTGATGTGCTGTTCGATTGATTTCTGCAGTGCAAGGGAGGGCACCTGCCCTGCGCGGACTGCCGCATCCTTATATATTCATCAGTCTTGATATAAGTCGTAGTAGATGCTATATAGGTCCGTCGAATCTTACATCAAGATCCGTGCTTTCAGATTTTCTTTTTTCTCTCTTAAATCTCAGTCGAGTGAGACATAGCCACGCCATTAAACAGAGGCTCGGGCACCATTAATGGAGACCTTGGGAGAGAGGTGAACGGCAGATGGAGGTCAAAGGGCTCTCCTCCCGATAAGCACGCGCAGGGGTCTGATCGCATGCCTCTCGTACTCAAATAGCTACCCTGCACGGCGCCTCCGAGCTAATAAAAAATGGGGACGCGTGGCGGCACGTAAATGGTACTAGTAAGTAGAACGCCCACGGTTTCAGTAATACTTGTGTTTCCGATTGTAACGTGACAACACTTGTTCCAAAATGACTTTGTTGATTGTTAATGTGTGCGCCTTCCCAAATCGGACTGCAAATTTACCACAGCATGTTGGTGCCATGTCATGGCACCAAGCCAAGTTTCATTATTTTCATGCGTGTTTTGGATTTACAGGAATTAAAAAACTAAGTTTCTCAATGTTTCCAACCCAGCCACGACGCCCAGAATTTTGAATTTCATTCCCATTTCTTGCATGGAACCTAGAAATTTACCCGAGGACACACATGTGATTTTTCAACCAACTTTGGTGCACTGGAACATGTGCTTGTATTTCAAATTTGAATTATGCACACAAAGGTGACATGTTCCCTCCCAGAACCACGAGCCTTCTTGAGAGAAGCTCCGATTAGCAAGAAGCTTATACCAAAATTTGTTCCTATTTGGCCAATTTTTTTACCACGGCATGGTACTACCATGACATGACACCATGCCAAGTTTCATGATTTTAAAACCAAGTTTCTCAATGTTCTTGACCGAGCCACGATGCCCAGATGTTTGAATTTTATTCTCATTTTTTGCATGGGACCTACTCCCTCCTTCCATCTATACAGGGCCTAATGTGTTTTTCAAGACAGCCTTTGACTATTGACAAGATTAATAGCACATGAGATGTATACTATGAAAATTATATTATTGGAAGCTCCTTTGACATACAAATTTGAAGGTATGCTTTGTGTAAGTTGCATGTCATATATTATTGCTCTAACGTTTGGTCAAAGTTAGCCTCGAAAAACGCATTAGGACCTATATAGATGGAAGGAGGGAGTAGAAATTCACCCGAGGACACAAATGTGATTTTTCAACCAACTTTGGTGCACGGGAGCATGTGCTTGTAGTTCAAATTTGAATTATGCACATTAAATGACCAAAAACTCAATTAATGTGTAAATAAGGCCAAACGAAGCCGGAATAATTCCAAAATTTAACAGGGCACTCATGTAGTTCTATGTTGCCTTTGTAAATAAACTCAAGGGGGACAATGTACATCGTTTTGCACTCAAAGGTGGCACGTTCCCTCTCAGAACCACGAGCCTTCTTGAGAGAAGCTTCGGTTTGCAAGAAGCTTATACCAAAATTTGTTCCTATTCGGCCAATTTTTTTACCACAACACGGTAGTACCAAGACATGACATCCATGCCAAGTTTCATGATTTTCAGACATGTTTTGGATTTACAAGAATTTTAAAACCAAGTTTCTCAATGTTCTCGGCCGAGCCATGATGCCCAGATGTTTTAATTTTATTCTCATTTCTTGCATGGGACCTAGAAATTCACCCGAGGACACAAATGTGATTTTTCAACCAACTTTGGTGCACGAGAGCATGTGCTTGTAGTTCAAATTTGACTTAAGCACATTAAATGACCAGAAACTCAATTAATGTATAAAAAATGACAAACAAACCCGGAATAATTCCAAAATTTAACAGGGCACTAATGTAGTTCTATGTTGCCTTTGTTAAGAAACTCAAGGGGGGGCAGCGTATATCGTTTCACACTCAAAGGTGGCACGTTCCCTCTTAGAACCACGAGCTTCCAAATCGGCCCAATTTTTTTTACCACAACATGTTAGTGCCATGACATGACACCATGCCAAGTTTCATGATCTCCAGGCGAGTTTTGGATTTACATGAATTTAAAATCAAAGTTTCTCGATGTTCTCGGCCGAGTCATGACGCCCAGATGTTTGAATTTCATTCTCATTTCTTCCATGGGACCTATTCAACCAAGGACACACATGTGATTTTTCAACCCACTTTGGTGCACCGGAGTATGTGCATGCAATTCATATTTAGATTATGCACATTAAAAGTCCAAAAACTCAATTAATGTATTAAGAGAGATCGATCAGCATCCATGCATATGTGCAGGAGAGGAATAAGGTTGGGAGAGAGACAGAGCTAGAGTGTTGGAGGGGGTGGTAGTGGGGTTGCTTCTAACATATGGTGGGATAGGCTTGCTAGACAAAGAGAGGAGATGGCTGCTTGTTGTCTGTGCACGTGCGTGTGAGAGACGGGTCAGGAGGCATGCACGAATGATGAGGGGGGATGATGTGGCTGTGGTAAGCAGACGTAACTACATAGGAAGATCAATCGCCCTTTGTTAGAGAAAGGAGAGACATAACTTGTGAGGTACGTCGACCGATGGGGGGTAGTTAAAGGCGATCTAGGTATATGTTGGGAGATCGATCGGTATACATGCATGTGTGTGTTAGAAGCAAATGAGGCACGAGGAGAAGGATAGAGGGAGAGGGATGCATGTAGGAGGTGGTACGAGAGGCATACTATATCGAGGGGGGAGGAGTGTGCGAGTACGAGAACGATGTAAAGAGTGGTGGGAGTGAGGCATGGACGGTGACAAGAGAAGAGGGGAAGCTTGTGTTTGTGCTAGGCACACCTGGCTAGAGAGGCATATCGATCGATGTGTGCCGTAAAGAAGGAGCTGGGGGGCCTACACACACCGTGGGTGAACGACCTAAAGTGAAAAGACGAATTTGCACGATGGAGCTAGAGAATGCTGAGGGAGGGTGAGAGGGATGCGGGCGTGTGCATGCACAAGAGAAAGTTAGCGCTAGCTACAAAGATAAGAGGGTTGTGTGGGTGTAAAAGACGAATAGAGATAATATATACTTCATTATAAAAAGCGAATTCGGATATTTGAAGAATTTATCATAGTGTTTCAAACCGACGCATGTGTGAATATATATAACGGTGATACACATGGTGTGGTTATGAACATGTTATACTACATTTAATATATTTTATCTCTACTCTTATAAAAAAACGGAGTTGTTGATGATGGTGTGCCTGCCATCCTGCATTATAGGCCGTCCGATTTATATCTGGCAGATAGCAAGGAAACTATGGTGGTTGAAGTTGGCAACAATCATGATTGTAGATTCTTATTGAAATAGAGAAACGAATTCAAATTTAGTTCGAATTGCAGCGGTACTATAGACATTTGGAATGCACTAAAATGTTGGTATGAGTAGGTTACATGCATTATACAGCAAGCGAAAAAATTTAATCGGACATAACATGGACTCATACTCCCTCCTTCCATCTATATAGGGCGTAATGACATTTTTAAGACCGCCTTTGACTATTGACAAGATTAATAGTACATGACATGCACAATGTGAAAGTTATATCATTGAAAGAACCTTTCACAGACGAATTTAACGGTGTGCTTTGTGTAAGTTGCATGTCATATATCATTGCTCTAATATTTGGTCAAAGTTAGCATCGAAAAACGCATTAGGCCCTATATGGATGGAAGGAGGGAGTAGCTTTGAATAGCATTTGTATAGTAAAACGGGGCAAGACTCTCTCTTTGTGTGGTGTGAATAGTTTTATTTTTTTCGTTTTCTTTTTGGCTGAGGGAAGTGCGAATTGATTTGGTAAGTACAAGTACAATATTACTACACGTTAGGCTTGTCCCTAAAATTCAACCCGCGTCTTGTTATATCCCAAAAATTCAGATATCGTGCTCCCAAAACTGGCGCCTTCACAACCCGCGCCTTGCTATCCCGAAATTACAATGCGCGCGAAAACTCCCTCCAGCTGCCAAATCCCAACACGCGAAATCCCCCTTCTAACCCTGAGCCGAAAGGGCCGCTAGTTCAAATCGGTGGGGGTACTTTTGTAACACACCCTACATTTTGGACAAGCGCGTCCCTAAGTCATGCTTCACCCCCTCCCATCGCCCCCTTTTCGCCATTCGAAATCCCAGGCCGCCATAACCTCTCCGCTCCAGCCGCGAAACCCCACCCTCCTCCGTCCGCCACGTCACCGCTGCCCAGCCGGAGCCTCTTCCCCGACGACATCGTCCACCGCAACAGCTCGACGTCCCTCGTCCACCTCCCGGGATGAGGATCCGTCGTCCATCTCGCCGTCCCGCCGGTTCAGCCGCCCCATCCTCCACCTCCAAGGAGCTGCTCCGACGATCGCCTCGTCTATCGCGGCTGCTCCATCCCCACAGCACCGCCTTAACCTGCTCCACCGGAACCGCATCATCCTCACCGACTCCTCGGACGAAGCCGAGGCCTACTCGGCGCCACCAAAGAGGTTGTACACTCATCACATCGCACCTTCTCCTTAACTCGACCTCCCGGCGCCGACGGTGCTCCATCCCGCACCCCCATGGAGTGGCTACCTTGAAGCCGGCGCCGCGGGCGACATCTCCACGGCGGCTCTCCCCCAGTGCGAGGCCCCTTCGGCGGCAGCGTACATACCAGCCGCATCTGCTGCTGCTGCTCCGTCTCTCGCTCGATCGCTCGCTCGCCCAGCTGCTGCTGCTGCTCTCCCCCTCGCTCGTGCTGCTGCTCTGCTCCGATTAAGCCACACTTCAGTCGACTGAATCGACTTTTGGGTCAGTCGATTTTCAGGGGTGGGGGGGGGGGGGGCTCGCCGGAGTTAAGGAAGAACCACCCGCAGCGCGGACGGGGGCTCGCCGGAGAGGTACCCCGCTATCTATCTTAGGGTTCAGGGTGGGGGGCGGGGGGCCTAGAGGGCTGGCCGGGGTGGCGGTGGCGAGTTGTTTCGGGGCGGCGAGGCAGCGCTGGGGCCGGCGGTTCGGCCGGTGGTGGCTGGCGGCTCAGGGGGTGCAGGTTGAAGATGAACTGCAGGCCCTCCCTAAACGACATGTCAAGTGCCTCTCTGCTACCATTGCGTTCAGTTTCGACAGTAGCATTCAGATTCCATAGTAAATTTCAGTTTCGACAGTTAAGTTCAGAGTCAATAGTTTTTACCTCATCTGTTGTAGTCAGGTGGTTTTTGGTGATGTTAATTTTACATCCATTTTACATCATCTATTGGAGATGCTATTAGAATCCCACTTGAGATTGACGGTGTCTGTCTTGTGCTGCTTCAGCCTTGACGTCTTACGGCTCACCGGAGCTGCTCCAATGACAGAACGATCCATCACAACAGAGCAGTGCCCTGAACGCCGTCTACAGATTCCTCAGATCTTCCTCCACACCTCCGACAGCCACCTCTGCCTCAACTGCTTCAGCGACCAACCCAATGATGCTGTGGTCGACACGGCTACGGCAAAGAGGTTGTACACTTGTTGCATCACTTGTTACTATACATTCATGTCGATCCATTAGGGATATTTTGGTTCAACGGAAAAACGTCGATCCACTGGTTGTTACCATCACTCTAAATTTTTGCATGCTCTCCTTACATAATCTCACCATATTTTTTTCGCATGCATGTCATATATTGTACACAGTCATGCTGAACATGTAGAGAAAAAGAGAAGAGTTTTGCGCGGCAATACAATGTCATGCAGACATTGCTCCATGGTGGGTTCAATGGCAAACCCTCCCCACCCCTCTCCAGATTGTAATCCAGAGGAAGATATCTGTTCTGAGGCGGATTCAGACGCCGCTGACCACTCCTATTTATCCCCCAAGGTGTTTGCTCTACCTTGGCATGATGGTGTTAGTCATATCATGCATATGTTGCCTTGCAGTGCCTACTTTTGACATCATATATGTCATCTGCTTAGTTTAGACATGTTCTGTAATGCTACCTGTTTAGTTTCTATATCATATATGGGAATTATGCAGTCTCATGTCTTTTAGCCAGCCATAATATATGTGAAATGTGCAATGCCATCCTGTTTAACCAGGCATCATATATTTGAATGATATCTTGACCATCCTTTTCTTCATTACATTTCAATTTGTCGACAATGTTTGTACATTAAACTACTCTTCCTGTGAATCAGCCATTTGGGTGGGAGATGGAAAAATCTGGAGTGAAAACAAGGCCTTTAGAGCAGACAGTGCTACCTGTCGAAGCAGATCTCTTGTTGGGTCCCGATAGCTCCTCAGAGATGGATTCAGAGACAGATGACCAGTCCTATTCCCCCACTGAGGTGTATGCTCTAACTTGGCACAGTTATACTGCTCATATCATGCATACGGTGTCTTGCATTGCATAGTTTAGATATCATATACACAATATTCAACACCGTGTTCTTAGTTCAGACATCATATCGAATGCCCTCTGTTTAGCATATAAATCACATATGTGAATTAAATGATGCGGTCCCGATTACTTAGATAACATGTAGCTGAATTATGTCATGCGATCCTGTTTAGTTATTCATCATATCTTTGAATTATGTTATGCTATGCTATCCGGTTTAGATAGACATCATATATGTGAAATTATGGCATGCTATCCGTTTTAGTTAAACAATATACATGTCAACTATTTCATGCCCTCTTTTTTTCCACACTATCTATTGCATCTGTCTCTCATACAATGTCTGTACATTCAACTATGTTTCCTGTTTATCAGCCATTTGAATTGGAGCGGGTGATGCCAGTATCTAGCGGACTAAAAACACGGTCTTCAAATAAAACAGTGCTACCTCTTGGTGGAGATAGCACCCCGGTTGTACATGCACAAGAACCAGCCCTACCACACATAACCCAAACTCTCGCAGATTGTACCCCTACTATGATGGACAGAGAACCAGATTCACCCAATCTAACCCCAACCCCAGCCGATAGTAACCGAGTTCCTGTTGACACAGCACCATCTCCACCACAGAGCTCCCAAACAAGAGCAGTTAGTAAGGCAGCTCCAGTGCCCAAAGGGCCAGTACTATCACGGCGAACCCCAACTCCACCAGTTAGTACGCCTATTCCTGTGGAGGAAGCACAACCAGCTAGTCATAGTTTAGCATCTATCGCATTTGATGTTGTTAAATCGTATGTGCGTATCTTCCCATCTTGGAAATATTATACTGAAGATGAAGGAAAATGCCAGTTGCAGGTGTTTGTCAAGGAGTTATGTGTAAGTAATGTTATTCATGGCAATTACTTTGCTTCGTCCCATACATCCTACCTCCATGATGGTTATAATACAGCAAATTTTTCCATTTTTCCCTATAGAGAAGGACCGATTTGGAAACTCAGGATGAGGTAACCTGTGCTAATACCTCTGCTATCTTCAAGAATGCTTTGTGGCAGTATCAGAATTACCTGAATAAAACGTACTTCACCGGCAAAAAACTCATCAAATTCCCTTATGTTCTCCTGAGACACATTTACTGGACGATGACTGGGAACGCCTTGTTCTGTACTGGTCCCGAACCAAGAATGTGGTAAGGTCTATGAGCTCATTTTCTATTTTAAGTATTATATTCTTGCGTCTTACTGTACTCTGTTCATGTAGAACAAGTGCCTAAACCTGAAGAACAACTGTTCTAATTTAAGATTCCATTGCTATCATAGTTCAAAAAAGCGCTAGGCGTTAATTGTGCGTTTTGCCACCGCCTTGCGCTTTACTGACCAAAGCGCATGCTTATGCGCAGTTATGCACAGATTATGCATAGTTATGCGCAATGCGTTTTGCCAACGCCTAGAGCCTAGGCGCGCTTAAGTGCTCGCTTAGGCGCGCCTTTTTTAACTATGATTGCTTTGCTCTTGTATCACTGTATTTACTCATACAAACTTATTTTTAAATTAAAGGATCCAATCGAAACTCCAATGGCACAGCAGGTATGTTCACGCATGTTTCTTTAACAGGTTTGCTCTTATCAATAGCCTTGTTGATTTCAATTTCAATTGTGTATACAGTTGACTTTCATATCATGCACATTACTAGCATCACAACAGAGCCAATAGTGTTGTTGTACATGTAGACCCGTGGTACCCATCTGAAATCTTGTTGTGCCGTGTAGTTTCCCACGCTTTGTATTCTTTCACTGCTGCTTTGTCTTGGACTGATATGATTTGAACCATGTCTCTATTTTGATTTGGCAAGACAATGCAGTGACCATAGGACATAGATATATGTTT
Organism: Aegilops tauschii subsp. strangulata; assembly: GCF_002575655.3. Classification (NCBI taxonomy): domain Eukaryota; kingdom Viridiplantae; phylum Streptophyta; class Magnoliopsida; order Poales; family Poaceae; genus Aegilops; species Aegilops tauschii. The sequence goes on from NC_053041.3 coordinate 185,260,730, forward strand.
GTTTGATGCTTTTATCATGTACTAGTACTTGGCAATAGAAGACTTGGTAGTTTAATCCTGTCCACCTTACTAATGAACTGGTTCACCGAAATGAGTTTCATATACTAGTACATGCTAAACTTGTTATGTGTCTGCTTGTTTCTTCTTTTAGAATGCTGACAGAATATTGGGGAAGTGTGCCTTATTAAGCAATGGTAAAGGAAGTAATGCAGATAAGGTTCAGGATAGTGACACATCCTTGTTGGTCTCCAACAAAGCTGATAAAACAGCTAAGGAAGACTATCTTGAAGACAGCGAGACAACCCCAAAGTCCTGTCTTGGTTTAGTGTTCGAGTTACTGGCCACTACCGCTTGCACAAGCTATTCAAACTCACTGTCTGAATCAGTTCGGTTTCTTGAGTCTCAACTACAAGCTGAAAGACATCGATCAGTTGTGCTGCGACAAGAAGCGGAAGGACCGCGGAAGTCCCTGGAGCATTCAGATGCATACTTTCTGGTGCAACAACAAGCGTTGGAGGATTTTAGCGCCAAACAGGACAAAGCTAATCAGCTTGCTAAGCTTATTGCCAACATGGTGGATACCCAGGATAACGTTTCTTGAGCTCTTCTGAAGTTGTTTCAGTTATGCTCTTGTTTTGCTGCCGCGTTTATTTGCACTTGTGGCCAATTTTGACGGCCAGTGTATGTAATGTGCTGCTTTGTTCCCTATATTTGCACTGGTGGCGAACTTTGATGCCCAGTGGATGTAATATGTGTAATAGTGGTAATAGGCTAGCGTTAATTGCTTGCTTATGTATTTCCTTATTGTCTTGTTTAGTTGTTTTCTTGTAGTCACTGCAGTTCTTTTTCTGTTTTTTTCTAGTGGCCACAATAGCCTATTTTTGGTAACTAGGCCAAAATAATCATGGCAACACACGGACTGTTGTAAACATGGGCCTCCTGCAGGCCGTATGATCCATGGGCCTTCGTCCGGCCGTAGGATCCATCGGCCTTCTATACGGGCCTTAGAGTCCATGGGCCTTCTACGGGCCGTAGGGTCCATGGGCCTTCTACGGGCCGTACGATCCATGGGCCTTCTACGGGCCGTACTATCCATGGGCCTCATACGGGCCGTAGGATCCATGGGCCTTCTACGGGGCGTATCATCATTTCGCCAATCATGGGCCGTACTATTCGTGGACCATAACGGGCCGTTAATAGGCCGTATTTGATAACTCTATGAAAACAGCCCAACGGATTTTTTTGACATGAAAACGGCCCAACATATTAACGGTCCGCAAACGGGCCGACTGTAACGACGGGCTGAATTTGGCCCACAAGCAGAAAATGACAGTAATGGGCCGTATGTAACCGAATGCTGCAAATGAGCCCAAGAATCAATGGGCCCTGAGAAGGCCGAAAGATAACTTGGGCTGGAAACGGCCCAATGGAATAACGGGCCATTAATGGGTATAAAGTGATATACTGTTCATTACGGGCCAGTTTCACCACGGGCCGTTAATGGGCCAAGAGTTACAAAGGTCCTCATATGGGCCGAAAGAAGTCATGGGCCACACATGGGCCGGAAGTTAAAACAGGCTGAATCATATTGGACGGCCCAGATGACGCTACTGGGCCTAATTCGGATAGGGCGTAACGGGCCCTGGGTTAGTGGGCTGTAAATGGGCTATATGCGAACAGGCCGTTAACAGGCTTTCCGTGGGCCGGCCTGCCACCTTTTGACCAAGTCAAACGGGCCGGCCTTTTCACAGGAATGGGCCTCTGTTGGGCCGTGCCATGTGTCGCCGTATCATAGGCGCCTTCGGTCCAATGAGCGGATGACATCTGTCCCAACGGTGAGCCGACACGTGTTTCCTCCAGCCAATGATGATTTTACACGTGGAAAATCCCCATTGGTCGGGGCTGTTAACGGGTTATCGGATCAAAAACCCGACCCGATAGCTTAACGGCGTTCCGTTACCGTGGATGCCACATGTCGGTCACCCTTGACGAAAGCACTTCTGTGACGCGCGATTTATCGTCATGGAAGTGGACACTTCCGTGACGATAATTTTGGTAATGTCATGGAACACTTCTACGACAGCACAGGTATAACTATCTTGATTCTGTCATAAATTTGTCATGGATGTACATGCATGACAAAAACGCGACCTACTGTGACAAACACGTATCATCACAGAAGTGTATTTTTTTGTAGTGATGGCTCGTGTATATGGCTAGGTTGGAACGGAGAAACAGCGTCGTCGTCGTGTTCATGGGGAGGCAACGGAATGCGTCGTGTTCATCGGGAGGCAACGGAACGCGTGGGAGCCAACCGGCTTGGACAGAACAGCCGATGGAAACGAGGCCTGGTGTACTGCAGAACGGAGGAAACGGCCTTGTGTTCGACCGGCCACGTTCGAAATGGGATCCTGTTCATCGGCAGGGGTCTGGCGTACCGCAAAACGGAGGAAACGGACCTCCTACGGTCGAAACGGGGGTCCTGTTGATCGGGAGGGGTGTGGCGTACCGCAAAACGGAGGAAACGGACTTGTGTTGGAGCGCTATGGTCGAAATGGGGGTCTTGTTCATCGGGAGGGGTGTGGTGTATCGCAAAACGGGACTCCACGGGATACTGTTCATCTCCACCGTCGACCCCATGCAGCCTCCACGGGCTACTGTTCATCCACCGTCGACCTCCTCCAGCCTCCACATGCGACTGTTCATCCAGCCTCCACCGCGCGCTACTCCACCGGCTACTGTTCAACCAGCCCTCTCCACGGGCTCCTGTTCAACCACTCCTCCACGGGCTACTTTTCATCCAACCCTCCACCGTCTACTGTTCATCCTGCCCTCCACGGGGTCCTGTTCATCCAGCCCCAACTGACTCGATCGATCGGGGTACTGTTCATCCAGAGGCAACACCACGGGGTCCTGTTCATCCACCCCCACCGGGAACTATTCAGCCAAACCCCCCCAGCAACGCTCACTGTTCATCCAGAGGTAGCATCGATCGTCTTCAGTTAGCAGCACTAGCGAAGGAATCGCTCGATTGGGTTCAGTTAACAGCCATCGATCGATCGCTCGGGTTCAGTAACGCGTAGCCTGCAGTGCAATCGCTCGGGTTCAGTTAGAGCCCAACGCCTCGCTCAGGTTCAGTTGGAGCCCAACGCCTTGCACACACGCGCGTACAGACGAGAGAAACGCGCATCGCTTGGCCCCCGACCACCCGCCATAACCGGGGACTCCCCGATATTTTCCGCGCCCTCGCTTCTACCACGATTTTTCCATCATGGACGGCCCAAAGAATGTCATGCAGCTGCGTCTCCGGCCCGCCCAGGATGAAAAGCCCATTTTCTGTCATGATTTTTTGTCATAGAAGTAGGACCCCACCACATCTATAATGATACCGGGTTTTGTCACAATTATCGTCATAGAAGTGTCATAAGTATGACAGAAAAAAATTTCGTTCGGCCCAAAATGTCACGGATGTGTCTTTTTTTGTAGTGATAAAATCAGCACATGCATGTATCAAAAGGAAAGTCACGACATGCATGCATGCATTGTAATTAATGCATCGGTAAACGCAAATTATTGAAATATATCGAGTGCACTGCTTTGATGTGTCGCATCAACTCGTGCAACAAGGAGAAGTTTGATACTTTGATTACAACGCCCTCTCCCTCGCCCATGAGCGTGGTGGCTCGCAGGACTAGGAGAAGCTTTCTCTACATGTCCTCCCTCCCGCACGTGATGCACATGCAACAGTTCATTCGGTGTCAGATGGCCAGAAGCATACTAGTAGTACTCCACTGTAGTAGTACCATCATTGTTTGACTTCCCGAAGAGGCGAAGAGCCAAGCGCAACTCAAACACTCATGTGGCAGTTTCATGTGTAGGGTAGGTAGTATAGTGACATAGTGTAGGACAACGTGTACCATGCCTCTAAGCTTAAAATTGTTGGAGTCGGCTCCATGCTATGAGGCCGTCTCGAAGCATTTTTTGATTAAAATAATCTTCTGGCCCTACCTGTCATCCTGGTGATTGTAGTTTGCACACTCATCTGGTCAAGACAGGAATATACATTTTAATTTGTGGTGGGGTAAATGTTAGAGGTTGCAGCAAATATATTGTACACGGCGGGTCTTTTAGCCAAGTTTAGAGGCAAGCATGTGGGGCCAGTGCTATGATGTGTCGCGTCAACTCGTACAACGAGGAGAAGCTTGATTTTACTACTAGTATGCCCTCTCCCTCGCCCATGCGCGCGGTGGCTCGCACAAGAGGAGAGGCTTTTGCTTTTACTACTCCTACAACAAGCTCTCCCTCACCCACGCGGTGGACTGGACATGCAACAGTTGATTTGATACTGTAGAAGTGGTAACATCATTGTTCGACTTCTCGAAGAGATGAAGAGCCAAGTGCAACCCAAACGTGGCAGTTGCTAGTAACATGCTTTTGTTACTAGTCCATGTTACTACCTTCATAATGGGTAGTAACATATGGATGGTAACATACAAGCCTTCATTTATTGAGACATAGACTCATTTTACCTCCCATTTATTGCATCTGCCTCTCATCTTCTCTCTATCTCTTGCCTCACATTTATTGCATATGCCTTGGAGCATGCATATAGCCAGGCTCTTGCATGATATTAGACTAGCCACAATGGAGAGTAACATACACATACCCCTAGACTATGTTACTATCTTCATTTTGGGTAGTAATACAAGTGTGGTGTCATCCAAAGCTTCATTTATTAGGTTATAGACTCATATTGCCTTGGGACATGTGATGTTATAGTAACTAGCTAAGTTACTCAAACTACCTCTCTCCTCATTGACTCATTGCCACATAAGCAAATTTGCTGAGTTGGACTCGATGTTACTGCTGAAGTTACTCCCACTGTGGCTAGTCTTACTTTTTATGTCTCTCTCCTCCATATAGACAAAATTGCCATGTAAGCAGGCTATAAGCCCACTATCGTACTTGCTCTTAATAGTATAGACCTATAAATCGGAAAGGAGGGACAACTCCCTCCATTCCTAAATATTTGTTTTTCTAGAGATTTCAACAAGTGATTACATCGTAAATGAGTACATATGAAGAAAAATGAGTGAATCTACACCGTAAATAAATACGTAGTTCTCTCGTTTTCCTGTCCGCCTTGGTCGCGGTGCACAATATTGAGTATACTACTACCGACTAGTCTCTTTTTGACACACATTTACGTTGATACGGCTTGAATGCCAACAAGGCAGAGGGTAGCGATTCCCGAAACATTAAACGGTCAATGATGCCTCCGCATTCAATTAGCATGCAGAGGTAAATAATTGGGGAAGCAGAATGGAGCCAGCACGATGTGAATGCAACGCAGTTCGGACTCTCATATAAAGGCGCCCGACCACTCCAATCCATCTACTCCTAGTTTCTACACAACACTGCCTACTCCAATCATAGACCAAGACCAACTGACCAGAAGCCACAAGCACCCATGGCATCGATGGACACGAGCGGCAGTCGGCTATGCCGGATCGTCCAAGACACCGGCCTGTGGGCCCGCACCATGCAGCGTTTCCGGAAGGTGCTGGCAACCGTCGACGTCATAGCCCTTGTCGACGCCAGCTTCACCTCTCGCATGTACCAAATAATGGTCGACTCCATCCGCAAGTTCACCGCCGTCAAGAAGCGCGCGGACGACCTTGCCATACTGCTCCAGCCCGCATGCCCAGGCTCCTCATTGCCTGCCACCCTCATTGGCCTCCAAGGTGATGAACTCTTTGAAGCACTAGTGGCCCTGCAGCTACCGGAGGTCGCGATGAAGAATGTGCACCATGAGGCCGCGCTGTGCCTCGCTATGCAAGAAACCGTCGACCTGCACATCCACGTCTACGAGGAAATCGTCTACTTGGGACACTACAAGGCTAGTGAGGATAGAAAGACGCTGGCCTTCTTCTAGCGGCTGGAATCTTCGGAAGCCATTGTTTATAAGCACGTCGACTTGGCCACGAAAGCCGCTGCTACTTAGCCGCCGTTCGGTGGGCCGGCGCCCTAAGTCGAGGAGGTGGACGTCATCGATGGATGCATCTTTCTTCTTTCCTCCTGTAACCAGCACTGCATCGCCTAGTGGCCTTAATGTTTTATTAGTGTATGACATTTTTATTCCAGTCGTAAATGACATGTGTGACCCTTGCTCTTATTTGGCATTAATTATATGTAGTATCATTCTCTTCATCTTGGTGTACTACCTAGATCCTGGTTTATTAGTCCCTTTTGCAATTTGTGCTAAATTTTGAACAAAGACTTAACTGACAAAATATTAGTGCATGTCAACAAAAATTATATCATTTGATTTGTATTTGAACATAGTTTTCAATGATATAATTTTGGTGACATGTATGAACCTTTTGTTAGTCAAATTTATGGTCAAAATTTTGCATAGATTACGACGGGGAGCAATAAACCAGGACAGAGGTAGACTGGTCCGTCACCATCGTGTTTTGTGTCTAATTTTGACTTCAGCGACCCAACCTACATGGAGGGAGTATTGTATATATTGGCGCGGCAACCAAACTTATATATTCAAAACTGAGCGTTACTACATGTCACGAGTTCAAAACGAGAAAGTGGAACAAGTACAACATGCCTGTGCCATTTGCGTCGCACCCCCACACGGTCGAGGTGCACAATGTAGTAAATGACTAGTCTTTTCTTGACTTGCATTTACATTGATACGGCTTGAATGCCAAGGAGGGAGAGGGTAGCGGTTCCCGAGACAATGAATGGTCAATGATGCATCCTCAATTATGCTAGGGAATTAATTGGAGAAGCATAATGGAGCCAGCACGATGTGAATGCAACACAATTTGGACTCTCATATAAAGGTGCCCCACCACTCCTAGTCTCTACGCAACACCGCTCACTCCAATCCAATACCAAGTGACCAGAAGCCACAAGAACCTATGGAGGCGATGGACGCGAGCAGCAGTCAGCTGTGCCAGATCATATGAGACGCCGACCTGCGGCCACGCACCGTGCAACGTTTCCAGACGGTGTTGGGGACCGCCAGCGTCATAGTCCTCGCCCACGCCGGCTTCACCTCTCGCATGGACGACATGATGGTCCGCTCCATCCACACATTCACCGCCGTCAAGAAGCACGCGGACGGCCTTGCCATACTGCTCCAGCCCGCGCGCCCATGCTCCTCATTGCCTGCCACCCTTATTATGCTTCATGGTGACGAACTCTTTCAAGCCCTGGTGGCCCTGCAGCTGCCGGAGGTCGCGACGAAGAATGTGCACCTCAAGGCCGCGCTCGCCACGCAGCGCCTCGCCATGCAAGAAACCGACGACCTGCACATCCATGTCTATGAGGAAATCGTCTACATAGGCCACTAAAAGCTAGTGAGGATAGAAAGATGTTGGCGTCTTCCAGCGGCTGGAATCTTTGGATGCCATTGTTCAGAAGCACATTGACCTGGCCATGAAAGCCGCTGCTACTTAGCCGCCGTTCGGTGGGCCGAGCCTAAGTCGAGGAGGTGGATGTCGTCGATGGATGCATCTTTCTTCTTGCCTCCTGTAACCAGCACTGCATCGCCTCATGGCCTTAATGTTTTATTAGTGTATGGCATCTTTATTCCAGTAGTAAATGACATGTGTCATCCCTTGCTCTTATTTGGCGTTAATTATATGTAGTATCACTGTCTTCGTCCTGGTCTACTACCTAGATCCTGGTTTTTTAGTCCCTTCTGTAATTTGGGCTAAATTTGGACCGAAGATTTAATTGACAAAATGTTAGTGCATGTATAGTTTTCAATGATATAGTTTTGGTGACATGCATGAACCTTTTGTTAGTCAAATTTATGGTCAAAATTTGGCATAGATTACGATGGGGAGCAATAAACCAGGACGGAGGTAGACTGGTCCATCACCATCGTGTTTTGTGTCTAATTTTGACTTCAGCGACCCAACCTACATGGAGGGAGTACTGTATATATTGGTGTGACAACCAAACTTATATATTCAAAACTGATCGTTACTACATGTCACGAGTTCAGAACGAGAAAGTGGAACAAGTACAACATGCCTGTGCCGTTCACGTCGTACCCCCACACGGTCTGTCCGGCACGCCGCTCAAGCTAGAGAATGCTTGTTGTCTTAGCATTTTCACTGTCAGGTGGGGCCGCAGTTGAGCACACCGACTATCGACAAATCACCACCTCGCCCATCGCGCGTCGGCTGAGTTAGAATTAGAAGAGAAAAACGAGGGAGAAGAGCTAGCTGTAGCACGTACGCTGTTGTCATATGGGACTCGTGTTGATAGAATAGGAGTACTGAGTACTCGTACCTCTTTTTATGGAAAAGTAGTGGTACGTCTAGTACCACTAGTTGGGTGCGTGTGACCTATACTTGTCATCACTTTAGGTCTCCTTTTCGAACCGCAGCTACGCTTTATAGTACATATTTTTTTCATGCATTTATCCTCCTATATGTAGTCCTAGGCTATTTCCACGTGCTCCCTTTCGCCGACATGTGGGCCATAGAGCATCTGGGTCGTAGTGCATGCACGACTCGGAGCATATGCAACCATGCTGACGTACTTTACATTTTAGACCTCACGAATTACATGCAAACCCCCCTCAGAAGAATAAATAAATGAATGAATTACTACATGCAAACCGGATTATTTTCATAGACATCGGAGCATGTTCATTAAATTTTGGACATAACACATTTATAAAAAACGATCGGACCTAAACCAGTCTAAGGGCCTCTTTGATTCGCAAGATACTGAAAACACAGGAATGGGGAAAGTATGATGGCGATGAACCGAGAGGAGGAGGAAGAGGAGGAGTACTATACATGCTAGAGACTGGACTATACCACATTGTTTTTTATGGCCATATCACCTCATTGTTTTCTATGGCCTATCGCCTACTGGTTCACTGGGCTGCCGTGGTTCGAACTCCTCTGACGTGAGTAGTAGTACTAGTATATACACTATATATACCGCATGATTCCTTGCTCCTTCTTACATACTTCGTCGACATGTGGGAGAGCCAGCATCCAGGTCGACGCGTCATGCACCAGATTAGAGTGGGGAACGGAAGGGGGGGCATCAGCCTAGTCATAGCGCGAGTAATTAATTACTATAGTGAGTAGTCATATCACAAGACCCTGTCTTTCCAGCAGTAACGCGCCGTCAAATCGCACAGCCCTACCTTTCCAGTAGTAAGTGGAATCCGCTACTCCCTCACCCTCATCGCCTCTCTGTCAAACCACCTACCTGAAAACTGCCGCGCGTACTGCCCGGGAAAAGCCCCGCCCTCAACTTTTAACTACTCATAGTATAATTTAGTATCGATGAATTGCGCTATGGAGCCAAAAACCAAAAGAAAAAGGTGGTACATGTAAACAAATACAGTTCAAGCTCTATCTAGCGATTCAGAATGTAAACAGTGCATGTGTTTATACATATAGGTTACTTCAAAGCACTGAGTCCATTGATGCAATGTGGTCAAACTGTACCATCGATATCTGAAAGCCAAAATAGTTCAAGCTTGTTCGTTCTATAAATACTTGTACTGTATGTTAATTCACCCGTGGGGTTGTTCAATGAATGGAGGGCCGGGGAGCACAAGTGAACAATACTACTACTAGTAAGTAGGAGTCGTACAGTTTGTCACGTTACATAGAGAGTTTCTTTTCTTTAATGCCACGTACAAAAATTGAAACACTTGTTGTGGAGAGAAAAAGATAATCACTCCACTATATATGTAGGTAGGGGCCTGAGCGCTTGCTTTACTAGGGTTGATCTCTTCATTCTCTCATCCTCTCCAGATCTAAACAAGACAACGGTTGCGACATTTTTCTCTCTGCTCACCGCTGGTCATAGATCCGGCTGGATCCCTTCGGCCGGTGTGTGTAGAGGACTAGGTGCATCATTCGTGCGGTCATTAGCGGCGAGGGAGGAAACCCACAACTACTGGTGGGTCCCGATACTCTACCCGTGCCGTTTTCTCTGACACTGCGCCAGCTCGGGTGGTCCCCCGACCCTTTTTCCTCCCTGCCGTATTGTGCGCAGATCCGACCTGCCGCCAGCCTCCTAGCCACATCCCGACGACCCTCAGGTATAAGTTCCTTTGAAAGCGGCCTTGCTCTACTACCCCAGCTCCCCACGTGTCTGCATGTGGATCTTTTTCTACTCCCATCAACTCTTCCAAAGCCACCTAAATTTTTAGTATTATTAGAGGTAAAGCTACTTCATGCAGTCGAATCTAGGACTTGGTTCAAACAAAGAAGGAAGGGGGGAAAGTCGTAGCATGAATCTAGGACTTGATTCAAAGAGGAAATAACAGGAGGAAAGTAGTAGAGACTGGATACCCAACCGGTCTCTTGGTTGAAAAAGGAATAAAGGGAAAAGGCAGTACAAACTGGATAAGGAACATATCTATTATTGGTTGAAAAAGGATAGAAAGTGGCGGCTGGTGGATAAGTCAACTGAGTATGTCTAGGATTAGATTTGCTGCCCTCACATAGTAATAGGTAACCAGAATTAGATTCGCTGCCCTCACAGAGTATGAACAAACTCGGCATCACCACTTTATGCCTCCTTGTAGGTACATTGTGCTGATGCGTCCACTGTCGCATGTCCTTATACCAACCTTTTGCAGTTGTTAATATAAGGGCGCATGTAAAATGAAGCAATCACACTGTTACCGTAAGGACATGTCTAACCAATGTTATTGTTCTAATGCCTCCAGTAATATGATGCAATTAAACTGTGTTACAAATGGTACTCCTGCAATTTTTCCTAGTATGATAAGCAAGTTGCTTCTTTACGCTGCTGAGTGTCCTGGCGTCCCCACTGTCCCATGCCCTTAAACCAACTCTTTAGCTACTGTTGATCTACTGTATCTAGTAAACAAGCAATGCCACCATTAAAGTAGTCCCATATTTGACGAATGTCATTGTTGATCGTAATGCTTCTGGTAACATGAAGCAATGTTGCCGTTTTAAAATTTCTACAGTCCTTGCGTGATTGCTATGAACATAATCAAGATGCGTCTTTTCATTTCGTGTATGTTTCATATCTTGTTATTGACCAGTAACTGTTTTCTTTCTATCTTTTTGTGCGGATAGGGATATCCATTTCACCTCTTTGCTATTGTGACCTTTTGGTGAACTACACAAAACAATTTTTTTCTGGAATGAGTGTCTTGTGCAGTTCAACTAAAATTTCACGTGGGCAACGTCTCCCATTTTGGTGGAACTGCACAAAATGGTGATTGGACTTTCCAAAATCTCCGTCAAACTCTGCTGGTAATCTCGTGCAACATTTTATTAGCCTTTGTAAGATGAGCCGTCACCACAATGCACTTTATTTTAGTGGAATAGCACAAAAGGATAAGAAAATTATAGTTACACCTTCCATGAGCAGGACAGCCAACCTTAATGTTGCACAATTTTAGTGCAACGACTAAAGAAGAACCTGCCAGCTCATGAGAGCAACTACTTCTTGCTAGCTAAATGATGCAATCTTTGCTTCATTTTAGGTGAACTACAGAAAAAGTCGCATGAATTGAATCATTCGAGTGGAGTTGCAGGTTCACCACATTGAGTCGTGGCGGCATAAGGCCCCTCTCTCAGCTATGGTTCCCATGACCGGGTATGTTCCTTTTTGGTTGATTTTGACACTACATCACTGGTGCGCGTCGGTCCTAAACAAACGGTTTTTAACCCCTTTCCATGACGCCATTTGGAACCGTCTCCAAGTGAGTGTGGGCGATAGGGCGGTCCTTCCCACACGACCCAGAAACCGTCGGGGATATGCCCTCCTGGCACACACGTTCGGCAAAATGAGGTCATGTGCGACCGGCGAGCGCTCAAATACGGAAATACATACAGTAGAGCTAAAAATACAATTATACGGCGAAATTGTTTCCGGTCGCAAGTACATCCCACACAGTCAATCCCCGCTAAACGTTTCCGTTCGTATGCACATCCCACATAGTCGCTCCAAGGAAAACGTTTCCGTTCACAGGTACATCACACACAATCGTTTGCGTTATTGAATGTATCACACACGGTCCGTAGAAGAAACTGTGTGGCAAAGGCTGTCCATCACACACAGTTTTTATGTGGTAAACGTTTGCGCAAGGTGGCCTAAATAGTTTCCAAGAGAAAGTCGTGTGTGATTGTTCATTGATCCAACACGGTTTATTCCTAGAAACTATGTGTGTTGTCTGAGGTCATCGCCCACGGTATTATTTCAACAACCGTTTGCAATAGCAAAACCCAATTAGTAGGCAAATTCGCCATTAGCAGGCTAATTATCCGATTATTCATAATTCATTTATTAATCTAATTGACATTTCATATTAAGCACACAATATATTTCATTTCCATATTAAGGAAGCATAATTTCATAATTGAAATACATCAGAGTACAACATGATATAGCTTCAGCACTCAGCTACCCCATTACACAACTACACCAGCAGCAAGTTCCACATGCAACATGTAGAACATTTCGAAATTAGCATCATAGACGGTATATAGACAGATGCATCTCATCTGGAAAACTGCTGAAGCGGAAGGCGAATATTGAGCCTTCATTCATGTTGAAGGTCTTTGCAAATTTAGGCCAGTGCCTGTGGATGATCGACCGTCCGTCCTTCGTCCTCTTCAGGAACACTTAAATATTGAACCATGGGTGTTGTATGATAACCTTCCTTGCCTCCTGACCATAGAGGTGGTTTGAGAGGTAATCATCAGTGAACTGCTTTGGAAAGGCCTGAAAACAAGGATGTGCATAAATATCTTCTCTATATTGGAAATGGGGCAAAGGAATAAAAAAAGGCAAGGTATAATAGTTAGTACCATCTTGTAGGGAACTGATGTCTTCTTCATTGTGCAGACAAAGAACTTGTTGTTTTTTGTCGCTAATTTCTTTATCCTAACAATCTTTCTGAGTTTCCTGATTTGATTGATATTCATGGACAACTCATTTCCCCATATGCAAAAAGGGTCGAACAGTGGGTCAAAACCTATGACACCAGGACCTACATGTGCAAGACCAAATTGTTAAAAACCAAAATATTAGAATGGTTCCTGCAATTGCACAATAATGTGCTATTAGAGAACGGACCATGCACGTGGTAACCTCGATTGTAAACCTCAGTGCTTCCCATTGTTTCCCTGCAACACATATAAGGTTGTTAGTCTCAGGTTAAGTAAGGGTTCGCATGCTATCAGTAAAATATGTTGATGAAAAATAAGCACATTGCAGATTCATCAGATTAATTCAAGCCACACGGAAAACCCATTTACCCGAACCAAGCATGATTAAGAACTAGGAAATGTAGCACTTGTATATGTTTCTCATGTATTAAGTGCAGCCAAATTCGATTTATTCCTCACATGCACAACAATACATAATTCTACCCACGACAATTGGACATTGCATTGCAGAATTGAACCAAGCAGTTAACTAAACACCACAACAAATGAACCAAACATTAACTGGGCACCACATTGCACAATATAACATACTCCTAATAGAAGATCAGACAATTAACCAAACAGTTAACTACAGCCAATTGTAGCAATTGTATTTGTTTCTCATGTATTTACTACAGCCAAATTCAATTTATTCCTCACATGGTATACAATAACAGAATGCACCCACAATTTTGTAAAGATAAATTCGATTTATTTCTCACACGGAAGACAATACAAAATTGCAGCCTCAAGAATTGAACATCACATTTGCAGAATTGAACCAAACAGTTAACTAAAGACGACAACTAATTAACAAAACAGTTAATAAGTGAGCACCACACTGCACGACATATAGAACGTATACACTAGAGCAACAGATTGCATGGTAAAATTAGATAGCACAATTCACTAGAATTTGTGAAGGAAAGGCAGGAGCAGCACACGCAACAGGTAAACCGAGCATGCTTAACCGGCATAGCTAGCAAATAGCAAGGTGCTCCTTCAAGATCTGGGGGTCGGCACGAATGGCAGCCATCACGACCTCATCCACGCGTGCGGCTGCGATTTGCTTCTCCACTACCAAATGCTCCTTGAGGTCATGGCTATACTGCGTGCACCATGGCTTAGGCCGGCGCTTATTTGGTGGAGGGGTCGGTGATTTGGGTGGAAGGTGTCACGCTCGCGCAGGCGGTCGGTGCATGTGGGATGTGGAAGGAGGAGGAGGATGGGGGTCGGGTGTGGATTACCTGCCTGGATAGAGGAGGCCGAGCAACGTGAAGGAGGGTCGCCGACGAGGAGGCGGTGCTGCAAGCAAGGAGTGAAGGTTTCAACTTGGAAAGGAAGGCGGAAAGAGGGGAAATGTGGCTTTTGGTAGGGGGAGGGGGCGGGGAGTTAGATATTTCTGCGGAAGCCGAAAATTTGGAATCGCTTCAGCGAAAAAACTGGCGCGCAAATTGTGTACAATATGTGGACATCACAAACGATTTAGATAGCTTAACCCGTGTGTGATTAGTTTGAACGTCAAAAGTTTTGGTTCGAATTTCCATGGTTACAGTGGTCATCCACATCATTGCATAATTTGGGTACACAAAGGAGACTACAACACACCCACACTTCTTAATCGAGCAAGTTCAACAATTAAACAGAGCTAGCTGACCTAAACATTACTCTAACAAATTAAAGACCGGCGCTCTTAATTAAACAGAACAAAGAGTACCACTACGGCCGGTGCTCGTCGATCTCCGCCGCCGCCTCCATGTCCAGCTCGCGCCCGACGGTCTCCTGGGGAAGGGGTCCATGGCATCCATCGCACCATACTCGGCAAGCATCTCGCCATCCGCGTCCGCCATCTCTTTGGAAAAGGCAACCATGAGCTGGGTGTGGGCGGACGCAAACTGGGCTTGGACGGGCTCCGTCGTCGCAAGGTATGCGGCGGAGGAACGGACGTCTGCTCGAACGCTCTCGGCGATTGCCAGCTCTTCGGTCGTGGGTTGCCGACCGTTGTCGGAGAAGCTTCGTTCAATTTGTGCGGTGACCGCCAGGAGCTGTGCGTGGGCGGCCTCGACATGGTCGTGGGCGGCCTCCATTAGGGCTATGGCCGCCGCTGCGGAACGGACAGCTGCTGTGCCGCTCTCACCAGTTCCTATCCCCGAGGCACATGTTGCTGCCGCCACCTGAGAAGTACCAGCGGACGTTTGGGCAGCCTTTGCCACCCGGTCGTAGATTGCGGCCGTGCTCATGCACCTTGTTAGCACACGCATGGCGGCTGCGGCCGCGCTCTCGCCGGAGTGGGCTACCGAAGTTGCCCTCACGACGCGGGTTCACGTGCCCATCTTTCACGGGTGACGATTGAACAATGAAATGATACTTGGGGAGCGAGCTAGTGTGCTTGAGACGCCGGCTGTGGACTGTAGCCGACGCACCTTCTCGCGTAAGCCATAGACGTACTATACACCGACGGTGCTCCAGGACATTTTGTGCTGCATCTCACACGGTTGCTGATAATAAACTGTGTGCGATCTACTTGATTTTTCATCTTGATTTGAATTACATAATGGGGTCACAGCAACAATGGACGGTGTTTGAATTACTAGACCTTTTATCTGGAGTGAACATGCAACTATATGTGTGTTGTAAGAGAATTGGAATTATTCAGGGTTCGTTTGAACATTTAATACATGAAATTGGATTTCTAGCCATTTCAGGTGAACAATTCAAATTTGAACTACATGCACATGCTCCAGTGCATATAAATTGGTTGAAAAATCAAATCTATGTCCTTGGGTGCATGCTTAGGTCCCATGCAAGAAATGGGAATGAATTTCAAACACCAGGGCACCGTTGATTGCCGGCAAAACATTGATATGCCTGGTTTTTAAATTCTAGTAAATCAAAGTCTAAAATTCATGAAACTTGGCATGCTATCATGGAGCGGCATCAACATGTCGTGGTAAAATGTTTGTCTCATTTGGGGCAGGTTTGGGTATATGCATCTCACAAACCAGAGCTTCTCACAACAAGCATGATGGTTTTCGGTAGGGAACATCCCACCTTTGGGGACGAAACGATATCCACTGCCTCTTATTGCTTTCAAAAATTTTCTCGTGTCAACATAGAACAACAGGAGTGTTGTGTGAATTTTTGTGATTTTTCGGGGTTCGTTTGGACATTTTGATGCATTAAGTGAGTTTTCAATGCATTTATGTGCATAATTCAAATTTGAACTACATGCACATGCTCCAGCGCATATAAATTGGTCAAAAAATCAAATCTGTGTCCTTGGGTGCATGCTTAGGTCCCATGCAAGAAATGGGTATGAATTTCAAACACCAGGGCACCGTTGATTGCTGGCAAAACATTGAGATGCCTGGTTTTTAAATTCTAGTAAATCAAAAACTCGTCTGAAATTCATGAAACTTGGCATGCTATCATGGAGTGGCATCAACATGTTGTGGTACAAATTTTGTCCCATTTGGGGCAGGTTTGGGTATATGCTTCTCACAAACCGGAGCTTCTCACAACAAACATGATGGTTTTCGGTGGGGAACGTCCCACCTTTGGGGACGAAACGATATCCATTGCCTCCTATTGCTTTCAATTTTTTTTCTCGTGTCAACATAGAAGAACAGGAGTCTTGTGTGAATTTTTGTGATTTTTCGGGGTTCGTTTGGATATTTTTATGCATTAACTGAGTTTTCAATGCATTTATGTGCATAATTCAAATTTGAACTACATGCACATGCTCCAGTGCATATAAATTGGTGCAAAAATCAAATATATGTCCTTGGGTGCATGCTTAGGTCCCATGCAAGAAATGGGTATGAATTTCAAACACCAGGGCACCGTTGATTACCAGCAAAACATTGAGATGCTTGGTTTTTAAATTCTAGTAAATCCAAAACTCGTCTGAAATTCATGAAACTTGGCATGCTATCATGGAGCAGCATCAACATGCTGTGGTAAAGTTTTTTCCCATTTGGGGCAGGTTTGGGTATATGCTTCTCACAAACCGGAGCTTCTCACAACAAGCATGATGGTTTTCGGTAGGGAACGTCCCACCTTTGGGGACGAAATGATATCCATTGCCTCTTATTGCGTTCCAATTTTTTTCTCGCGTCAACATAGAACAATAGGAGTGTTGTGTGAATTTTTGTGATTTTTCGGGGTTCGTTTGGACATTTTTATGCATTAACTGTGTTTTCAATGCACTTATGTGCATAATTCAAATTTGAACTACATGTACATGCTCCAGTGCATATAAATTGGTTCCGTGCAACGCACGGGCACCTTACTATATATAGTACGACCATAAATTTAACTAACATTATATATAGTACGATAAATGCTCATGCATGTCACCAAAAATTATATCATTGAAAACTATTTTCAAATATGAATCCAACGATATAGTTTTTGTTGACATGCACTAACATTTTGTCAGTTAAATCTTCAGTCAAATTACATGGGGGACTAATAAACCACGACGGGGGTAGTACTAGTGTGGAGGGCGGCACTACACGGGAGTCTCGCCCCGCTCGTGGCTGTAACGCCCGGATAATCATGCTACAGTAATCTCACGTTAATCATGGCACGTCACCTCTGTCACTGTAATTAATCTCGGGTTAATTCAAAACCGTTTCAAATTTAAATCCTAAATAAGTCAAACGACAAAAGTTTTCAAACATTAAAATAAAAATGTTCGGGAGATGCCATATTTTGCATAAGTAAATATGGTGTGGTAAACACATTTTAATAAAATGCCTAAATAGTTTAAATTGAAATAAAACAGAAAAGCAAATAAATAAAAGAAAAGAAATTACAAAAAAAGAAAACAGAACAAAAAAACAAAAACAAAAAGAGGAGCCCCCCGCCACTGGACCCTGGCCCAACTGGGCCAAACCCCAGGCCCAGCCGGCCGCCCTCCCCTTATCCACTCCCCCAGTACCCCCCCCCCCCCCACCGACACCCCCCCACTCCCACGAAAATATCCTCCTCCTCTGCCTCCCCCGATCTGGATCGAGGAGGAGGCCATCGCCGTCGCGCTCGACCCCGCCGCCGCCTGGACGTCGCCGGAGCACTCCCCCGCCGGCCTGCTTCCCCCTCCTCCCCTGCGCCGGTCGTCCCCGTCGCTCCTCCCCGCGCTCGCTGCACAGACCCCGCACCCCCCCGTGAGGACCCCCCTCTCCTCTTCCCCACGCCCCGCCGGTGCGTGCCCGCACGCGCCCGTTGTGGTCGCGTCCGGCCACTGCGCACGCCCCGCCACCGCACCTCCTCCCGCAGTTCCGCCCCGCCTCGCTCCCTCCCTCTCCCTCGTGCGCTCGCGCTCGTCGCCGCGGTCCCCGCCGATCTCGCCCGCGGTTGACGCGCTCCGGCCGCGTCCGATGCGCGCTCACCGCGATGTGCCTCCGCCGGCACCACCGCACCATCGCGCCACGGCCGTGCTCATCGCCGTCATTTGCCTCACCTCCGCAGATCACCGCGCCGTGCCCGCGAACGCACCACGCCCGTCCGCCCCGTCGCCACGGTGGCCTCGCCCCTCTGCGCCACCTCCGGCGGCTGGCCGCGCACCACCGCGGCCTCGCCCCGCTCCGGCCATGGCCACGCCGTGCCGCCCCGCGTGCTGGTCACCACTCGGCCACTCCGCCCGCACCACGCCCGTCGCCCGCGCCCGCCTATGGCCCCTGGGCCACTGCCAGGTGGGCCTCGCCCCCCTGAGCCACTGCCCCCTGGGCCCGAACCCCGTGGCCCTATGACATATGGGGCCCAGCCCACAGAACGAAAAGAAAAAAAAGGAATGATTAAAATAATAATAATAATAAACTAATTAATAAAAATTAATAATTAATAAAAATTAATAAATAAATAAATAAATAAAAATAAAATTAATAATAAAACAAATAATAAAAATAAATTTAATTAATTAATTAATTAACTAAATTAATTAAGTTAATTAATCCTGTTTAAATTAACCTAATTAATTAATTAATTTAACTAAACAGTAGTTAATTAGCTAACAGCCCCTGACAGGTGGGACCCACCTGTCAGGTTGACCAGGTCAACGGTCAACGTTGACTGCCGACGTCAGCATGACCTCATGCTGATGTCATAAATCCAAATTTCGAATTAAATTAAATAATTAATTAAATTGCAGAAATTAATAAAATCTTTAGAAAATAATATCTTTTAATCCGTAACTCGGATTAAAATATTTTCAACATGAAAGTTGCTCAGAACAACGAGACGAATCCGGATACGCAGTCCTTTCGTCCACCACACCTCCCTAACCTATCGAACTCGCAACTTTCCCCCTCCGGTCCGTTTGTCCGAAACACGAAACAGCGGGAATACTTTCCCGGATGTTTCCCCCTTCGCCGGTACCACCTACTGTCGCGTTAGGACACACCTAGCACCGCTCATTGTCATGTCACGCATCGTCATGCTTATGTTTGCATTGTATTTACTGTTTCTTCCCCCTCTTCTCTCCGGTAGACTACGAGACCGACACTGCTGCTGCCCAGTTCGACTACGGAGTTGACGACCCCTCCTACTTGCGAGAGCAACCAGGCAAGCCCCCCCCCCTTGATCACCAGATATCGCCTATTCTTCTCTATACTGCTTGCATTAGAGTAGTGTAGCATGTTACTGCTTTCCGATATCCTATCCTGATGCATAGCCTATCCTTGCTACTACTGTTGTTACCTTTACCTGCAATCCTACATGCTTAGTATAGGATGCTAGTTTTCCATGAGTGGCCCTACATTCTTGTCCGTCTGCTGTGCTATACTATCGGGCCGTGATCACCTGGGCGGTGATCACGGGTATATACTTATATACTATATACATGACACCTGTGATGACTAAAGTCGGGTCGGCTCGTAGGAGTACCCGCAAGAGGATCTTTGTGGCGGAGCGAAAGGGCAGGTTGAGACCACCCAGGAGAGAGGTGGGCCTGGCCCTGGTCGACGTTCGTGGATACTTAACACGCTTAACGAGATCTTGGTATTTGATCTGAGTCTGGCCATTTGGTCTATACGGACTAGCCATCTACGCGGGAGTAGTTATGGGTATCCCGGCGTCGTGGTATCAGCCGAAGCCTTCGTGACGTCAGCGACTGAGTGGCGCGCGTCGTGTTGGACCGCTTTGACGTAACCGCCGTGATCGTGTGGGTTGCTAGGTCTGCTCGCGGCCGCGTTTGCAACGTGCAGGTTCGCATAGGTAGGGCTGCGACGCGTTTAGGATTAGACCGGCGTGCTGACCGCTCTATTGTGCTTAGGTAGGGCTGCGACGCGTTGATCTTACGAGGCTGGGCATGACCCAGAAAAGTGTGTCCGGCCAAATGGGATCGAGCGTGTTGGGTTATGTTGTGCACCCCTGCAGGGAAGTTTATCTATTCGAATAGCTGTGTCCCTCGGTAAAAGGACGACCCGGAGTTGTACCTTGACCTTATGACAACTAGAACCGGATACTGAATAAAATACACCCTTCCAAGTGCCAGATACAACCCGGTGATCTCTCTCTAACAGGGCGACGATGAGGGGATCGCCGGGTAGGATTATGCTATGCGATGCTACTTGGAGGACTTCAATCTACTCTCTTCTACATGCTGCAAGATGGAGATGACCAGAAGCGTAGTCTTCGACAGGACTAGCTCTCCCCCTTTTATTCTGGCATTCTGCAGTTCAGTCCACTGATTTGCCCCTTTACACATATACCCTTGCATATGTAGTGTAGCTCCTTGCTTGCGAGTACTTTGGATGAGTACTCACGGTTGCCTTTCTCCCTCTTTTCCCCCCTTCCTTTCTACCTGGTTGCCGCAACCAGATGCTGGAGCCCAGGAGCTAGACGCCACCGTCGACGACGACACCTATGACACTGGAGGTGCCTACTACTACGTGCAGGCCGCTGACGACGACCAGGAGTGGTTAGGAGGATCCCAGGCAGGAGGCCTGCGCCTCATTTGATCTGTATCCCAGTTTGTGCTAGCCTTCTTAAGGCAAACTTGTTTAACTTATGTCTGTACTCAGATATTGTTGCTTCCGCTGACTCGTCTATGATCGAGCACTTGTATTCGAGCCCTCGAGGCCCCTGGCTTGTATTATGATGCTTGTATGACTTATTTATGTTTTAGAGTTGTGTTGTGATATCTTCCCGTGAGTCCCTGATCTTGGTCGTACACATTTGCGTGCATGATTAGTGTACGGTCAAATTGGGGGCGTCACAGTGGCGCGGCAGTAAAGCTGTCATATCACAAAACTCCACCACTCCCAGTAATAAGTGGCCTAGTAAAATAAACGAACAAGCAACCATCACATCCCTCCATCTTTTTTGCATTTCATCTCTCTGCATTTACTTTGTCTGGTTCATCTTGCACACTCAATCCCAGGTTACTACTCCTAGTATCCCTAGCTACTACTCCTAGTATCCCTAGCTACTACTCCTAGTATCCCTAGCTACTACTCCTAGGGCCAGTTCTTTTGGCGGCTTAAATAATAAGCCGTCTCTTCCCCAGCTTTTCCCATAAGACTAGTCAAAGTGGAGAGTAACATAAGGCGCCTCACTCATTCATCTGGGCTGCTAAACTACTACATCCATCCTGGTTTATTACTCACCATTGTAATTTCTGCTAAATTTTGACCAAAGATTTAACTGATAAAATGTTAGTGCAGGTCAACAAAAGTTATGTAATTTTTGGTGACATGCATAAACATTTCATTAGTTAAATTTATGGTCAAAATTTGACACAGATTACAATGGGGACCAATAAACCAGGACGGAGGTTGTAGTTATTGGATTACTAATCTAGAAGCCTAAAAGAACTGGCCCCTGGTACACCTAGTAGTAGTACTCAAGTTGGAATTCCAATTTCATGGTACAACTTGTTAGGCAAAAAATTCGATAAAGGGTGTACTAAGCGGTTTGGGAATTTGCATGCCTCCCCGACCAGTGAGATACTCCGTACAAAGTACGATAGAGAAATAACCATAGTGAAGGAAGCTAAAAGTAAAAAATCAAACAAGCATTTTTGCATTTTTTTTGCATTGAATCGTTTCACAAGCTTGACTAGTGCTGTTTTTCTACTTTTACAAAAACTGCATCGTAATGTTAGAACGTGCATTTGCACGTACATAAGTAATAGTAGTAGCACAGTCTGCAAGCATATATGGAGAGAGACGTGTAGTGCGATATATAGTTAAGTTTTAGCTATATGAACGTACTTACAAAATGCGTACGGATACATAAGGTTTCCAAACTTTTCCTTTTACATACTTAATTAAGGACGCTAATAATTCCCGAATGTTCGGGATTTATCATTTGCGTCACAAAACTAATGAAATCGCCTTACAAAACTAAATTATTCCTAATAAAAGCCATGGTGCTTGCAGGAGCCCTTGTGGCACGCCACGAGTGCCCTGGTGCGCGGCCATTTCCCTGCGCCGACACTACGCCTCTTCCTCAGCCTCGCAACTCGCAAGGTGCTGATTGGCGGCTTGCCGGTGGGCGAGCGCGACCTCACCGGTGTGGTGATCCTGCGCCAACAGGTACTCCTCCTTGCTGGAAGCGTGCACCCGGTCCACGGACCGCCAAGCGTAGATGAGGCGCCTGGGCCCGACTGCACTCAGGGCTTTGGCACGGGCATCCTCCGCCACCCTCACGGCCCTCGAACGAGCCTTCTACCAAAGAGCCAATTGCCTGACTCTCTCGGACGTGACATAGGCCTGCCAGGCAGCATGTCTCGCGGCGCGCTTCTCATCTTCGGCCTTCTTCTCCACCTCTATTTTGGCGCGCTCTGCCGGAGGCAAAGCCTCCCACAAGGTGACCTCCATTTCTTTCCAAAGCTCCTCAAGGCTTGGTGATGTCTACCACGCAACCTTCTTCTTGTAGACTCGTGTTGGGCCTCCAACCGTAGAGTTTTATAGGACAGTAGCAAATTTCAATCAAGTGGATGACCTAAGGTGTATCAATCTATGGGAGGCGTAGGATAAATATGGTCTCTCTCAAACAACCCTCCAACCAAATAACAAGGAATCTCTTGTGTCCCCAACACACCCAATACAATGGTAAATTGTATAGGTGCACTAGTCCGGCGAAGAGATGGTGATACAAGTGTAATATTGATGGTAGATATAGGTTTTTGTAATCTGAAAATATAAAAACAGCAAGGTAACTAGTGATAAAAGTGAGCACAAATGGTATTGCAATGCTTGAAAACAAGGCCTAGGGTTCATACTTTCACTAGTGCAAGTTCTCTCAACAATGATAACATAGTTAGATCTTATGGCAATCCCTCAACGTGCGACAAATGTCACTCCAAAGTTCCTATCACGGAGAACTTAAGATGAAATTTCTTGTAGGGTACGAAACCTCCTCAAAGTTATTCTTTCCTATCAATCCATTGAGCTATTCCTATAAGTGTCACAAATAGCCCTAGATTTCATAGTAAAATAACACCATATGACACACATCAATCAACCCTAATGTTACCTAGATACTGCAAGGTCACCACAAGTATCCGTGAGTCAATTATACGATATGCATCAAACAACTTCGGATTCATAATATTCAATCCAACATAAAGAACCACAAAGAGTGCCCCAAGATTCCTACCGAAGGAACAAGGACGAAAACGTGCATCAAGCCCTATGCATAGATTACCCCAATGTCACCTCGGGAATCCGTGAGTTGAGTGCCAAAACATACATCAAGTGAATCAATAGAACACCCCACTATCATCACAGGTATCCCACGCAAGACATACATCAAGTGTTCTCAAATCCATAATAGTATTCAATCCAATAATAGTGAAACCTCAAAGGTAAAACTCAATTCATCACAAGAAGGTAAAGGGGGAGAAACACCATATGATTCAACTATAATATCAAAGCTCGCGGTACATCAAGATCGTGTCATATCAAGAACACGAGAGAGAGAGAGAGAGAGAGAGAGATCAAACACATAGCTACTTGTACATACCCTCAGCCGCGAGGGTGAACTACTCCCTCCTCATCATGGAGAGCGACGGGATGATGAAGATGGCCACCGGTGATGGTTTCCCCCTCCGGTTGGGTGCCGGAACAGGCTCCCGATTGGTTTTTCGTGGCTACAGAGGCTTGCGGCGGCGGAACTCCCGATCTAGGTTTATTTCTGGAAGTTTTGGGATTTATAGGAGGTGTTGGCATCGGGGACAAGTCAAGGGGGCCCATGAGGCGATGACAAGGCAGGGGCGCGCCCTAGGGAGGGGTGCGCCCCTGACCCTTGTGGTTGCCTCGGGACTCCTCTCTGATATCATTTCGTTCTGCAATTTTTTATATTTTCCAAAAATATTCTCCGTAATTTTTCAGCTCGTTCCGAGAACTTCTATTTCTGCATAAAAAAGACACCACGGTAGTTCTGCTGAAAACAGCGTCAGTCCGGGTTAGTTCTAATCAAATCATACCAAAATCGTATAGAATTGTTGTAAACATGGCATGAATACTTCATAAATTATAGATACGTTGGAGACATATCAGCATCCCCAAGCTTAATTCCTGCTTGTCCTCGAGTAGGTAATGATAAAAGAAATAATTTATGAAGTGTGAATGCTAGCAAGTGCACAAGTTTGATCAATGATAATTTCAATCACTTTTTCTAGCATCATTATATATCGTAACCGTAGCTCATCTCACAAAACTTCTCATGATCAAGTAGCAATATATTCACATGTTAAAGCATAGATCATAAACTTTCTTGAAAACTAACAAACTAGGTTCTCTATCATCAAACAATTGCAATTCATCTTATTTTCAGGAAGGGTCTATGTAAGATCTTTGATTTAGCAAATCCCACATACTCAACTATCATATAGTCTTCCATGATTGCTACTACTCAAAGCATGTTTTAAGAACAAATATCATCCGTTCAACACAGAGAAAGATAGGGGCTTAATGTTTCTCCTCCCAACTTATTTATCAGATAGATAATTGTCAACCATCATAATTCATGATCAAATATATTTGAATGGCCATATATGCTTAGATCTTTCCCCATCACATGATGCTTCCCAACTAAAGAGTAGGTTGGAATGGGAAGGAATACTACTGACTCTTGCATAAAAGTAAAAGATAGGCCCTTTGCAGAGGGAAGCAGGGATTTGCAGAGGTGCTAGAGCTCGAAGCTTTTGAAAATGGGATGAAAATAATTTTGAGAGGTATGCTTTCATTGTCAACATAACAACCAAGGGTTCTCACTATCTTCCATGCTAGACACATTATAGGCGGTTCCCAAACAGAATGGTAAAGTTTTACTCCCCCACCACCAACAAGCACATTCCACGGCTGGTCCGAAACAATAGGTACCGTCCAACTATAAACAATCCTCGGGGAGTTATGTTTGCAATTATAATTTTATTTGATTTGAGCATGGAACTGGGCATCTCGGTTACCAGCCATTTTCTCGTGAATGATGAGCGGAGTCCACTCATCGTGAGAATAACCCACCTAGCATGGAAGACACTAACAGCCCCTAGTCGCTACATGAGTGATTCGAGCATACAAAACAAATTATTATTTGAAGGTTTAGAGTTTGGCACATGCAAATTTACTTGGAACGGCAGGTAAATACCGCAATAAGGTAAATATGGTGGACACTCATGGAAGAAACTTGGTTCAAGGGTTTTTGGATGCACAAGTAGTATCTCTACTTAGTATAGAAATTTTTGGCTAGCAAAAGATTCTAAAAAGCAAGCACCACATGTTGGAGGATCTATAACAATATAACTTATATACAAATATACCCAAACGTAACTCATTACGTTGCCTTCCTTGTCCAACTTTAGCTAATTTAATCAAGTTTGAAAATAATTAATGGGGCTCACAATCATAGAAGAAGTCCAAGATAGTATATTTATATGTGAAATCTCTCTTCCTTCAATATTCTTTCATGAATTGTTCAAGTGACCAATACTATGTTTGCTAACTTTCAATAAATTTACCAGCTCTACTTCTTATATGTGAAGTCATTACTCCCCATGGTATAAGCATATGAAACATATATAAATTCAGATTTATGATATTCAATTCATTCAAACATTTACTCATGGGATATAAGTGAAGCACGAGAGTAAATGACAAACCACTCCAAAAAGATATAAGTGAAGATCAAGGAGTAGTCAAATAATTATTTAGCTATGTGAGGACTCTCTCTCATTTAAGTATTTCAGATCTTAACATTCCATTCAAACAACAAGCAAATCATAATAAAATAAAATGACGCTCCAAGCAAATCACATATCATGTGGTGAATAAAAATATACCTCCAAGTAAGGTTACCGATTAACAAAGACGAAAGAGGGGATGCCATCCGAGGCATCCCCAAGCTTAGATGCTTGGTTGTCCTTGAATATTACCTTGGGGTGCCTTGGGCATCCCCAAGCTTAGGCTATTTCCACACCTTATTCCATAGTCCATCGAAACTTCACCCAAAACTTGAAAACTTCACAACAAAAAACTCAACAAAAAACTCGTAAGCTCTGTTAGTATAACAAAGCAAATCACCACTTAGGTACTGTTATGAACCCATTCTAATTTTATATTGGTGTTATCTCTACTGTATTCCAACTTCTCCAAGGTTCATACTCTCCGATACTGTGACACCCAAGTTTCTATTGAATTTTTCAAAAAGATTTTTATTTGACTTGAAGGGAGTGATTTAAAAATTTTCTTCAAGAGAACTCTCACTCTCAAATATTTTTCTTTATGGCAAAAATTTTATTTGAATTCACCCAAGATCTGCCTTTGACCTGGGGAGTTCTTGCTCTTCATTTGGGCTCAAGTCAAAATGTTTTTCATTTGAGAGAATAACTTTTGAAAACCTTTTCTTGAATTTGCACTATGGCTTTTGGAAAGTCCTTTGCCACTTTCAACTATTCCTTCTTGCCATGGCATTAGTGCAAATCCTCTCTCCTAACCCTTCCCTCACCTTTGGATCATGATTTGCATCAAATCCAGCAAGTTGAACCTCCTCATATGATCATTTCCATTCAAATTCTATTCAAATAAATTTCTGTCTTCTCTTATAGCACTTGGAGATTTACAAAGGAACTCCTTTTTCTGTTTTGATTTTTACCACCAAACCTTTTTCCCCTCCTAGTCCTTTGAACCCTCAACCTAGAACCATGAAGGTCCACTGGTCCCCAGTTCAAAAATTTCAAACTACATCAGCTGCAAGTTTGGACCAGATTTGCCAAATTTGGTGAAATTCATTCAAAACTTTCTCCAAAAATTCCAAGTAAATTCATGCAGCCCCTGGGTGCTTTGAGTGATCATCTCACCAAGTTACAGCTCCAGAAAAATTTATCTCTTTACCAAAACCTACTGTCGAACACCTGCAATGCTTGGTCACTGTCAAGATTCAGTAAGTTCAGAGTTCAGTCAAGTGGCTGCTGTCGTTTTCTTCAGAAACGGGCGTCGATCTCGCCAGTACCCTCGCGTCGCCTTGCTCCTCGTCCTCGCCCTCTCGTTCCTGCACCGCACGAGTGCCTGGCATCTTGCGGGCGTCGGCGACGAGCAGCAGAAGGTGCGCCGCCCCGTGACCGACGCCGGCGGCGGCTTTGCGGACGCCAGCGGGAGACACGGCGCCGCCGACTCCACCCAGCGCCGCCCAAACCACCGGAGCCCGCCGCGTGGCCGTCCACTCCCCCGAATGCGCTGCCGCTCTCGTCGTGAACCGCAGGGCGCGGAGCGCGCTCTCTGCCGCTGTTGAGCCCGTGCGGTCACCTCACCGTGGACAGACGCCATTACGCCAAGACCAACCCCGTTCAGCTGCAAATCGAGTCCAGTAACATCCACTGATGCTGCTCGACCGCTCAAACCCCCTGCCTACCCACTGCTCCGCCGTAATCGCTCGCCGGAGATTCTCCGTTCACGGCCACCCCGTCGATCTGCCTATAAATAGGGGCCCGGAGCTTCAACTCGAGCACCCACCAGCCCTACACTTCCCCTAGAGCACGCCCAGCCACTGGAAGAGTCGCGAGGGGGTCTCCTTCCTCGACTCCGGCCGCCGCGATCCGCCACGGGATCCAGCCCGATTCGCCCCCGTGTGTGCTCTGCAGCCCCCATTCTCTTGCCAGTAGCTTCTCCTTGCATCACCCGTTCTGACCCGTGCCTCAATTCGTACTTTGCAGCCCTCCACCGGAGTTCCCCAACCTCACCCGAACCGCCGTCCGCCGGAGATAGTGTCGCCGTCGACGTGGTGCTCCCCGTTGGACGAGTCCACCACCCACCGACGCGGAAGAAGACACTGAAGCTCTTGGTACCCTCCGTTTCTCCTAACTCGCCGTGGTTCGACGCCGGCGTCCACCGCCATCTTCGGGCGCCGGCGAGCTTTCAAACCTGACATGCGGGCCCCGCGTGTCAGCCTCTGTTTTATTTCCCCGAACCGTTTTTTGTTGGCGCCTTCGGGCAAAATACGTCTTCTCTCTTGCGCTTGCGCATTTCCAAACGAACCGTTTTCTGTTTTCTCAGTTAAAACCCTGGAACTTTTCTGTTTCATTACAGAAAGGTCCCTGGACAGAAACCTTTATAACTTTTTAATAAAAAGGTATTTTTGAGTGATTCTTTTTCTGTCAATCTCCAAATTTTGTCTAGTTTTTTATGGGATTTATTTGAAAAATATTCGGCAAATTTTCTGTGCATGTGTTGGTTTTCACGTTAGTACCCCCGTTTCGTGATTGCCGTAGGTTCCGGGAGAGGGGACGGAGCCGCGAACTTCGCCGAGCTAGACTCCGACTTCTCCGAACCAGGCAAGCATGTTTGAACATTTGATATGGCAGATGTTTTGCATGTTCATGTGAAAGTTTGTGCGTGGCATGTGAGTGTCGATAAATACCTCGTTGCTTGTAAGGCAACGACCCGGTTGTTCCGAAGTTGCGATGACCTCTGATGAGAGGTGGCCTAATCATGTAGTGACATGAAGGGCAGCAAGGTGGTACTGTTGTAGCATGCTAGCCTTGCGTCATCCGACTCTCTTCGACGTTAACGTGGTTGGAGCCACGTTATCGATCTTTTCCCGCATGTTCCGAAGTTGCGATGACCTCTGATGAGAGGTGGCCTAATCATGTAGTGACATGAAGGGCAGCAAGGTGGTACTGTTGTAGCATGCCAGCCTTGTGTCATCCGACTTTTCCGACGTTAACGTGGTTGGAGCCGTGTTATCGTCCCTTCCCCTTTCCGTGCTACCACATGTCTCATTGCCAGGATACGGTTTAGTAAGTTGGTAACCTCTTTCCGTGTACACACCAAACAGAGAGGCCGGGATGATGGTACCTTGGCCCAGGATTAAAGCCAGTCATTCGGTCAGGGGGCATGGGTGTTTCCGGTTGGGACCGAGAGGGGGGGCACCCCCTTATAGCGCGCGTATAGAAATTTGATCCCATGCTACGCGAGGTTGTAGCCTCCCCGACTCAGGGTTTTTCCTGAATGTTGCCGAGGGTGATCCCTGGCTTCGGATGGTTAAATTGGGTGTGTACTGGTTAGACGTGTTCCTTCCAGAACACCGTAGACGGAACTAGTCCCCGTGACTACTGAAATCCGTTGGCTGTGGTTAAGTGCAAACTCTGCAGAGTCAATTCTTTCCAAATCATCGTATCCATGATCAGTAATGTAGACTTTATATCCAAATCTATCCGTGTGAAAAACTTGCCCCCGGTGAACAAGCTCAAGTGGTAAATTCAATTTCATTGTTATTCCTGTGGATGGACTAACATTATTTTTGTCTCGTGCTTGTGATAAGTTATATTCCCGAACTATTGTATTGTTATGTTACAATATAAGCCCTTTATGAGACGTCGCGCAGACGTCCGACTGTGGCGTGTACTCGTTTCTCACTTTAAATATAAGCCCTTTATGCGATGTCGCTCAGACGTCCGACTGTGGCATGTAATGTCTTTATTTTCTGTTATAAGCCCTTTATGTGGTGTCGCCCCGACGCCCGACTGCGGCATTGTTATTCCGCATTTTCCGCTCGAGGAGTCTTTCAGACACTCCTTTGGCACCAGTATTATTATTCCGCATTTTCCGCTCGAGGAGTCTTTCAGACACTCGTTTGGCACCAGTATTATTATTCCGCATTTTCCGCTCGAGGAGTCTTTCAGACACTCGTTTGGCACCTGTATTATTATTCCGCATTTTCCTCTCGAGGAGTCTTTCAGACACTCGTTTGGCACCTGTATTATTATTCTGCATTTTCCTCTCGAGGAGTCTTTTAGACACTCGTTTGGCACCAGTATTACTATTCTGCAGTTTCCGCTCGAGGCGTCATTCAGACCCTCGCTTGGCACCCAGTATTTATTATCTCTGTGTCTGATCGCACTAGTTAACTTATTCATGTGCTTCATGTTTGCATTTGTTATACCTTATGTCCGAACTGTCTTGCGAGTACTTTCATAGTACTCACCTGGCTTGTTGTTTTGGCCAGATGTTGACGAAGGCGATCTCTTGGATGAAGAGTTTGATAGCGCGTCCGACGCCTAGAGGAGTCCCAGTCAGTCCTGCGCGATCCCGGATATTGGTCACTTATGTTGTTTACGCTTCCGCCCCCCGCAATAAGTCTTCTCGAGCCTCACTCCGACGTTCGATGAGTTGTAGTTTTCTGGAATCATGTCACTCGCTTTGCAGTGATATTTCCACCACCGTTATTATCGTGAGTTAGAAGTTTGCCACCCTATCCGCCGTATCGTTTTATCGGCGTGCATGTAATAAATTGTTGGGCAGTCTCTGCTCAACTTTGTATTATATTTAGTACTCCTGGTATTTTTCTTCTGTGACCAATGTATTGTCTATCAGTGAGAAGGAATTCTTCCTCGCTGGTCCGTAGCAGGGATTGGTTTCTCAATAATTATTTTATTGAAAAACTGGTCGTGACAGATACTACCCATAGATTCATCAAAATAAGCAAACAACATGATGAAAATAGAATCTGTCAAAAACAGAACAGTCTGTAGTAATCTGGAAACTTTCCATACTTCTGTAACTGCAAAAATTCTGAAACATTAGGAAAACCTGGGCAATTTTTATATCAATATACTGTAAAATATTCAGAATTTTTTGACGCTCCATTGATTTTTAACAATTCTATGACTGGGTGCAAAAGTTTCTGTTTTCGGACAGAATTGAATCAACTATCATCCACACTATCCCAAAGGCTTTACTTGGCACTTTATTGAAACAAAGGCTATAAAACATGATTAATACCGTACTTTAATCATTGGAACATGCAAAAACAGTAGGGGTAAATATTGGGTTGTCTCCCAACAAGCGCTTTTCTTAATGCCTTTCTATCTAGGCATAATGATTTCAATGATGCTCGCATAAAAGTAAAGAATTGTAACGCAAAGAGAGCATCATGAAACATATATGGCAAGCACATTTAAGTCTAACCCACTTCCTATGCATAGGGATTTTGTGATCAAACAACTTATGGGAACAAGAATCAACTAGCATAGGAAGGCAAAACAAGAATGGCTTCAAAACTTTCAACACATAGAGAGGAAACTTGATATTATTGAGATATGTAAAAGCATATGTTCCTCTCTCATAATAATTTTCAGTGGCATCATGAATGAATTCAATAATACAACCATCACATAAAGCATTACTTTCATGATCCATAAGCATAGAAATTTTACTACTCTCCTCATAAGCAAAACTCTTCTCATTCGGAATAGTGGGAGTATCATAAGAAACTCGAATACTATAAATTGTTTCCACATTAAAAGAATAATGTTCAGAAAAAGGGTAATCATAATTATGACAAACTTTATAAATATAATCATCACTACTTTTTATAACATAAGTGTCATCACAATAATCATCATAAGTAGCAACTTTGTTCTCATCATAATCAATTGAAACCTCTTCCAAGATAGTGGAATCATAATAAGTAAAGTCATGACCTCTCCAAATCCACTTTTATCATTATAATAAGATTCAAAACCCTCCAAAATAGTGGGATAATTATTATCTAAATTTTACACTCTTCCAAACCCACTTTCATAAATATTGCAATAATCATAAGTAGGAGGCATGCTATAATCATAATAAATTTGCACATCAAAATTTGGGGGACTAAAAATATCTTCTTCATTAAACATAGCATCCCCAAGCTTGGGACAAACATTAATTGCAGCAAACAAACTCTCAAACATGTCATTCTCATCAAACATAACATCCCCAAGCTTGTGGCTTTGCATATCATAAGCATAATCACTCTCATCATTAATAGTATGGATAGCACCAATAGTATAGCAATTATTATCATCATAATTTTCTAAGTTGGTGCTGAAAAGATTCTCAATATATAACAAGCATCATTACTTTCCCAATTATAATCATCACAATGAGTAATATGCATCACAATAATAGGAGCAACACCATTTGGGAGGGCTACCTTTTTACCTTTGCTTCTCCGTCTTTTCTTTTTCTTATTCACATCATGTGTGGGTTTAATCACCCTTTTGGAGCTCCTTATTGATGACATTGGTTGAATAAAAAGCTCCTCCTCGTTACCTGATTCATCATAAGAAAAAATAGGAGGATATTGGGAAACCTCTTCCCCTTCATTAGTATTCTCATCATCTTCTATTTGTTTTCTTGTCTTTACGTAATTGGCAATATAAGGATTCTCAATGCAATTTACCACACAATACATATAAATTTCCTCTTGATCAAAATCAAGAAATATCTTAAGTTTATATTCTGGAATACCCCTAGTTATACATTTCATTTCTTCATATCCCAGAAGCAAACTAAGTTCATTATGGTGTGGAAGGGAAAAATCAAGTCATCACAGTTTTTAAACACGACTCGACAATGAAATAATTTGCATTGGAGATTTAAATGACCACGTTCATTGCAAAGTTCACAAGGATGGCGAGAAAAAATAAATTTTTCAGCACAAACATCTAGCCTTTCTTGCAACCATTTAGTTTCTAAATACTTATTCCTCTTGCAAAATCTATCTTCCCTTTTTGGTATGTAACTACAAACTCTATGCACTCCTCAAAAATTGACATGCTTATAAGAAACATTTTTATCATGACTAGTGCAATCATCATTAGTACTATGGATATTAAAAGAATTCATACTAACAACATTGCAATCATGCTCATCATTCAGATACTTAGTGCCAAACATTTTATTGACTTCTTCTAGCACTTGAGCACAATTTTCCTTTCCATCATTTTCATGAAAGACATTAAAAAGATGAAGCATATGAGGCAACCTCAATTCCATTTTTTTGTAGTTTTATTTTATAGACTAAAATAGTGATAAAACAAGAAACTAAAAGATTCGATTGCAAGATCTAAAGATATACCTTCAAGCACTCACCAGGCAATGGCGCCAGAAAAGAGCTTGATGTGTACTATGCATCCTTCTTCTTGTAGACTCGTGTTGGGCCTCCAAGCATAGAGTTTTGTAGGACAGTAGCAAATTTCAATCAAGTGGATGACCTAAGGTTTATCAATCCGTGGGAGGCATAGGATGAAGATGGTCTCTCTCAAACAACCCTGCAACCAAATAACAAAGAGTCTCTTGTGTCCCCAACACACCCAATACAATGGTAAATTGTATAGGTGCACTAGTTCGGCGAAGAGATGGTGATACAAGTGTAATATGGATGGTAGATATAGGTTTTTGTAATCTGAAAACATAAAAACAGCAAGGTAACTAGTGATAAAAGTGAGCACAAATGGTATTGCAATGCTTGAAAACAAGGCCTAGGGTTCATACTTTCACTAGTGCAAGTTCTCTCAACAAGGATAACATAGTTAGATCATATGGCAATCCCTCAACGTGCGACAAAAGTCACTCCAAAGTTCCTATTGCGGAGAACATAAGATGAAATTGCTTGTAGGGTATGAAACTCCCTCAGAGTTATTCTTTCTGATCAATCCATTGAGCTATTCCTATAAGTGTCACAAACAGCCCTAGCGTTCGTAGTAAAATAACACCATATGACACACAACAATCAACACTAATGTCACCTAGATACTCCAATGTCACCACAAGTATTCATGGGTCAATTATACGATATGCATCAAACAACTTCAGATTCATAATATTTAATCCAACATAAAGAACCTCAAAGAGTGCCCCAGGATTCCTACTGGAGAAACAAGGACGAAAACGTGCATCAAGACCTATGCATAGATTACCCCAATGTTACCTCGGGAATCCGCGAGTTGAGTGCCAAAACATACATCAATTGAATCAATAAAACACCCCATTGTCACCATGGGTATCCCACGCAAGACATACATCAAGTGTTCTCAAATCCATAGTAGTATTCAATCCGATAATAGTGAAACCTCAAAGGTAAAACTCATTT
Organism: Aegilops tauschii subsp. strangulata; assembly: GCF_002575655.3. Taxonomy (NCBI): domain Eukaryota; kingdom Viridiplantae; phylum Streptophyta; class Magnoliopsida; order Poales; family Poaceae; genus Aegilops; species Aegilops tauschii. Next base: position 185,295,067 of record NC_053041.3, read on the forward strand.
CATCACAAGAAGGTAGAGGGGGAGAAACACCAGATGATTCAACTATAATAGCAAGCTCGCAACACATCTAGATCGTGTCATATCAAGAACATGAGAGAGAGAGATCAAAGACATAGCTATTGGTACATACCCTCAGCCCCGAGGGTTAACTACTCCCTCCTCGTCATGGAGAGCGCCCGGATAATGAAGATGGCCACCGGTGATTGTCTCCCCCTCCGACTGGTTGCTGGAACGGGCTCCCGATTGGTTTTTCGTGGCTACAGAGGCTTGCGGCGGCGGAACTCCCGATCTAGGTTTATATCTGGAAGTTTTGGGATTTTTAGGAGGTGTTGGCGTCGGGAACAAGTCAAGGGGGCCCATGAGGCGATGACAAGGCAGGGGGCGTGCCCTAGGGGGCGCCCCACCCTTGTGGTTGCCTCGGGACTCCTCTCTAATATCTTTTCATTCCAGTATTTTTTAAATTTTCCAAAAATATTCTCCATAAATTTTCAGCTCGTTCTAAGAACTTTTATTTCTGCACAAAAAAACGACACCATGGTAGTTCTGCTGAAAACAGCGTCAGTCCGGGTTACTTCTAATCAAATCATAGCAAAATCATATAGAATTGTTGTAAACATGGCATGGATACTTCATAAACTATAGATACGTTGGAGACGTATCACTGGGGGGCTCGGCGGGCGGCGCGACGTTCTCCTCGTAGCGGGGAGCCGACGCGCGTGCTGGCGAGACTGGGAACACCGACGCGTCCACCTCGATGCGTCACAGCGAGGAGCGGAACACCGAAGCGTCCACTTCGACGTGTCACGGCAAGGAGCGGAACACCGACACATGCTCCTTGACTAGTGTCGGCGAGGAACATAATGGCGACGCGTGACCCTCCATGCGGTGCAGCGAGGGGCACTTAGGGCTTGGGAGGGGCGATGCCATAGTGGTCGACATGAGAGGGAGGGGGAGGAGATAGCGATGAACATGAGCGTTGTTCCGAATGCCGTGGGAGGAGCAGTATTTATAGTGAGCAATGGCAGGCCTACATAAGATATGTTGCGTGATTAACATAACAGCTACGTGGGCATATTTGTTGGAGTAAATTACGGGGGAGGGAAGGGGTGGAAATATTGCTGGTCACAACGGATTGGACGAGCGCGGGGGGAGGAGAGTCATGCATGCAGATTTTTTTCCACACGGGGTGGAGTGGTGGGACAGCAGGAGAGAGAAGGAGAGTCAAGTAGGCAGATTGTTTTCACACATGGAGAGGAAACAATTTGGAGACGAACGGGCTTCCTGCAGGTATGGGAATGGTGCATAATAAGTCATCTTACATGCAATGAACCGACCATTGCATGCCGGGCTAGGTATAGTCTTAAGTCATTAAAAACATACACGCCCCACACATGTTCAGATTTCAAGGTGCACTAAATTATTGCATGTGATGATTAAGGCTGGCCATAGTGGTGGTACCTTAGCTGGTATCATGCACACGAGAATAGCAAACATGCTGATGTGGCAAAGAATTAAAGAAGAGAGGGGGGGTTAGAGTAACATAGGTAGATACCGTATCATGTTAAATACTATGCTACTTTGTGTCATGCATCACTACAAAAAAATACACTTCCGTGATGATACATATTTGTCACAGTAGGTCACGTTCTCTGTCATGCATGTACATCCATGACAATTTTATGAGAGAATCAAGATAGTCATACCTGTGCTGTCGTAGAAGTGTTCCATGACATTACCAAAATTATCATCACGGAAGTGTCCACTTCCATGATGATAAATCGCGCGTCATAGAAGCGCTTTCGTCAAGGGTAACCGACACGTGGCATCCACCATAACGGGTCGCCGTTAAGCTATCGGGTTCCGGTTTGGATCCGATAACCCATTAACAACCCGGACCAATGGGCATTTTCCACATGTAAAATTCTGAATGGCCGGAGGAACCACGTGTCGGCTCACCGTTGGGATAGATGTCATCCACTCATTGGACCGAAGGCGCCTATGATACGTCAACACGTGGCACGGCCCAACAAAGGCCCATTCCAGTGAAAAGGCCGGCCCGTTTGACTTCGTCAAATGGTAGCGGGCCGGCCCACGGAAAGCCTGTTAACGGCTTGTTCGCATATAGCCCATTTACAGCCCGCTCAGTCACGACCCGTTAGGGCTTATCCGAATTAGGCCCAGTAGCGTCATCTGGGCCGTCCAATATGATTCCAGCTCGTTGTAACTTCCGGCCCATGTATGGCCCCATGACGTCTTTCGGCCCATATGAGGCCCTTTGTAACTCTTGGCCTATTAACGGCCCATGGTGAAACTGGCCCGTGGTGTATCGCTTTATACCCAATAATGGCCCCTTAGTCCATTCGCCGTTTCCAGCCTGTGTTAACTTTCAGCCTTCTAAGGACCCATTTATTCTTGGGCTCGTTTCCAGAATTCGATCACTTATGGTCCGTTACTGGCCTGTTCTGCTTGTGGGCCAAATTCAGCCCGTAGTTACAGTCGGTCTGTTTGTGGCCCGCTAACCCATTGGGCTGTTTTCATAGCGTCGTCAAATACGGCCTATTAACGCCCGTTATGGTCGGGCCATAAAACAGACGATTTCCACTCTAGCCCGTTTACGGCCCATTTTGCGGTCCGTTATTGGTCCACGAATATTACGGCCCATGTTTGGCGAAACGATTATACAGCCTGTAGAAGGCCCATAGATGAGACGACCGTAGAAGGCCCATGGATCCTACGGCCCGTAGAAGGCCCATGGATCCTACAGCCCGTAGAAGGCCCATGGATCATACAACCTGTGGAGGGCCATGGTCACTACAGCAGGTAGCAGGACCATGGTCACAACAGTCTATGTGTTGCCATGGTTATTGTGGCCTAGTTATAAAAATAGGTTATTGTGGCCACTAGAAAAATGCGAAAAAAGAACTACAGTGACCACAAGCAAACAACTAAACAAGACAATAAGGAAATAAATAAGCAAGCAACTAACGCTAGGCTATTATCGCTATTACACATATTACATCCACTAGGCATCAAAGTTTGCCACCAGTGCAAATATAGGGAACAAAGTAGCATATTACATACACTGGCTGTCTAAATTGGCCATTAGTGCCAATAAATGCGGCAACAAAACAAGTCCATAACTGAAACAACTTCAGAAGAGCTCAAGAAACGTTATCCTGGGTATCCACCATGCTGGCAATAAGCTTAGCAATCTTACTAGCTTTGTCCTGTTTCCCTTGTTGTTGCACCAGAAAGTATGCATCTGAATGCTCCAAGGACTTCAGCAGTCCTTCCGCTTCTTGTCGCAGAACAGCTGATCGATGTCTTTCAGCTTGTAGTTGAGACTCAAGAAACCGAACTGATTCATACCATGAGTTTGAATAGCTTGTGCAAGTGGTAGTGGCCAGTAACTCGAACACTAAACCAAGACAGGACTTTGGGGTTGTCTCACTGTCTTCAAGATAGTTTTCCTTAGCTGTTTTATCAGCTTTGTTGGAGACCAACATGGATGTCTCACTATCCTGAACCTGATCTGCATTACTTCCTTTACCATTGCTTAATAAGGCACTCTTCCCCAATATTCTGCCAGCATTCTAAAAGAAGAAACAAGCAGACACATAACAAGTTTAGCATGTACTAGTATATGAAACTCATTTCGGTGAACCAGTTCATTAGTAAGGTGGACATGATTAAACTACCATGTCTTCTATTGCCAAGTAGTACATAATATATATATATATATATATGTCCTATGGTCACTCCATTATCTTGCCAAATCAAAATAGAGACATGGTTCAAATCATATCAGTTCAAGACAAAGCAACACTGAAAGAATACCAATCGTGGGAAACTACACGGCACAACAAGATTTCAGATGGGTACCACGGGTCTACATGTACAACAACACTATTGGTTCTGTTGTGATGCTAGTAATGTGCATGATATGAGAAGTCAGCTGTATACACAATTGAAATTAAAATCAACCGAGCTATTTATAAGAGCAAACCTGTTAAAGAAACATGCGTAAACATACTTGTTGTGCCATTGGAGTTTCGATTGGATCCTTCAATTTAATAATAACTTTGTATGAGTAAATACAGTGATACAGGATCAAAGAAGTATGCACGATAGCAATGGAATCTTAAATGAGAATAGTTGTTCTTCAGGTTTAAGCACTTGTTCTACGTGAACAGAGTACAGTAAGACGCAAGAATATAGTACTTAAAAAATAGAAAATGAGCTCATAGACCTTACCACATTCTTGGTTCGGGACTAGTACAGAACAAGGCGCTCCCAGTCATCGTCCAGTAAATGTGTCTCAGGAGAACATAAGGGAATTTCATGAGCTTCTTTGCCAGTGAAGTATGTTTTCTTCAGGTAATTCCGATACTGCCACGAAGCATTCTTGAAGATAGCAGAGGTATTAGCACATGTTACCTCATCTTGAGTTTCCAAATCGGTCCTTCTCTATAGAGAAAAATGGGAATATTTGCTGTATTATAACCATCATGGAGGTAGAATGTATGGGACAAAGCAAAGTAATTGCCATGAATAACATTACTTACACATAACTCCTGGACAAACACCTGCAACTGGCATTTTCCTTCATCTTCAGTATAATATTTCCATGATGGGAAGATACGCACATAGGATTTAACAACATCAAATGTGATAGATGCTAAACTACGACTGGCTGGTTGTGCTTCATCCACAGAATTAGGTGTACTAATTGGTGGAGTTGGGTTCGCCGTGGTAGTACCCCTGTTACTAACTTCTCTTGTTTGGGAGCTCTGTGGTGGAGATGGTGTTGTGTCAACAGGAACTGGGTTACTATCTGCTGGGATTGGGGTTAGATTGGGTGAAGCCGGTTCTCTGTCCGCCGCAACAGGGGTACAATCTGCGAAAGTCTGGGGTTTGTGTGGTAGGGCTGGTTCCCGTGCATGTACAACCGGGGAGCTATCTCCACCAAGAGGTAGCACTGTTTTATTTGAAGACCGTGTTTTTACTCCGCTGGATACTGCCATCACCCGCTCCAATTCAAATGGCTGATAAACAGGAAACATAGTTGAATGTACAGACAGAGAGACAAATGCAATAGATAGTGTGGAAAAAAGAGGGCATGAAATAGTTGAGATGTATATTGTTTAACTAAAAAGGATAGCATGACATAATTCACATATAAGATGTCTATCTAAACTGGATAGCATAGCATGACATAATTCGAAGATATGATGACTAACTAAACAGGATGGCATGAGATAATTATATGATGTCTTTAGTAAACAGGTTCACATGACATAAATCACATACATGTTATCTAATAATCAGGATCGCATGATTTAATTCACATATGTGATTTATATGCTAAGCATAGGGCATTCGCATATATGATGTCTGAACTAAGAACATGGTGTTGAATATTGTGTATATGATGTCTAAACTATGCAATGCAAGACACCATATGCATGATATGAGCAGTATAACCGTGCCAAGTTAGAGCATACACCTCGGTGGGGGAATAGGAGTGGTCGTCTATCGCTGAATCCATCTTTGAGGAGCTATCTGGACCCAGCAAGAGATCTGCTTCGACAGGTAGCACAGTCTGCTCTAAAGACCTTGTTTTCACTCCAGATTTTTTGATTACCCACTCAAATGGCTGATTCACAGGAAGAGTAGTTTAATGTACAAACATTGTCGACAAATGGAAATGTAATGAAGAAAAGGATGGGCAAGATATCATTCAAATATATGATGCCTGGTTAAACAGGATGGCATTGCATATTTCACATATATTATGGCTGGCTAAAAGAGATGAGACTGCATAATTCCCATATATGATATAGAAACTAAACAGGTGGCATTACAGAACATGTCTAAACTAAGGAGATGACATATATGATGTCGAAAGTAGGCATTGCAAGGCAACATATGCATGATATGACCAACCATCATGCCAAGTTAGAGCAAACACCTTGGGGGTAAATAGGAGTGGTCAATTGCGTATGAATCCGCCTCAGAACTGATATCTTCCTCTGGATTACAATCTGGAGGGGGGGAGGGTTTGCCATTGAACCCACTATGGAGCGATGTCTGCATGACATTGTATTACCACGCAAAACTCTTCTCTTTTTCTCTACATGTTCAGAATGACTGTGTACAATATCTGACATGCATACGAAAAAATATAGTGAGATTATGTAAGGAGAGGATGCTGAAAACTAGAGTGATGGTAACAACCAGTGGATGGATCAAAAAATAATGATAGCAGGCTGATGATAGCTTCAATTTAATAAAAAGACAGATGATGATTGCTTTACTATTTGTTTCCCACCCAAGATGAACAACATAGGCATGCCATAGGTGAACCAGATAATAGACAGTGATACTATTCATAGCTGACTCGATATGTGCCTCACAAGTAATTTTAAAACTCAGGTTTGAACATTAATTTGGACCTGACTTGGAGTCTAAGAGGTGAATAGGACGATAAAGTAGCAGGTAATATTAAGCAATGCATAACATAAGCAGGAACAAAAGAGTGCGAACTCTCTTGTGGACCCGTGTACTCCTTAGGTTCATCTGATGAGTCGATGATGGTGATGCAGTTGCAGTGGGTGCCGGCGGCAGGGAAGGAGATCTGAGGCGGCGAAAGACGGTCATGAGTCATGATGTCTGGTTTGGTGGATGCTTCTGTCGATGGAGCAGCTCAAGTGAGGTGGACGACGTCGCGGCAGGAGCAGGACACACACAAAGTTTGCTTAGACACCTACCTGTAACTGAAGTAATTCTGTAAGGGCTCCTTTGGCTTGCAGGATTCTAAAACGAAGGGATAGGAAAAACACCGGAATAGGATAGGAATGCACGTGGGAAATAGAGCATTTGCAAACACAGGATTTCTGTCAACTTGGGTGTTTGGTTCACAGGAATTGGAAGAGCAGAGGTATGGAAAGAAACATGGCCAAATTAAAGTGAAACCATATGAAAGCGTGTACAGTTAGAATGTTATTCTTCCACTAATGCACTTGGTCTTGTTTTCATGCATAGGATTTTCAAAAGTAGGTCCAGGTGGATGTTTTGCTCCATTCCTTTCAACAAAATGCATGAATAATTGAATAGTAGAGTGCCATAGGAAAATTTCCTATTGCTATGTTTTTCCTTTGAACCAAAATAGCCCTAATGGATCGACATGAATGTAGACTAATAAGTGATGTGACAAGTGTAGAACCTCTTTACCGTAGCCGTGTCGGCCTCAACATCATTGGGTTGGTCACTGAAGAAGTTGAGGCAGAGGTGGCTGTCGGAGGTGTCGAGGAAGATCTGAGGAATCTGTTGTAACATCCCAAAATTCTAAATTTTGGAATGTTATAATAAACAGATAGATTGGATTGATTGTTTGATTGATTGACTGAAAGTGAGTGAATTAGAAATCTTTTGAAAGTTAAATGAGAGGGAATAAAAGGACTTTCCCAAACTTCCATTTTGCTTTTATGATCTTCATGAATTCAAATTCTTTTCATCACAAAACCCTGGAGAGAAGATGACATGACTTCTTCCATTTAAATAAATGAAAAGGGATTTGAAAGGATTTGAATTTTTTTTGGAAATATTTTCAATTCAGAAAAACTTTAAGCAACTCAATGATTTTCATGAGAGAAGATAAAATGACTTCTTCAAAACATATGAAATATGAGTTGGAAGTTTAAAAAGGATCAAATTTAAAATCCTTTTGAAATTATTTTCAATTTGGAGTTATTTGATTTTTATTCAAATTATTTTTCTCCAAAAATAAAATATATGGAAAATAGGGTAACATGATTCCCTACATCAGAAAATTGGAGATAAATAAATTTGAAATTATTTTTGTATTTTAAAATGATTTTTATTGGATTTTAGTAGGGAGTAGCACTCTTTGAATTATTTGAAATTGTGTGGATTTTATTTGACTCTAGAAAAACGTGTGTCTCGTAGAAAATCTTTTTCTAAATTTTTTGATATATTATATGCCTATATAAAAATTTATTTTATTTTTATTTATTCAATTTTCCTTTCTGTTTCTATTTAAAATAAAACTATACGTGCGACCCGTAATTATTTGTCGCTCACGTGCGCTGCATAGTGGCATCGGGCGCCCCATAATTTTATTTTTTCTTCTCTCCTACATGGGCCAGGCCAGCCGGCCCTATTCCTCCCCATATTTTTTTCCATAGTTTTTTTCTTTCAATTGCTCAAAAAAAAAAACTGCATTGCGGACGGCCGGCCGAACCGCCTAAGGCCTTTAGGCGCATGCGAGGCGCCTCCCCGTTTCTTTTCTTTTCGTCTATGTTTAGTCCCACATTGCCTAGCTTTTGACCCCTAAACCTCTTTTCCACCTATAAATATAAACCCATAGAGCCTTCAAAAATCATCCGATTCGGGTTAAATCAATATTTTGGTTTGACTAGATTCCTTAAAGAAAAATATTTTTCTCCTCTCCGGCACGACTTTTGAGAATTGTCTCCTCTCTCCAAAGTCATCTTTTCTATGCCTTATAAAGGTAACTTCTTGGTTTTTCTCTTTTTGTACTTCCGTAGTTTATTATTTCTAGACTAATATGATAGAATAATGAGATTATCCATTAGTCTACATATTTATACATAGACCTTAGCCGTAACTATTTTTCTTCCGTAAAACAGCTTGGCCCTGATTTTTCAAATAACCATAACTTTTCACTCGTTTATCCAAATTAGATGAAACCAGCGCCTATAGTTTCGTCTTGTTTTCACCTATCTAGTTAACCTGTCACGTCAACTTTTTGAAATTTTGAAATTTCGAATTTTGTTCAAATTCATATTCAAACTTCTTTTGAACATAACTTGAGTTCCGTAACTCCGATTTAGTTGATTCTTGTTGCAAATCGAAGCTCTTGACCTAAAATTTCTGATAAGGCCAAATTCACATAATTTTGGTACTGTTAGAAATTGTTTTATGTTGCAAGAGTTATTTGCTCGGTTTTGATGTTTTCCGAACTGTCTTTTTCGTTCTTCCCGATCTTTTGAGTGATTGCTTATGTGTGGTTACTATTGCTTGCTCACGATAGATTGAACGGAGTGTGTCGAGTAGAACTATCAAGAGTTATGAGTGTGAATCACCTTCATCAACATTGCAGGTAAGTTCACACTTTGATCATATCCCTTTCATACCTAGTTTTTGTGCATTAGTTTCACCCTCAAACATTGCATGGTTAGGAATTGATAACATGTGGGTATCGGGAAGTACTTGATGAGGTAGGAACCTATTGCCCTGCATTCAAACCTTGGGAGTTACTATTACGTTATGCTTATATTGCCATGCTATGCTCGTAGACGTGGATTGGGTTTGAGTGTATTCATGACAGATGTGAGTATTGTTAATTAATGGTTCAACTTAAGGTGGCAACTTTAATACACATCTGGGTGGATTGAGCCACCTGGGGAATTCCAGTGATTGCCTGTATTTTTTTGGAAATCCCGGGGTACCGTGTGATTCTCCTATGGACTGCCACCTAGGCTCAAAGGGATCATGAGAGTATTCATACTAGAAACTTCCGTGTGCAGCCACAAGCTATTATGGGCTCTAGCATAGTTGATTAAGTTGTGTGAACTCTTACAGTGGTAGACTAGCAGATGTAGGGGAAAGTAGGTGTAACTGTCTACCCATCATAAGGTGCTAACGCTTCTGAAAGACTGTGTCTCGGTCATCCGTTTCTCAAACATCATGAAGTGCGAGAAATCCAACGGAGGAGATTGAGTCTTGTGGGGAAAAGTGCACAAACCTCTGCAGAGTGTACAAACTAATCATGGTTAGCCGTGTCCCCGGTTATGGACATCTTGAGTATCTGGTTCTTGGATTATCGTGTTGATCTCATCACGTTACTTAAATAATTTGTTGGTTTGTTAATGATTACTTTTAATTGGGATTGAGAGGGGGTTTACCTTCTCAATGTTTTCAAAAGACTTTGTAGTTAAATAAAATATATTCCTTTGCGGTAGGGAAAAATTGGCTTTTCGCAAAAACCTTATAACCATAGAGCTTTTCCACCAGCCATATATGCATGTAGTAATAGCCTTTGTTCATCATTTCTCTATGGTGTGAATTTGCCAGTACATTCAATGTACTGACCCTTTGTGGCTGCAACGTGTCATGTTGCAGGATTCTTACGACGAGTAACTGATACGTTAGGGTTACGATTTCTACACTCAACTTTGCCGTTGGTGTTGATGGGAATCCACAACCTTGTTACTTCCACTATTTTGGATTGAGGTAATAGTATTTACGTTACTTTATACATGTGATTTACCTCTGTTATAAATCCTCGAGTACTGTGTGTGTCAGCATATCGATCCAGGGATGACACTTAAGCACAGAGACTTGATCCATTCGGGTCGGGTCGCTACATCTATAGACGGCGTCCAGGGCACTGCTCTGTTGTGATGGATGGTTCCGTCGCTGGAGCAGCTCCGGCGCGCCGTAAGACGTCGAGGCTGAAGTAGTACAAGGCAGACATCGTTAATCTCAAGTGGGATTCTAATAGCATCTCCAATAGATAATGTAAACTATATTACCAAAAAGTGATAGATGTAAAATTTACATCACCAAAAAACACCAGACTACAACAAAAGAGGTAAAAACTGTTGACTCTGAAATTAACTGTCGAAACTGAAATTTACTGTGGAATCTAAATGTTACTGTCGAAACTGAACGCACTGGTAGCAGAGAGGCACTTCACATGTAGTTTAGGGAGGGCCTGCAGTTCATCTTCAACCTCCACCCCCCTGAGCCACCATCCACCACCGGCCGAACCGCTGGCCCCCGCCGCCGGAGCGCCGCCTCGCCACCCCAGCCAGCCCTCTAGGCCCCCTCATGCCGAGCTTTTTCTCCGGCGATCCCCACGACACCGCCCCACCACCATGCCCCCACCCTGAACCCTAAGATAGATAGTGGGGTACCTCTCCAGCGAGCCCACTCCCCGCTGCGGGTGGTTCTTCCTCAACTCCGGCAAGCCCCCCACCCCCCCCCCCCCGAAAATCGACTGTCCCAAAAGTTGATTCAGTCGACTGAAGTGTAGCTAAATCAGAGCAGAGCAACAGCATGAGCGAGGGGGAGAGCAGCAGCAGCTGCACGAGCGAGCGAGTGAGAGCCGGAGCAGCAGCAGCAGATCCGGCTGGTATGGCCACCGCCGCCGTAGGGGCCTCGCACTGGGGGAGAGCCGCCCTGGAGATGTCGCTCGCGGTGCGGACTTCGAGGTAGCCACGCCATGGGGGTGCGGGATGGAGCACTGTCGGCGCCGGGAGGTCGAGTTAAGGAGAAGGTGCGATGTGATGAGTGTACAACCTCTTTGGTGGCGCCGAGTAGGCCTTGGCTTCATCCGAGGAGTCGGTGAGGATGTTACGGTTCCGGTGGAGCAGGTTAAGGCGGCGCTGTGGGGATGGAGCAGCCGCGATAGATGAGGTGATCGTCGGAGCAGCTCCTTGGAGGTGGAGGATGGGGCGGCTGAACCGGTGGGACAACGGATCCTCATCGGGGGAGGTGGATGAGGGACGTCGAGCTGTTGTGGTGGATGACGTCATCGGGGAAGAGGCTCCAGTTGGGCAGCGGTGAGGTGGTGGACGAAGGATGGTGGGGTTTCGCGGATGGAGCAGAGAGGTTATGGCGGCCTGAGATTTTGAATGGCGAAAAGGAGGGGATGGGAGGGGGGAACCAGGACTTAGGGATGTGCTTGTCCAAAATGTAGGGTGTGTTACAAAAGTACCCCACCGATTTGAACTAGCAGCCCTTTCGGCTCAGGGTTAGAAGGGGGATTTCGCATGCGGGATTTGGCAGCTGGAGGGACTTTTCGCACACGTTGTAATTTCGGGATAGTGATGTCTACTACGCAATTTTATTCTTGTAGACTCGTGTTGGGCCTCCAAGCGCAGAGTTTTGTAGGACAATAGCAATTTTCCCTCAAGTGGATGACCTAAGGTTTATCAATCCGTGGGAGGCGTAGGATGAAGATGGTCTCTCTCAAACAACCCTGCAACCAAATAGATGAAATCTCTTGTGTCCCCAACACACCCAATGATAAATTGTATAGGTGCACTAGTTCGGCAAAGAGATGATGATAAAAGTATAATATGGATGGTAGAAATATATTTTTATAATCTGAATAAATAAAAACAACAAGGTAGCAAATAGTAAACATGCACAAAAACGGTATTGCAATGCTTGGAAATGAGGCCTAGGGTCCATACTTTTGCTAGTGCAATCACTCAACAATGCTAATATAATTGGATCATATAACCACCCCTCAACGTGCAACGAAGAATCACTCCAAAGTTCCTATCTAGCAGAGAACATACGAAGAAATCGTTTGTAGGGTATGAAACCACCTCGAAGCTATTCTTTCCGATCGATCTATCGAAGAGTTCGTACTAAAATAACACCAAATAATTTGTGATTCATAATACTCAATTCAACACAAAGAACCTCAAAGAGTGCCCCAAGATTTCTACTGGAAAAACAAAAGACGAGAACATGCATCAACCCCTATGCATAGATTACCCCAATGTCACCGCGGGAATCTGCGAGTTGAATGCCAAAACACATATCAAGTGAATCAATATGATACCCCATTGTCACCACGAGTACTCATATGCAAGACATATATCAAGTGCTCTCAAATCCATAAAACTATTCAATCGGATAAAAGGAAATCTCAAAGGGAAAACTCAATTCATCACAAGATAGAGAGGGGAAAACACCATATGATCTGACTATATTAACAAAGCCCGCGATACATCAAGATCGTGACATCTCAAGAACACGAGAGAGAGAGAGAGAGATTAAACACATAGCTACTGGTACAAACCCTCAGCCTCGAGGGTGGACTACTCCCTCCTCATCGTGCTGGCCGCCGGGGTGATGAAGATGGCCACCGGAGATGATTCCCCCTCAAGCAGGGTGCAGGAACAGGGCCTAGATTTGTTTTCGATGGCTACAGAGGCCTGCGGCAGTGCAACTTCTGATCTAGGTTAACCCAGAGGGTTTTTGGAATATTTGTGAATTTATAGGGTAAAGAGGGGGTGCGGGAGGCCACCGAGGTGGGCACAATCCACATGGGTGCGCCTGCCCAGGCGCGCCTGGGCCCCCATGTGCGCCTTGGTGGGTTGTGCCCCCTCGGGGCACCCCCCGGTGCTGCTCTGGCCCATTGGTGGTCTTCTTGTCCATAAAAAATCCACAAAAAGTTTCGCGGTGTTTGGACTCCGTTTGATATTGATTTCCTGCGATGTAAAAACAAGCAAAAAACAACAACTGGCACTGGGCACTGGGTCGATAGGTTAGTCCCAAAAAATGATATAAAGTTGCTATAAAATGATTGTAAAACATCCAAGAATGATAAAATAACAGCATGAATACTTCATAAATTATAGATACGTTGGAGACATATCAGCATCCACAAGCTCAATTCCTACTCGTTCTCGAGTAGCTAAATGATAAAAGAAATAATTTATGAAGTGTGAATGCTAGCAAAGTGCATAAGTTTGATCAATGATAATTTCAATCATTTTTCCTATTATCATAACAACAATTCTTTCTTATAAAACTTCTCATGTTAAAGTAGCAACCAATTCACATGTTAAGGTTCAAACAATGAATTCTCTTGAAACTCAACAACCTATGTTCTCAGTCACCAAGCAATTGCAATTCAACTTATTCAACAAAGTCTAAGTAAGAGATCTGCATACTCAACCATCATATAGTCTTCTATGATTGTTAACACTCACCGCATACACATGAGCAAAACGTTTCAACCGTACACATTAAAAGATAGGGGCTTATAATTTCGCCTCCCAACGTATTCACCTCAAGGGTGATGTCAACAATAATATCTTATGCTACCCATATTCAACTGGACATATGTACCTAGATCTTTCCTCACCACATGATGCTTGCTAAAGGAGAAAAATAAAAAGGAATAGAGGGAAAAACTTTGACTCTTGCATGAAAGTAAATACATAAAAGTAAAAGATAGGCCCTTCGCGGAGGGTAGTAGAGGTTGCCATGCGCTTTTTGTTTGTATGCTCAACCCCTTAGGGCAAAAGAACATCACGTTATATTGCCCCTTATGATAGCAACCTTTATTATGCAGTCTGTCGCTTTTATTCTTTGCCATCACAAGTTCTTACAACACTCAATTTTCTCTTACACTAAATGATCTAACACTTCTAGAAGCAATTTTTATTGCCATATTGCACCGATGACAACTTACTTGAAGGATCTTGCTCAATCCTTAGGTAGGTATGGTGGAATCTTGAAAATAAGATTTGTTTTAAGGGTTTTTGGATGCAGAAGTAGTATCTCTACTTGCTACGGAATTTTTGGCTAGCAAAGATGGGGGGCCAACACCACATGTTGAAGGATCTATGACAATGTAACTTCTATGTGAATATGAACAAACATAAACCATTATGTTGTCTTCCTTGTCCAATGTCAACAATTTTTGCATATAATATTTTGATGGGGGCTCACAATCACAAAAGATTTCCAAGATAGTGTATTTGCATGTGAAAGTTCTCTTCCTTATGGTAATCATTCAGGAATTGCTTGTATGACCAATATTGTGATTATCAAGCTTCAAAAGATTTCACTTTCTAAACCCAATGTGAAGCTACTACTAGGCATCATATGAACATATAATTTCAACCTCATGATATTCAATTCATTCAACAATTTACTCTTAGGATATAATTGGAGCACAAAAGTAAATGACAAACTACTCCAAAAAAGATACAAGTGAAGATCAAACGAGTAGTTAAGTAATTGGGTAGCTAATTGATGACTCTCTCTTATTTAAAACTTTCAGATCTAAGTATTTTTATTTCAACAACAAGAAAAACAAAATAATATGACATTCCAGCAATAGCACACATCATGTGAAGAAGCAAAAACTTAGGATCAACCGATACTAACCGATAATTGTTGGTGAAGAAAGGTGGGATGCCTACCGGGGCATCCCCAAGCTTAGATGCTTGAGACTTCTTGAAATATTATCTTGGGATGCCTTGGGCATCCCCAAGCTTGAGCTTTTGTGTCTCCTTAATTCCTTTTATATCACCATTTCCCTAAATCTTAAAAACTTCATCCACACAAAACTCAACAAAAACTCGTGAGATAAGTTACTATAAACCAATGCAAAAACCTTATCATTCTCTACTGTAGAGAATCACTAAAATTATTATTTCAAATTGCACACTAAATGTCTATGCATATTTAATACTCCTATCCTCAAATAGAATCATTAAACAAGCAAACATATGCAAACATAACAACAATCTGCCAAAACAGTACAGTTTGTAAAGAATGCAAGAGTATCAATACTTCTCTAACTCCAAAAGTTATGAAAAGTTACCACACTGTAGAAAATTTATCAGAGCTTATTATGCAAAAAGTTTCAATATTTTATCACATTCTGACTTTTCTAGGGAATTTTTGCAACAGCGATAAACTTTTTGTTTTGAAACAGCAACATGTATACTTGCAAAATAGCTATGGTGTAAAGGCTATCCCTGACATTTTTATTTAAATGAAAGATGCAAAACATTATTATAAATAACAGCAAGAAAATCCTAACAAAATAAATTGATGCTCCAAGCAAAACACATATCATGTGACGAATGAAAACATAGCTCCAAGTGAGGTTACCGATAGTGTTGGCGACGAAAGAGGGGATGCCTTCCGGGGCATCCCCAAGCTTAGTTGCTTGGATCTTCCTTGAATATTACCTTGGGGTGCCTTGGGCATCCCCAAGCTTAGGGTCTTGTCACTTGATAGGTCTCCAACGTATCTATAATTTATGAAGTATTCATGCTATTATATATTCTGTTTGGATGTTTAATGGGCTTTATTATACACTTTTATATTATTTTTGGGACTAACCTATTAACTGGAGGCCCAGCCCAAAATGCTGTTTTCTTGCCTATTTCAGTGTTTCGAAGAAAAGGAATATCAAATAGAGTCCAAACGGAATGAAACCTTCGGGAGAGTTATTTTTGGTACGGAAGCAATCCAGGAGACTTGGAGTAGACGCCAGGGAAGCTTCGAGGAAGCCATGAGGCAAGGAGGCGCGCCCTACCCCCTGGGCGCGCCCCCACCCTCGTGGCTCCCCTGACCGACTTCTTTCACCTATATATATCCAAATACCCTAAAAACATCGGGGAACACAATAGATCGGGAGTTCCACCGCCGCAAGCCTCTGTAGCCACCAAAAACCAATCGGGACCCTATTTCGGCACCCTGCTGGAGGGGGGATCCCTCACCGGTGGTCATCTTTATCATCCCGGCGATCTCCATGACGAGGAGGGAGTAGTTCACCCTCGGGGCTAGGGGTATGTACCAGTAGCTATGTGTTTGATCTCTCTCTCTCTCCCTCCTGTTCTTGAGGTGGTACGATCTTGATCGCGAGCTTTGCTATTATAGTTGGATCTTATGATGTTTCTCCCCCTCTACTCTCTTGTAATGGATTGAGTTTTCCCTTTGAAGTTATCTTATAGGATTGAGTCTTTAATGATTTGAGAACACTTGATGTATGTCTTGCATGTGCTTATCTGTGGTGACAATGGGATATCACGTGATCTACTTGATGTATGTTTTGGTGATCAACTTGCGGGTACAGTGACCTTGTGAACTTATGCATAGGGGTTGGCACACGTTTTCGTCTTGACTCTCCGGTAGAAACTTTGGGGCACTCTTTGAAGTACTTTGTGTTGGTTTGAATAGATGAATCTGAGATTGTGTGATGCATATCATATAATCATATCCACGGATACTTGAGGTGACATTGGAGTATCTAGGTGACATAAGGGTTTTGGTTGACATGTGTCTTAAGGTGTTATTCTAGTACGAACTCTATGATAGATCGAACGGAAAGAATAGCTTCGTGTTATTTTACTACAGACTCTTGAATAGATTGATCAGAAAGAATAACTTTGAGGTGGTTTCGTACCCTACCATAATCTCTTCGTTTCTTCTCTGCTATTAGTGACTTTGGAGTGACTCTTTGTTGCATGTTGAGGGATAGTTATATGATCCAACTATGTTATTATTGTTGAGAGAACTTGCACTAGTGAAAGTATGAACCTTAGGCCTTGTTTCCTAGCATTGCAATACCGTTTACGCTCACTTTTACCACTTGCTACCTTGCTGTTTTTATATTTTCAGATTACAAAAACCTTTATCTACCATCCATATTGCACT
Source organism: Aegilops tauschii subsp. strangulata (assembly GCF_002575655.3). Lineage (NCBI taxonomy): Eukaryota > Viridiplantae > Streptophyta > Magnoliopsida > Poales > Poaceae > Aegilops > Aegilops tauschii. Next base: position 185,312,317 of record NC_053041.3, read on the forward strand.
TGTATCACCATCTCTTCGCCGAACTAGTGCACCTATACAATTTACCATTGTATTGGGTGTGTTGGGGACACAAGAGACTCTTTGTTATTTGGTTCCAGGGTTGTTTGAGAGAGACCATCTTCATCCTACACCTCCCACGGATTGATAAACCTTAGGTCATCCACTTGAGGGAAATATGCTACTGTCCTACAAACCTCTACACTTGGAGGCCCAACAACGTCTACAAGAAGAAGGTTGTGTAGTAACATCATCACTCCTTATTCTCCTCATATCGTCATCTCACCCGAAACTTGAGAACTTCAATCACACAAAACTTAACGGAACTTCGTGAGATAGGTTAGTATGATAAAGAGCAAACCATTCCACTTCGGTACTTCCAAAGACAATATTCATAATTTTTATCACACAATTCCTACTGGACCTCATCATTTCCACAGTTTATATTGAGCAACATAAGCCATAGAAACTAGAAAACAAGCAAACTATGCATTGAAAACAGAATCTGTCAAAAACAGAACAGTCTGTAATGATCTGGATAACTACCATACTTCTACTACTCCAAAAATTATGAAAAAATTAGGACCACGTGAGAAATTTGTATATTAAACTTCTGCAAAAAGAATCAACTCAAAATCACTCTTTGTTAAAAATTAGACTTATTTTCGTGAGCGCAAAAGTTTCTGTTTTTCAGCAAGGTCAAATCAACTATCACCCAACATGATCCCAAAGGCTTTACTTGGCACTTTATTGAAACAAAAGCAATAAAACATGATTACTACAGTAGCTTAATCATGTTAACACACAAAAACAGTAGGTAAAAATGTTGGGTTGTCTCCCAACAAGCACTTTTCTTTAATGCCTTTTAAGCTAGGCATGATGATTCAATGATGCTCACATAAAAGATAAGAATTGAAACACAAAGAGAACATCATGCATCATAAGTTCCTCTCTCATAGTAATTTTCAGTAGCATCATGAATAGATTCATCAATATAACCATCACATAAAGCATTCTTTTCATGATCCAAAAGCATAGAAAATTTATTACTCTCCATAGAAGCAATTTTATTCTCATTCACAATAGTGGAAGTATCATATGAAACTTGAATACTAAAAATTGTTCCCACATTAAGAGAGTAATGTTCAGTAAAAGGATATTCAAAATTTTGACAATAATTATCACTACTTTTTATAACATAAGTATCGTCACAATAATCATCATAAGTAGGAGGCATGCAATCATCGTAGCAAATTTGATCATTCAAAGTAAGGGGACTAAAAAGATCATCTCCATTAAGCATAGCATCCTCAAGCTTGGGACAAACATTAATTGCAGCAAATAAATTCTCAACCATGTCATTCTCATCAAACATAGCATCCCCAAGCTTGTGGCTTGGCATATCATAAGCTTAATCACTCTCATCATTAATAGTATGAATAGCACCAGCGGTATAACAATTGCTATCATCATAACTTCCCAAGTTGGTGCCAAAAAGATTTCCAAGATTATAAGAAGTAGCATTATCTTCCCATCATAATTATCACAACAAGCAATAGGCATAACAAAATCATCATCAATAGTGCTCTCGGACATTGTGTCATAAGACAAAGAAGCAATATCATCATCAAGTGCATCATCTTCCATAATTATTTTTGATTCATTTTCATGAGGCACACCAATAATAGGAGCAACATTATTTGGGAGAGATACCTTTTTACCTCTATTCTTTCTTATTTTCTTCTTCTTCACTACACCATGTGTGGGTTTAATTAATTTTTTCAAGCTTCTTGTTGAAGAGATTGATTGGATAGGAAGCTCCTCCTCATTACCTGATTCATCATATTAAACACTAGGAGGGTATTGGGAAATATTTTCCCTTTCATTAGTACGCTCTTCATATTCTATTTATTTTCTTGTCTTTAAAAAGTTGGCAATTGTCGGGTGGTTGGTGCGACATATGCCAAGGGATGGCTTATCATTGTGGGAGCCAACAAAACGTCGCCGGTGCCTGGAAACGGGATGAGGCGAAGACATGCACGCCGGCGAATCTTACCCAGGTTCGGGGCTCTCCGAGGAGATAACACCCCTAGTCCTGCTCTGCGGGGTCTCCGCATGATCACTAGATCGATAAAGAGTAGCTACAATCGCCCCTAGAGCTGTTGGGATCAAGGGAGAAGAAGAACAAGGCTAGCTCTTGCTTCTCTCTATCTATGGTGCGTGTGTGTGTGCTATGCTTGGAAGCCAAACATGTAGAGATGCGAACCCTTTGCATGGGTGCTCCGGGGGGTTTATATAGCCCTACCCCCGGGGGTACAATGGTAATCCGACTGGGAACTGGCCCCAGCCGTCAGTGTCTACGCCTGCCGGCTTCTCCGCCGGCTGCTGGGTCCCGCCGGCTGGTGGGTCCCGCTGGCTGCCGGCTACTCGGTCGACAGGCCGGCCCCACCGCCTAGGGTCTTGTCGGCGGCTGCTTACTGTAGCCGCGCCTCTGATGATGAGGGCTTTGTCGAGGTAAGCGTGGTTACAGTGATCCGCATCGGGGGCTATCACTGTAGCCTCACCTCGTCTTGTCTCCTTAATGGGGCTCCTGCTTCGAGGAAGGGAGTCGCCGGCTTCTGGAGGCCGGCTGTGCTCCTGGCCGACTAGGAAAAGCCGGGCCGCCTTCACGCCTCTCTCTGGCTGAAGGGGCCCGCGGTCCTTGGGCCGTACAGGAGGGGGTCGTGGATGAAGTCGCGGCTGGCGTGGCTACAGTGCCAGGCCGCGCGGGAGACATCCCTCCCGTACGGCCTCCTGTAGCCATGCTTGCCTTGGGCTTCGGGGGTCGTGGGCTGCACTGTGGCCATGCCCCGTCAGGTCGTCGTTATGTAGGAGCGGTTGTGGTCTTGGCCGGCTTCTAGGAGTCGACGTCCTTCTTGGCCGGCTTCTTGGAGTCGGTGAGGCTGGGTCACCTTCCGGGAGTCGGCTTTAGTGGTAGCCGGCCGGGGAAGGCGGCCCAAATGCTTGGAGTGCTTGAAGGCCCAAAGGCCTGATAAATTTTCTAAAGAGCCAGGGGTAGTCGGTTAGGCTACCCGTGGCCAATTACTCCGACAGTAGTCCCCGAAGCTGATTGGGCTTCGAGGTGGAGTGGGGTTCGAGAAGCTCGATCAGCTTCCTATCGAGACAAGCCGGCAGCTAGGAGCCGGCCTTGGTGCAGGCGTGCCGCCTTTAGTCGAATTCTTCTGGAGTCGGGGGCGGGAACCCGCAAGCTCGTGCACCGGGCCGCGGGCCGGCCTCGGGCCGTTGGCGTGCCACGTGGCCGGAAAGCCTGCCAGCCCACGCGCGTGACGGGACATTGCCGCAGGGAGGGGGCCCGCCACGTCCGCGCCCCGGCCCAGGCGCGGATCCTTTGTATCCCGAAACCGCCCGCTCGCACTTATGCGCAATAAACACGAGACATGGGGGGAGTGGGCGCAGTTAATCCCACGTCCCTCCCCACGTCCGGCCTCTTCGGCCGCGTGAGGCTATAAGTAGGGGGAGGTGGAGGGCGGCAGACCCTCGCACGCTCCTCCCGCTTCCTTCGTCTTCTCTCCTTGCTCGTTCTTGCGACAGCCCACACTGGCGCCTTCATCGCGTCGCGGAGATCGGGCGCCGACAACCCCTTCCCCGTCATCACGCTGATCCAATCGGTGAAGAAGTGGCAGAAGTCATACTTCTACGTGCGGAACATCGCTCCCCGAGGCGACTACCTCAACCTGCCGGCTTACGTAGCCGGCCCGCCGGCGGGGAGGCTGCCCCAGTGGTCCTTCCGGGCGGTAACGCTGTCGCAGGGAGGAAACGCCGCCATCGCCCGCCTGCGGGTGATGGTCCAGTCGGAGGGGCTGACGGGGCCCGACCTCCTGGCCGCGTTCGTCACGCGCCGGGTCCTTCCGCTCCAGAGCCGGCCTCATCTGATCTGTCAGATGAGCGGCCAGCTCGATCCGAGCCGGATGTGTACCAAGGAGATGCCGCGGCCTGACGCCGCCGACATGGTGAACTACCTCGCCAATTGCCAGCTTTCCGATGACTGGCAATTTGGCAAGGAGCCATAGAGCCGCGCCAATCCCCCGCCTACGGTACGCTCCCTTTCTCTTTTTCTCTTTCTCTCTCTCAGCTTTGTCGCCGAGTTCCTTTGGGCCGACTCTAACTCCGTCGGTTCGCTCTTTTTGACAGAGTCCTCTGCTTCGACCGGCCGACGGGGCGGACGCGGAGCGCCGCTTCATCCCCGACCGGACCGAGCACGACCAGGAGGACCCCGACCTGGGGGCAGTCCATATGGAGGACGCCACCGAGCCGGCTGGCGGTGAAGCAGGCGGCTCCGGGTTTACAGCTACCTTCGAGGACTGGCCAGACGAAGACGAAGCCGAAGCCGTCCCGCCCCGCCAGCCGGCCCCCGGACACGGCGCGAGCTCTTCCGGCGCGCAGCCTGCTCGGGGTAGAGGCCAGAAACGTCGCGCCACCCAGGGCATGTTCGGCAGCCGGACGAAGAAGCCTAGGGGTGGGGCGGCGGCCACCAGGCGGGAAGAGGCGGTCGTGAAGGCGGCTCGCTTCCGCAAGGTGGTGAAGCAACCGCAGACGGTATCGGCGTAAGTTCTCTCTTTCTTCGTACTGTCCTTCTTTCTTTCCTTTGATGGTTCTTGAGTCTTCGTCTTCTTTTTCAATTATCAGTGCTCCACTGTCACTTGAGCGGGCGGCTGCCGGCTCCGTTGTCGAGTCGCCAGGGGGCTCTGGGAGCACCACCCGCCGCGTAGATCCCCGTGCCGCCCTCCTGGAGGCGACGGAAAGGAACGCGCGGGAGGTGCGGGAGGAGCAGGAAGCGCGGGAGGCGGAGGCACGGAGGGCAGCCGCGGCCCAGGCAGCTCGGGAGGAGGAGGCGGCGAAGGCGCTTGCCGAGGCCGCAGCCAAGGCCCAGGCAGAGGCCGAGGCCGAAGCGGCGGCAGGGGAGGCCTTGATGGTCACCCCCCTGTGCACCATGGCGCCCGGGGGCGCGGATCCCTCGCCAGGGGGAGCCAGTGGTTCCCAGCCGGGTTTGGGAGGGAGTGGCGACGACGTCATCTTCTTGAGGGAGGCGCCGGGGCCGACTCCTCCGACTGGGGTGACCCAAGGCCGCCAGCCTGAGCCTGCGCCCGCACAGTCGGCGGGGGGCGAGCCGGCCGTGGGGGCTGAGGTGGCGGTCCGGGTTCCGTCAAGCCGGCGTGCGGGGAAGGCCGCGGCTGAACCGCAGAAGGCTGCGTCGGAGCCACAGCCGGCCGTGGGCTCCAGCTCGTCGGCTCGAGACGCGGAGGCGGCCAGCGCTACCTCGGGGTGGACGCCGGGCGGAGGGTCGGCCGTGGTGAACGTCGTCGCGCAAGACGTCCAGACCCGGCTGCAGAGCCAAGCCGCGGCGCTGAGGCAGTTCACCGACGAATTCCTCACCACACGGGCAGCCATCCGGGTTAGTATCCTCATCTTGCTCTTTTTGAACTTGATTTCTCTCGTGGGGGCGCGTCAGCGCACCCACTGGGTGTAGTCCCCGAGTTCCGAGTCGGCTGCTGAGCAGGCGGCTTGGAACTTCTTGGAGAATTTTGTTTTTGCTGCTTTTGTTCTCACGTCGGTCTTCTGTCCGTCTTGCAGGACTACCACAATCTCCGAGCGGCCGCCTTCAACTCCCAGGCTCGGGAGTTGACTCAGAAGACCGCCGATCTCACGGAAAGCCGAGGTATGTGACTTGATTTTTATCTCATGTGGGGGCGCGTCAGCGCACCCACTGGGTGTAGTCCCCGAGATTCGGGCTGACTGCTGAGCAGTCGGCTCGGATCTTCCTTGATGATTTCTCATTCTTCTTCTTCTTCTTCTATCTCTGCAGCGGCCAACGCCAGTCTGAGGGCACAGCTGGGGGAGTCCCAGACAGCTCTTCGTGCCAAGGACGCGGAGCTCGCCGCCTTGGTGCAGGAGCGCGACCGCCTGGTCAAGAAGCTAGCCGACCAGGAGGAAGGCCACAAGGCTGCGCTGAAAGCTGCGCAGGATCGCGAGGCCGCCCTTCAGGCCGAGTTCGAGACGGAGGCGGCCGGCTGGGTAGAGGCCAGGCAGACTCTGGTCTCTGGCTATGGCCAGATTGAGGACCTGGTTGACAGTAAGTCGTCTATCCCTTCATCCTTTCTTGCCATCTGCCACTTCGGCTTGTTTTTCTGATTTTGGTGTTCTTCTTTCCTTTTCTCCGTCGCGTAGAGTACTTCCCTGGCTACTCAACTGCTGCCAACCAGGCCATCGAAGCTCGTCGCCAGGCGAAGAGGCAAGCCGGCTTCGAGATCTCGCCGACCGCCGGCCGCTCGCTGGAGGAGCAGCTCCTGGCGATCCAGGCTCGTATCCAGCCGGCTCACAGGCTGCTCCGCCGGCTTCAGCGTGCCGGGTCGCAGGTCTTGGCCGCCCTCTGGCCCGGCCAAGTGGTCCCGCGCACTCCCAGCCGGACCGCCGACTGGCTGGAGGTGGCCGTCGGCCGCTTCGAGGCTTGGAAGGCGTCGGCGGCTCGCTCCGGCGCCAGGCGGGCGCTGGAGTTCGTCAAGGCCTGGTATCCCGGCCTGAACCTGGACCAGCTGGCGACCTGGCGGCAGGAAGCCGACACGGAGCTGGAGTCGGCGCGGCCGGCCATCATTCGACGAGCTTCGGCGATCGCCGACTACACCGACACCAATGTCTTCGCCCCCGAGGTGGACGACAATAGAGTCGCCCAGCCGGAAGATTGGTTCGGGCTGGACCCAGCGCATGGCGAGGACTCGGCGGAGGAGATCGACTCCAGCGACGAGGGCGAGGAGGAGGAGGAAGAGGAAGGTGAAGACGCCGAGCCGGCTGGTGGAGAAGCCGGCCAGCCTGACCGCGCCTCCAGCACTACGTCGCGTGCGAGTGCGTCTCCTGCCGCGGGAGGTGGTCAGGCCGGGACCGACTAGGCGGCCACTCCTTCAGCCGGCGAGCTGCCTTCACCGATCAGTTCGGCCTCCAAGTCGCACCTTAGTCTTCTTTCTTTTGTTTTCCTGTCTTGTTGCTTTGAACAATGTTTGGTTAAGTCTGCACAATTCCACCCACTAGGTGTATTGAAACTCAAGTCTGTTGCCAGCCTTTAGGCGGCCTTATGTATATAAGTTATGCAATCGGCCTTTCCTTGTACTTTCGCTTTTTGTCCTTCTGCTTTTTTTTTCTTTGCCGCCCTCCGTTGGTTGCCGCCTCCCTAGTCAAACAGTTTTTCTACAAACTGTAGCCGGGGAGTGCCTGGCCGATTGGGGAGGGGGAAGTACTTTTAGCTCTGCTGGACTTAAGCTAAGTTTTTTAGGAAGCCGGCCAGCCGGCTGCTGTGACAGCCGGCAGGCGTATATGGAGGCCGTCTCTTTGCTATATGGGTTAGTTGTTCCTTAGCCGTTTTTCGTGTGGGCGTCTTTTCTGTCTTTCCTCTTGCTAGTCGGACAGTCAGTTCTTTGAGCTGCGACTTTCAACAAGGGAGGACTTGGGAGCCGGCACACTACTTTGCTGACTTCGGGAAGAACTTAGAATATAGCTCAAGGCGGCCAGTCCCCGGGCCGACTAGTCGGACCCGGTGCTGGACAAGAGTTCAAAATGTAATAATACATTCATGGATATGACACTCGTCATTCATAGATAAATAAAAGGCAGTCCCCGAGTACTGTTCGGGGGGCCTGTTGGTTTGTAACTTAATACAAAAGGGGTAGTGTGATACATACTGCTTTTCAGGTGTAAAATCGTCTTAGGAGGTTTGCGTTCCATGGTCGCTCCGACTCCTTGCCGGAGTCGTCTCTCTTGCGTGCTCTTGGCTTTTGCACGTCGATCAAGTAGTAGGAGTCGTTGCCGAGTGCCTTGCTGACGACGAAGGGGCCTTCCCAAGGGGCCGAGAGCTTGTGCTGGCCGGCTGTTCGCTGGATCAGCCGAAGCACAAGGTCGCCCTCTTGGAAGGATCTTGGCTTGACCTTGCGGTTGTAGTAGCGGCGCAGGCCTTGCTGGTAGATGGCGGACCGACTGAGGGCTAACAGCCGGCCTTCTTCCAGTAGGTCGACGCCGTCTTCTCTTGCTTCTTTGGCTTCCTCCTCCGTGTACATGGTGATCCGAGGCGAGTCGAACTCGATGTCTGTTGGGATGACATCCTCGGCACCGTACACAAGAAAGAATGGAGTGAAGCCGGTTGACTTGTTGGGTGTAGTTCGCAGACTCCAGAGGACAGCCGGCAGCTCTTCGAGCTAGCAGCCGGCCGATCGCTCCAGTGGTACAACCAATCGGGGCTTGATGCCGGAGAGGATAAGTCCATTTGCTCGCTCGACTTGGCCGTTTGACTGCGGGTGGGCAACGGACGCTAAGTCCAGTCGGATGCCCTGTGTCGCGCAGAAACGTGCCAGTGCGCCTTTGGGGAAGTTCGTGCCATTGTCGGTGATGATGCTGTGCGGCACGCCGTACCGAGTAGTGATGTCGGTGATGAATGTCACGGCAGTCGGCCCGTTCAGCTTCTTAATCGGCTTTGCTTCGATCCACTTTGTGAACTTGTCCACAGCAACGAGTAGATGTGTCAAGCCACCGCGGGCCGTCTTGAAAGGGCCCACCATGTCCAGTCCCTAGACGGCAAAAGGCCAGGTGAGGGGAATGGTCTTGAGGGCAGAAGCCGGCAGGTGTTGTTTGGAACTGAAGACTTGACATCCTCTGCAGGTCTTGACTATTTCTTTAGCATCCTCCAAGGCAGTCGGCCAGAAGAAACCATGGCGGAAAGCCTTGGCCACGAGGGATCTTGAGGTGGCGTGATGGCCGCATTCGCCTTGGTGGATGTCTTTGAGGATTGCCACTCCTTTTTCTGGCTCGACGCAACGCTGGAAGATTCCAGTGATGCTGCGCTTCACAAGCTCCCTGTTAATTATTGTGTATGCTGCGGCTCGTCGTTGCACTAGTCTTGCTGCGATCTCATCAGCCGGCAGCTCTCTGCTGACTAGGAACTTGAGGATGGGCTGGGCCCATGAGGGAGCTGTGACTTCTTCTGCTGTTAACGTGGCCACCATGACTCGGGTGGGTGGGTTGGGTGTTGCATTGGAGTCGTCCACCGCTTCTTGTGTCGTTACAGTCCCCGGGCCGACTGCTGCAGTCCCCGGGCCGGGTTCTGAAGTCCCTGGGCCGGGTGCGACTACGTCAGTCCCCGGGGCAGTCGTCGAAGTCCCCGCGCCGCCTGCAGGATTTCTTGAGCCGGATCCGGCTGTTTCTGGCGCAGGCGGTACGAAGATGGAATCCGACTCTGGAGACGGCTTGATGGACGGCTTGACGAGGCGCTGGAGGGAGACGCCCGTCGGTATGGCTTGTCGGGTGGAGCCGATCCGTGCTAGGGCATCTACTTGGTCGTTGTCGGCCCTTGGCACGTGAAGGAACTCGCACCCTTCGAAGTATCCGCTCATCTGCTGGACGAGGAATCGGTAGCTTGCCATGTTTGCGTCCTTGGCGTCCCAGTCGCCAGATGATTGCTGGACCACTAAGTCTGAGTCGCCGTAGCACAGGATCCGGCGTATGCCGAGTTCTTTGGCTAGCCGGAGCCCATGTACGAGCGCCTCGTACTCGGCCACGTTGTTGGAGGCGGCGATGTGGATCTGCAGCGTGTACTTGAGCTTGTCGCCTTTGGGAGAGGTGAGGACGATGCCGGCTCCCAAGCCAGTGCGCATTTTGGACCCGTCAAAGTGCATCCGCCAATGGGTGGAGTCGGGAGCCGGCGGTAAGTACTGGGTCTCGGCCCAGTCGACGAGGAAGTCGGCCAATGCTTGCGACTTGATGGCGGTGCGGGGTTGATAGAAGATCGTGTAGGGCGCCAAGGCAATGGCCCATTTGGCCACCCGGCCGGATGCATCCCTGCTGCCTATGATCTCGGCGAGCGGGGCAGTGCACACGACCGTGATGGGGTGCTCTTGGAAGTAGGGCTTCAATTTCTTGGCAGCGAAGTATACCCCATAGCACATCTTCTGATAGTGCGGGTAGTTTTGCTTTGAGCTAGACAGTACTTCGCTGAGATAGTAGACCGGCCTCTGGACCAGCTGGGCTCGGCCTTCCTCCGGGCGCTGGACCACAACAACAGTGCTGACGACTCGGCTGGTCGCGGCGATGTAGAGGAGCATGGGCTCCTTCTCAATCGGCGCGGCCAGGACAGGCGGAGTGGTCAACATTTTCTTCAACTCATGGAAGGCTTGGTCGGCTTGATCATTCCACCCAAAGTGAGTGGACTTCTTCATGAGTCGGTACAGGGGGAGGGCCTTCTCTCCTAGTCGGCTGATAAAACGGTTCAGGGAGGCTAAGCAGCCAGTGAACTTCTGCACATCTCGCAGCTTGGTGGGAATCTCCATCCTCTCGATGGCTTTGATCTTGACAGGGTTGCACTCAATGCCGCGTTCGGAGACCAGGAAGCCTAGCAGTTGGCCGGCTGGCACTCCGAACACGCACTTCTCGGGGTTGAGCTTGATCTGGAATCGGCGCAAGTTGGCGAATGTTTCCTTCAGGTCTTCCAGCAAGGTACCGCGCTTCTCTGTCTTCACCACAATGTCGTCTACGTAGACGTGGGCATTTCTGCCGAGTTGTTTCAAGAGACATTTCTGCATGCAACGCTGAAAAGTGGCACCGACGTTTCTCAAGCCGAATGTCATTGTCAGGTAGCAGAAAGCTCCAAAGGGTGTGATGAAGGCAGTCTTCAGGCGGTCAGCCGGGTCCAACTTGATCTGATGATACCCTGAGTATGCATCCAAAAAACACAACAGCTCGCATCCGGCTGTGGAGTCTATCACTTGGTCAATCCGTGGCAAAGCAAACGGGTCCTTTGGGCAGGCCTTGTTCAAACTTGTGTAGTCTATACACATGTGCCACTTGTTATTCTTCTTCAAAACCAGAACTGGATTGGCAAGCCATTCTGGAAAGAACACTTCCATGATGAAGCCGGCTGCAAGGAGCCGGGCTATCTCTTCTCCCACGATTCTTCGCTTCTCTTCTGATAGTCGGCGGAGGGGTTGCCTGACTGGCTTCGCATCAGCTCGGACATGTAACTTGTGCTCGGCGAAATCCTTCGGGACACCCGGCATGTCCTTTGGGGACCATGCAAAGATGTCTCGATTCTCACGGAGGAAGTCGGCGAGCTTGCTTTCCTATTTACTGTCCAAGTTCGCCCCAATCACGGCGAACCTCTCCGGGTGCTCTGGGTCTAGAGGTATCTTCTTTGTCTCTTTCGCAGGCTGGAAGGAGCCCTGCGCATGACCGTCCTTGGGGTTGGGGGACAAGGCTGGCTGCTTGCCGGCCATGGCCACAACCCGCTCCAACATCTTCTTCTCTTCGGCCACCACGAGGGACTTGGCCAGCCGGCTGCTGGCCATGGCACACTCGATGGACTTCTTGTAGTCGCCGTCTACCGTGATGATCCCCTTCGAGCTCGGCATCTTCATCTTCAGGTAGGCATAGTGGGGCACAGCCATGAACTTGGCCAAAGCAGGTCGGCCAAGCAGTGCATGATAGGGGCTCTCCAGATCCACCACCTCGAACCATATTGCTTCCCGGCGAAAGTGATCTTTGTCTCCGAAGAGAACATCCATTTTGATCTTGCCGATTGGAGAGCAAGATAGGCCGGGTACGATACCATGGAAGACAGTGCGGCTCGGCATGAGCTGCTTTGCTTTGATGTTCAGCTTGTCCATGGTGTCGCGGTACAGTATGTTGATACTGCTTCCGCCGTCTATCAGGACGCGGGAAAATCTGGCAGCTCGCCTCTCCGTCGCGAGGGTGACGTCTAGGACCATAGCATAGGAGCCAGGCGAGGGCATCACCTCTGGGTGGTCGGCCTGGCTCCAGCTGATGGGCTTATCCGACCAGTGCATGAACTCGGCGGTGCTAGAGGCGACTGCATTTACTTCTTGGTGTTGCCGGCGTCGGCTGCGCTTGTCGTCGACTTGACTTGTGAAGACGACGTAGGCGTCGTGCGCTTCGGGGAACTCGTCTTGGATGGCGCCGACTGCAGGCCGGGCCGCCGGCTGCTGGGGAGCTGGAGGCGGCGGGCCGGAAGGCGGAGGCGGCACCATCCCTTCGCCCTTGGTGATGCGGGTGAGCCAGTGGCATTTTCGTGTTGTATGGTTGGACGGCTTCGCGCCGCTGTGGAACTTGCAGGGAGCATCGAGTGCTTGCTCGTAGGAGAAGGATGGCTGCCAGGGCGGCCGGCCTCCCTTCTTCTTGGGAGCGGGCCGCTCCTCGGGCTGCTCGTCTTCGACTGTGGCCACCTGCCGACTGGAGGAAGTCGGCATGGGGCCCTTGCGCTTGTGGTCGTTCTGGTAGGGGCGCCGGTTTGGGTCGCCAGCCGGCGTCTTGGGAGCCGGAGCAACTACCTTCCCCGAGGCGTCCACTCGAAGCTCGGTCTTCATGGAGGAGTCGGCAGTGGCATACTTGTCGGCGGTGATCAGCAACTCATCGAGGGTAGCCGGCTCGTCGCAGAGGAGTCGGTGCTTGAGGAGGGTGCCCTCTCGGCACCCGGTAGTGAAGTACTCGATGGCCTGGACCTCGTGCACTCCCTCGCAGGAGTTGCGGAGCTCGGCCCATCGCGTGAGGTAGTCGCGGGTCGACTCGTTGGGCCCTTGGACGCAGAGGGAGAGCTGGCGAGGCTTGGGAGGTCGCTTGTAGGTGCTGGTGAAGTTGCGGACGAAAACTTCGGTGAAGTCCAGCCAGCTGTTGATGCTGTATGGCTTGAGGCTATTGAGCCACGTGCGCGCCGTCCCTTGCAGCATCAAGGGGACGTACTTCACGGCAATGCGCCGATTGCCGTTGGTGATGCTGACGGCTGTGGAGTAGTCGATGAGCCAATCTTCCGGCTTCACTGAGCCGTTGTACTTGGGTGTGTCTCTGGGGAGCGAGAACCCTTTGGGGAAGGGCTCGTCGCGGATGCGGGGGCCAAAGCATGGCGGGCCGACATCGTCTTCTTCTTCTAACGCCAAGGATCGAGCAAGGCGGTCGATCCTGTGGCGGGCGTCACTCTCGCCGACTCCTTCTCGGCGGCCGAGTCGGTCGCCAAGAGTCGGATGCGTGATGGGCGGCGGAGTGAGGCGCCTTTCTCTTCGAGGCGGGGGAGGCGGCAGGTTTCCTTGGTGTTCGACCGCCCGAGGGCGGCCATCCGCGTCGCGCTCGATAGTGATGCGAGTCCGGCTGCGGCTGGCAGCCGGCTCCTTGTCTTTCCTCTGGTGCGTGCCGCCCGCAGTCGGCGAGCGGGACGTCGCGGCGTGCTCCCGGCGCGGGGGATGACTATCAGCACGGGCGCCGGCTTCGTGCCGTTCTGCAGCCGCGTCGATCAGCTGCTGGATCCGTCTTGTCATGTAGGGGAGTTCATCGGCCCCCAACCCATTGAGCTCCTCTGCCGCCGCCTGAGCAGCTCGCAGATTCTCGAGCGGGGTGGCGTAGTCGGGGCGATCTGCGCCCAGCATGCTGGCAACGGCTGCACCGCGCTTCTGGACGAAGCCGGCTCGGCTCGGACCGCCGGGCGGCGGCGTTCCGAAGGCGGCGCGGTCGACTTCGCGCTGGTGGGCCTCAGCGAGGCGTCTCATCGAGGCTATCTTCTTGCTCTCCGTGATGAGGGCAAGACGGCGTGCCTCCAGGGTCTCGGCATCGGCGTCGGCTGGGATGGGGATGGAGAGGTCGTGCATCGCCGCTTGCTGAGCGTCGCGGGCGCTCCCGCCCGAGTTGGAGACGTGGCTGATGACCAGCACTTCGGTGACAGCGCTGCTGCCGCTGTCAGCTCGAGGGAGTGGGTCGTCGAAGACCACCACGTCGGAGGGGTAGGCGTCGAGCGACGCGGTGTCGGAGTCTATGAGCATCGGGTCGGTGGAGCCGACAGACTCCATGTCCGCAGCAGGCTCGCTGGAGACGTGAAGTTGGTCGAGGAGGCTGACGAGGCGGCTCTCGGGGTAGTCGGTGCCTGCGTCGGACGCAGGCTCGTCGGAGATGCGAGTCTCGCCGAGCAGATCGGCGAGGCGGCTCGCTGCGCAGACGTCGTCGACGCCTTGCAGCGCGTCGGGGCAAACGCCATCGGGCGCAGCAGGCTGGCGGCGCTCGCGGCGTAGGAAGAGGGTTCCCGTCCAGAACAGGTCTCCGGACAACGGTGCACCTGGCCCCACGGTGGGCGCCAAATGTCGGGTGGTTGGTGCGACATATGCCAAGGGATGGCTTATCATTGTGGGAGCCAACAAAACGTCGCTGGTGCCTGGAAACGGGATGAGGCGAAGACATGCACGCCGGCGAATCTTACCCAGGTTCGGGGCTCTTCGAGGAGATAATAGCCCTAGTCCTGCTCTGCGGGGTCTCCGCATGATCACTAGATCGATAAAGAGTAGCTACAATCGCCCCTAGAGCAGTTGGGATCAAGGGAGAAGAAGAACAAGGCTAGCTCTTGCTTCTCTCTATCTATGGTGCGTGTGTGTGTGCTATGCTTGGAAGCCAAACATGCAGAGATGCGAACCCTTTGCATGGGTGCTCCGGGGGGTTTATATAGCCCTACCCCCCGGGGGTACAATGGTAATCCGACTGGGAACTGTCCCCAGCCGTCAGTGTCTACGCCTGCCGGCTTCTCCGCCGGCTGCTGGGTCCCGCCGGCTGGTGGGTCCCGCCGGCTGCCGGCTACTCGATCGACAGGCCGGCCCCACCGCCTAGGGTCTTGTCGGCGGCTGCTTACTGTAGCCGCGCCTCTGATGATGAGGGCTTTGTCAAGGTAAGCGTGGCTACAGTGATCCGCATCGGGGGCTATCACTGTAGCCTCACCTCGTCTTGTCTCCTTAATGGGGCTCCTGCTTCGAGGAAGGGAGTCGCCGGCTTCTGGAGGCCGGCTGTGCTCCTGGCCGACTAGGAAAAGCCGGGCCGCCTTCACGCCTCTCTCTGGCTGAAGGGGCCGGCGGTCCTTGGGCCGTACAGGAGGGGGTCGTGGATGACGTCGCGGCTGGCGTGGCTACAGTGCCAGGCCGCGCGGGAGACATCCCTCCCGTACGGCCTCCTGTAGCCATGCCTGCCTCGGGCTTGGGGGTCGTGGGCCGCACTGTGGCCATGCCCCGTCAGGTCGTCGTTATGTAGGAGCGGTTGTGGTCTTGGCCGGCTTCTAGGAGTCGGCGTCCTTCTTGGCCGGCTTCTTGGAGTCGGTGAGGCTGGGTCACCTTCCGGGAGTCGGCTTCAGTGGTAGCCGGCCGGGGAAGGCGGCCCAAATGCTTGGAGTGCTTGAAGGCCCAAAGGCCTGATAAATTTTCTGAAGAGCCAGGGGTAGTCGGTTAGGCTACCCGTGGCCAATTACTCCGACAGCAATATAAGGATTCTCAATGCAATTTACCGCACAAAACATATAAATTTTCTCTAGATCAAAATCAAGAAATCTCTCGAGATTAAATTTTGGAATACCCTCAGTTATATGCTTCATTTCATCATATCCCAAAAGAAGACTAAGCTCTTTATGATGCTAAAGGGTAATCAAGTTATCACAATTTTTGAATACAATTTGATCATAAAACAACTTGCATTGGGGATTTAAATGACCACGTTCATTCCAAAGTTCACAAGGATGGCGAAAAATTAAATCTTTCAGCACAATCATCTAGCCTCTCTTGAAACTTTTTTTGTTTCTAAATACTTATGCTTCTTACAAAATCTATCTTCCCTTTTTGGTGTGCATTTGCACTCCCACTTCATTCCGCAAAAATTGACATGCTTATAAGAAACATTTTTGTCATGACTTGTGCAATCATCATTAGCATTTTGGATATTCAAAGAATCCTACTAACAACATTTCAATCATGCTCATCATTCAAATATTTTGTGCCAAACATTTTATTGACTTCTTCTTCTAACAATTGAGCACAATTTTCCGATCCATCATTTTCAAGAAAGATATTATAAAGATGATCAATAATATGATGCAAACTCAATTCCATTTTTTAGGTAGTTTTCTTTTATAAACCAAACTAGTGACCAGACCAGAAACAAAAAGATTCAATTGCAAGATCTAAAGATGTACCTTCATGCACTCACCTCCCCGGCAACGGCGCCAAAAAAGAGCTTGATGTGTACTACGCAACTTTATTCTTGTAGACTCGTGTTGGGCCTCCAAGCACAGAGTTTTGTAGGATAGTAGCAATTTTCCCTCAAGTGGATGACCTAAGGTTTATCAATCCACGGGAGGCGCAGGATGAAGATGGTCTCTCTCAAACAACCCTGCAACCAAATACAAGAAATCTCTTGTGTCCCCAACACACCCAATACAATGGAAAATTGTATAGGTGCAGTAGTTCGGCGAAGTGATGATGATAAAAGTGTAACATGGATGGTAGAAATATATTTTTATAATCTGAATAAATAAAAACAGCAAGGTAGCAAAGAGTAAATGGGCACAAAAACGGTATTGCAATGCTTGAAAATGAGGCCTAGGGTCCGTACTTTCGCTAGTGCAATCTCTCAACAATGATAATATAATTGGATCATATAACCATTCCTCAACGTGCAACGAAGAATCACTCCAAAGTTCCTATCTAGCAGAGAACATACGAAGAAATCGTTTGTAGGATACGAAACAACCTCGAAGCTATTCTTTCCGATCGATCTATCCAAGAGTTCGTACTAAAATAACACCAAATAATTTTAGATTCATAATACTCAATCCAACATAGAGAACCTCAAAGAGTGCCCCAAGATTTCTACCGGAAAAACAAAAGACGAGAACGTGCATCAACCCCTATGCATAGATTACCCCAATGTCACCGCGGGAATCCGCGATTGAATGCTAAAACATATATCAAGTGAATCAATATGATACCCCATTCTCACCACGAGTATTCATATGCAAGACATATATCAAGTGCTCTCAAATCCATAAAAGTATTCAATCCGATAAAATGAAATCTCAAAGGGAAAACTCAATTCATCACAAGATAGAGAGGGGGAAACACCATATGATCCGACTATATTAACAAAGCCCGTGATACATCAAGATCGTGACATCTCAAGAACACGAGAGATTCCACCCTCCTCATCGTGGTGGCCGTCGGGATGATGAAGATGGCCATCGGAGATGATTCCCCCCTCCGGCAGGGTGCCGAAACGGGGTCTAGATTGGTTTTCGGTGTCTACAGAGGCCCGTGGCAGCAGAACTTCTGATCTAGATTAACCCCGAGGGTTTTTGGAATATTTTTGAATTTATATGGTAAAGAGGGAGTGCGGGATGCCACCGAGGTGGGCACAACCCACCTGGGCGCACCTGGCCCCCCAGGCGCACCCTGGTGGGTTGTGCCCCCCTCGGGGCACCCCCCAGGTGCTGCTCTAGCCCATTGGTGGTCTTCTAGTCCATAGAAAATCCACAAAAAGTTTCGCGGTATTTGGACTCCGTTTGATATTGATTTCCTGCGATGTAAAAACAAGCAAAAACAACAACTAGCACCGGGCACTGGGTCAATAGGTTAGTCCCAAAAAATGATATAAAGTTGCTATAAAATGATTGTAAAACATCCAAGAATGATAAATAACAGCATGATATACTTCATAAATTATAGATAACTTGGGGACGTATCAGATAGCAAGGCGCGGGTTGTGAAGGCGCGAGTTTTGGGAGCACGATATCTGAATTTTAGGGATATAACAAGGCGCGGGTTGAATTTTAGGGACAAGCCTAACGTGTAATATTGTACGTACCAAATCAATTTGCACTTCACTCAATGAAAAAACGAAAAAAATAAAAGTATTCACACCACACAAAGAGAGAGTCTTGTCCCGTTTTACTATACAAATGCTATTCAAAGCTATGAAACCATGTTATGTCGAATTAATTTTTTTCGCTGGCTGTATAATGCATGTAACCTACTCATACCAACATTTTAGTGCATTCCAAATGTCTATACTACCGCTGCAATTCGAACTAAATTTGAATTCGTTTCTCTGTTTAAATAAGAATCTACAATCATGATTGTTGCCAACTTCAACCATCATTCATGTATTACCTTAACAACACACCACATGATTAGTATAGAAATAGATCTGAACTATGTGTACTATATGAACTCGAATTCAATTTTCTGAATACACTTGATGTTGATTCCAAATAATAGTACATTTGATGTACTAACTAGATATTCATAATCTAAACCATGTTTCATACGTACACCGTGTTTATCACACAAAGTATAGTGCCCCGCCCCCTACATTATGACAAGTATTTAGCCCTGAGCTACAAAAGCCACACATTATCCCAAATTATAATCAATGTTCTACATTATGATATCTTCTTCAAATATCCGAATCCACTTTTCTATAATGAATTATGATCTCTGTTCATCTTTTACACCTTCACGATCCTCTTCTCTTTGCAGCTAGCTAGCACTAACTTTCTATCGTGCATGCACACGCCCGCGCCATCTCACCCTCCCTCAACGTCCCCTCCATCGTGCACATTCTTTATTTCTCTTTAGGTCGCTCACCCATGGTGTGTGTAGGCCCCCCAGCTCCTTCTTTCTGACACACACCGGTCGATATACCTCTCTACCCAAGTGTGCCTACCACAAACACACACTTCCCCTCTTCTCTTCTCACCGTCCATGCCCCCTATGTCCAATACAGTTCCACGTAGGTGCACACTCCCGCCCCTCTTTTCATCGATCTCATACTTGCACACTCCTCCCCCTCGACATAGTAGGCCTCTCGCACCACCTCCTAGCTGCACCCCTCTCCCCCTGACCGTCTCTCCGGACCTTATTTGCTTCTAACACATGCATGCATGTATACGTACCGATCTCCCTACATATAGCTAGGTCGACTATAATTCCTTTTCCCCACACACCGATAGACTTACCTCACCAGTTATGTCTCTCCCTTTCTCGGACACATGACGGTTGATATTCCTATGTAGTTACGTCTGCTTACCCCAACCATATCGTCCCCCCTCATCATCCTTGCATACCTCCCGACCCGTCTCTCACACGCACGTGCATAGACAGGCAGACATCCCCGACCCTCTCTTATTGATATTGCACTCGTACCCTCCGTTTGTCTAGCAGGCCTCTCCCACCATTTGTGAGAAACAACTCCACCACCAACCCTCCGACACTCTACCATTGTCTTTCTCCCAACCTTATTCCTCTGCCACACATATGCATGGATGTCGATAGATCTCCCTCAATACATAGCTAGGTATATCTCCTTCTCCACACATATACTAGTCGATTTACCTCTCTATAGTTAGGTCTCTGCCCCCTCCCCCCCACACACTGATAGTCGAACGTTGTAGGTAGGTATCCATGCCACGAAGAAAAACTGCACCTTTGCCCTCTCAAATTCCAGTAGGCCAGCTGCCCTGTATCTTTGACGTGGGCAAACACAAATTCGATGGCACTCTTTATCAATCACACACCCACACACTTCATCCCTCTTTTCGATTCTATCGATATCTCACGTCGATGATCCCTCCACTCTCTTCTCGTGGATCGCTCCCTCTATATATGATATATCCATGACTCTGTTTCACACACATTGCATATGTTACGTTTTTTGTTTGAGATATCATCGACACATTGCCTCTGTTTCGCACAAACCATCTCTCTCACACCCACCCCCTACGTACTTGCACCTAAAGAAGAGGTGCATGCACGATGCACGTACTCACGTCTCATTCCCGGCCACACCCGTGCGGGTACACGGTGGAGTTCATTTCTGTACGAAAGGGCAGCCCACGTGATAATTTGACGCGTGTAGCGGTTGTTTACTCGAAGGAGGGTCGTGTACCACGCGTACACGGAACAAAGTTCGACTTGACGCGTTAGTATTAAATAAAGTTATATTCTCAATGGCACGTACAAAATATAAAACGATTGTCGTCGGGAAAAAAGAAAAATCCGCTCCACTATATACAGTGGAGCCTGCCTGCCGGGGTTTGTCTCTCGTCACACCATCTCACACAAGGCGGCGGTGGCCTCTCTCTCTCACCGTTGGTCACTGATCCGGCCGCATCCCGTCCGCCAGCGGAAAGGGAGGATGTGTATCGTTTCTCCGTTCGGCGGCGTTGAGGCAGCACATGCTGATATGCGGTACCCACCATTCTCTCTGACCAAGCTCCGGCGCAGTAGGGCCTTCAGCACTTGCTCGCTGCCGCAGTATGGGCAGATCCTGGCCACCGGCGCCCTCCTAGTTACATCCAGACGACCCTCAGGTACAACTTCCTCCGGCCTTGCTCCACTGCCCATCCTCCCACGTTGCTGCATGTGGAAAATCCTGCATGTGGATCTTCTTTAGTTGTTTGCTTAAAATGTATCTCATCCCCAAACCATTTTTGATAAACCACCATGCTGCTATCTTTCCCTTATTACATGGAATATGCTTCTTTTTTGTTGGCGTATGTGTCTTCAACTCGTGTTATTGGGCAGTAATTGTTTCCTTTCTACCTCCTTTTGCAAACAGGGCTATCCATTTCACCTCGTTGCTATTGCGACCTTTTGGTGAACTGCACAAATCAATTTTTTCTAAAGAGTGTTTTGTGCAGGTCCGCCAAAATGTCACACGGGCAACATTTTTACATTTCTGTGGGACTGCAGAAAGGGAGATTGGTTTTGCTATCCTCCTCATCCAACTCCGTGCCTAATCTTCTCCAAAAAGTAGTTACTCCTAAAGATAGATCGCAGAGGTGATTGGCTTCTATTTGTGTGTGCTATGTTTCATCATCTAGATCCTCTATTATTGTAATCACACTGACTGAATATCTTTGCAAACAGGGATGATCAGCTCAATTTTAGTGGAGCTCCACAAAATGATCGGATTGTGATGTCCTCCATACACCTCTTTCTTGGCTACATAGCTGGGTGAAACTAGCTGCCAACCAATGAACACTGTGCCCAAGAAATGGAGCCATGCCTATGAACAACATCGATCAATTATATATTTTTTCTTTATTTGTACACCTTCTCACAACTTTGTCTTCAGTTGTGATGTGAATATTGGCGCTGATCTACGAACCATTGAGATGCATTAGCAGCCATGGTAGTTTCATTTTTATTTGATGGAATGTTGTAACGAGACAATCTCGAGGCAAGAGGACACATGAATTCTAAGTTGAAACCTTTTTTTCCTGCGGGAACCAAAGTTGAAACCTTGATAGCATCACAGTACAATTTCATTAAAATTATGCGTACATATAAACAAATCCTGAAGGATTGATAGCAATTCTAGAAACAATTCAACTCCATTTCGCCGACATGTGGGGCATCCTTCATTCGGCTCCACCTGCCTGCAGCAATATTGAGTGCACAACTGCAGGGAAAGATTCACCCCGGTCATTGCGCCGCAGTAATAATGACTAGTGAGCAGTCAAATCACAGAGCCCCACCTTCGCCACAGTAAGTTGCTCGGACGAAGCAACCATCATTTCTCTGTTTGTTGAATTTGCTGGTCCTCCAATATTCCCAGAGTAATAAGTTGCTCGGGCGAAGCAACCATCACTTCACCTTTCCGACAGTAAGTACTACCTCCTTTTTTTATTCTAGAAACAACCACATGCGAATATTGGACGGTAGCAGCACAACAACTGAATCAAAAATCAAAACCAACCAATGAACTACTACTAATGGTGAGCGTTTGCTAGTATCATGTACTCCGTCTATCCATGGATATAGGGCTTAATGCGTTTTCCGAGACTAACTTTGGCCCTGTAGTGCTAATTGGAGCTACTTATCATGGGGCCCACTGAAAAAACACTTTTCTCTTTCCATCTAGTGTATTTATTGTCAATCTAACCCTGTCATCCAAACACCTCTTTGGCTATAGTTAGTTCAGGATTAGTCTAACCTCTAGCTAACTTAGAGTATCCAAACAGGAGCACTATAGGACATGCAAGTTGCTCAAAGCATACCGTCAAATTCGTATGTGAAAGGATCTTTTTTTGAAACAGAACGTGAAAGGATCTTCGAATGATATGATTTTAAAATTATATAAAATCTTATCAATAGTCAAAGGCAACCTCGAAGAATACATTAGGCCCTATATAAAATCTTATCAATAGTCAAAACTAAGTGTTACTACTGAAGGAAATATGCCCTAGAGGCAATAATAAAGTTGTTATTTATATTTCCTTATATCATGATAAATGTTTATTATTCATGTTAGAATTGTATTAACCGGAAACTTAGTACATGTGTGAATACATAGACAAAACAGAGTGTCCCTAGTATGCGTCTAGTTAACTAGCTCATTTATGAAAGATGGTTATGTTTCCTAGCCATAGACATGTGTTGTCATTTGATGAACGAGATCACATCATTAGAGAATGATGTGATGGACAAGACCCATCCGTTAGCTTAGCACTATGATCGTTTAGTTTGTTGCTATTGCTTTCTTCATGACTTATACATGTTCCTCTAACTATGAGATTATGCAACTCCCGAATACCGGCTCCCGAATACCAGAGGAACACTTAGTGTGCTATCAAACGTCACAACGTAACTAGGTGACTATAAATATGCTCTACAGGTGTCTCCAATGGTGTTTGTTGAGTTGGCATAGATCAAGATTAGGATTTGTCACTCCGATTGTCGGAGATGTATCTCTGGGCCCTCTCGGTAATGCACATCACTATAAGCCTTGCAAGCAATGTGACTAATGAGTTAGTTGTGGGATGATGCATTATGGAACGAGTAAAGACACTTTCCGGTAACGGGATTGAACTAGGTATGGTGATACCGACGATCGAATCTCGCGCAAGTAACATACCGATGACAAAGGGAACAACGTATGTTGTTATGCAGTTTGAACGATAAAGATCTTCGTAGAATATGTAGGAACCAATATGAGCATCCAGGTTCCGCTATTGGTTATTGACCGGAGATGAGTCTCGGTCATGTCTACATAGTTCTCGAACCCGTAGGGTCCGCACGCTTAACGTTCGATGACGATCGGTATTATGAGTTTATGTGTTTTGATGTACCGAAGGTAGTTCGGAGTCCCAGATGTGATCACGGACATGACGAGGAGTCTCGAAATGGTTGAGATATGAAGAATGATATATTGGAAGGTTATGTTTGGACACCGGAAGGTTTCGGATGAGTTCGTGCATATACCGGAGTACCGGGGGTTTACCGGAACCCTCCGGGGCTATATGGGCCTACATGGGCTTTAGTGGGAGAGAGAGGAGGCGACCAAGAGGTGGGCCCCCCCAAGCCCAATCCGAATTGGGAGGGGGGCCGGCCCCTTTGCTTCCTATCCTCTTCCCCTTCCTTCCCCCTCCTATTAGGACTAGGAAAGGGGGGAAACCTACTCCTAGTAGGAGTAGGAATCCCCCCTTGGGGCGCACCATGAGGGCCGGCCGGCCCCTCCTCCCCTCCTTTATATACGGGGGAGGGGGACACCCCATAGACACACAAGTTGACATTTGTCTTAGCCGTGTGCGTGTCCCCCTCCACAGATTTCCACCTCGCTCATATCGTTGCAGTGCTTAGGCGAAGCCCTGCGCCGGTAACTTCATCATCACCATCACCATGCCATCATTCTGACGAAACTCTCCCTCAACCTCAGCTGTATCTAGAATTCGTGGGACATCACCAAGCTGAACGTGTGCAGATCACGGAGGTGCCGTACCTTCGGTGCTAGGATCGATCGGATCGTGAAGACATACGACTACATCAACCGCGTTGTCATAACGCTTCCGCTTTCGGTCTACAAGGGTACGTAGACAACACTCTCCCCTCTCGGTGCTATGCATTACCTAGATAGATCTTGCATGATCGTAGGATTTTTTTTGAAATTACTGCGTTCCCCAACAGTGGCATCCGAGCCAGGTCTATGCGTGGATGTTATATGCACGAGTAGAACACAAAGAGTTGTGGGCGATAATAGTCATACTGCTTACCAGCATGTCGTAATTTGATTCGGCGGTATTGTTGGATGAAGCAGCTCAGACCAACATTACACGTACGCTTACACGAGACTGGTTCTACTGCCATGCTTCGCACATAGGTGGCTAGTGCGTGTCTGTTTCTCCAGCTTTAGTTGAATCGTGTTTGACTATGCCCGGTCCTTGTTGAAGGTTAAAATAGCACACTTGACGAAAAATCATTGTGGTTTTGATGCGTAGGTAAGAACGGTTCTTGCTAGAAGCCCGTAGCAGCCACGTAAAACTTGCAACAACAAAGTAGAGGACGTCTAACTTGTTTTTGCGGGGCATGTTGTGATGTGATATGGTCAAGACGTGATTATATAAATTGTTGAATGAGATGATCATGTTTTGTAACACAGTTATCGGCAACTGGCAGGAGCCATATGGTTGTCGCTTTATTGTATGAAATACAATCGCCATGTAATTGCTTTACTTTATCACTAAGCGGTAGCGATAGTCGTAGAAGCAATAGTTGGCGAGATGACAACGATGCTTCGATGGGGATCAAGGTGTCAAGCCGGTGACGATGGTGATCATGACGGTGCTTTGGAGATGGAGATCAAAGGCACAAGATGATGATGGCCATATCATATCACTTATATTGATTGCATGTGATGTTTATCCTTTATGCATCTTATTTTGCTTAGTTTGGCGGTAGCATTATAAGATGATCTCTCACTAAATTTCAAGGTACAAGTGTTCTCCGTGAGTATGCACCGTTGCAAAAGTTCGTCGTGCCGAGACACCACGTGATGATCAGGTGTGATAAGCTCTACATTCACATACAACGGGTGCAAGCCAGTTTTGCACAAGCAGAATACTCGGGTTAAACTTGACGAGCCTAGCATATGCAGATATGGCCTCGGAACACTGAGACCGAAAGGTCGAGCGTGAATCATATAGTATATATGATCAACATAGTGATGTTCACCATTGAAAACTACTCCATCTCACGTGATGATCAGACATGGTTTAGTTGATTTGGATCAGGTGATCACTTAGATGATTAGAGGGATGTCTATCTAAGTGGGAGTTCTTAAGTAATATGATTAATTGAACTTTAACTTATCATGAACTTATTACCTGATAGTATTTTGCATGTCTATGTTGTTGTAGATCAATGGCCCGTGATACTGTTCCTTTGAATTTTAATGCGTTCCTAGAGAAAGCTAAGTTGAAAGATGATGGTAGCAACTACACGGACTGGGTCCGTAACTTGAGGATTATCCTCATTGCTACACAGAAGAATTATGTCCTAGAAGCACTACTAGGTGCAAGACCCGCTGCAGGAGCAACGCTGGACGTTGTGAATGCCTGGCAGAGCAAAGCTGATGACTACTCGATAGTTCAGTGTGTCATGCTTTATGGCTTAGAACCGGGACTTCAACGATGTTTTGAACGTCATGGAGCATATGAGATGTTCCAGGAGTTGAAGTTAATACTTCAAGCAAATGCCCGGATTGAGAGATATGAAGTCTCCAATAAGTTCTACAGCTGTAAAATGGAGGAGAATAGTTCTGCCAGTGAACATATACTCAAAATGTCTGGGTATCATAATCACTTGACTCAGCTGGGAGTTAATCTTCCGGTTGATAGTGTCATTGACAGAGTTCTTCAATCACTGCCACCAAGCTACAAAAGCTTCGTGATGAACTATAATATGCAAGGGATGGATAAGACAATTCCCGAGCTCTTCGCGATGCTAAAGGTTGTGGAGGTAGAAATCAAGAAGGAGCATCAAGTGTTGATGGTCAACAAGACCACCAGTTTCAAGAAAAAGGGTAAAGGGAAGAAGGGGAACTTCAAGAAGAATGGCAAGCAAGTTGCTGCTCAAGTGAAGAAGCCCAAGTATAGACCTAAGCCTGAGACTGAGTGCTTCTACTCCAAAGGGACTGGTCACTGGAAGCGGAATTGCCCCAAGTATTTGGTGGATAAGAAGGATGGCAATGTGAACAAAGGTATATGTGATATACATGTTATTGATGTGTACCTTACTAATGCTCGTTGTAGTGCTTGGGTATTTGATACTGGTTCTGTTGCTAATATTTGCAACTCGACACAGGGGCTACGGATTAAGCGATGATTGGCCAAGGACGACGTGACGATGCACGTGGGAAATGGTTCCAAAGTCGATGTGATCGCCATCGGCACGCTACCTCTACATCTACCTTCGGGATTAGTTTTAGACCTGAATAATTGTTATTTGGTGTCAGCGTTAAGCATGAACAATATATCTGGATCTTGTTTGATGCGAGACGGTTATACATTTAAATCTGAGAATAATGGTTGTTCTATTTATATGAGTAATATATTTTATGGTCATGCACCCTTGAAGAGTGGTCTATTTTTATTGAATCTCGATAGTAGTGATACACATAATCATAATATTGAAGCCAAAAGATGCAGAGTTGATAATGATAGTGCAACTTATTTGTGACACCGCCATTTGGGTCATATTGGTGTAAAGCGCATGAAGAAACTCCATACGGATGGACTTTTGGAATCACTTGATTATGAATCACTTGGTACTTGCGAACCATGCCTCATGGGCAAGATGACTAAAACTCCGTTCTCCGGAACAATGGAGCGAGCAATAGATTTGTTGGAAATAATACATACTGATGTATGCGGTCCGATGAATATTGAGGCTCGCGGCGGGTAACGTTATTTTATGACCTTCACAGATGATTTAAGCTGATATGGGTATATCTACTTGATGAAACATAAGTCTGAAACATTTGAAAAGTTCAAAGAATTTCAGAGTGAAGTGGAAAATCATCATAGCAAGAAAATAAAGTTTATGCGATCTGATCATGGAGGAGAATATTTGAGTTACGAGTTTGGTCTTCATTTGAAACAATGCGGAATAGTTTCACAACTCACGCCACCCGGAACGCCACAGCGTAATGGTGTGTCCGAACGTCGTAACCACACTTTATTAGATATGGTGCGATCTATGATGTCTCTTACTGATTTACCGTTATCGTTTCGGGGTTATGCTTTAGAGACGCCTGCATTCACGTTAAATAGGGCACCATCTAAATCCGTTGAGACGGCACCATATGAACTGTGGTTTGGCAAGAAACCCAAGTTGTCGTTTCTTAAAGTTTGGGGCTATGAAGCTTTTTTGAAAAAGCTTCAACCTGATAAGCTCGAACCCAAATCAGAGAAATGTGTCTTCATAGGATACCCAAAAGAGACTGTTGGGTACAGCTTCTATCACAGATCCGAAGGCAAGACATTCGTTGCTAAGAATGGATCCTTTCTAGAGAAGGAGTTTCTCTCGAAAGAAGTGAGTGGGAGGAAAGTAGAACTTGATGAGGTAATTGTACCTTCTCCCGAGTTGGAAAGTAGTACATCACAGAAGTCAGTTCCAGTGATTCCTACATTAACTAGTGAGGAAGCTAATGATGATGATCATGAAACTTCTGATCAAGTTACTACCGAACCACATAGGTCAACCAGAGTAAGATCCGCACCAGAGTGGTACGGTAATCCTTTTCTGGTGGTCATGTTACTTGACCATGACGAACCTACAAACTATGAGGAAGCGATGATGAGCCCAGATTCCGCAAAATGGCTTGAGGCCATGAAATCTGAGATGGGATCCATGTATGAGAACAAAGTGTGGACTTTGGTTGACTTACCCGATGATCGGCAACCAATAGAGAATAAATGGATCTTCAAGAAGAAGACTGACGCTGACGGTAATGTTACTGTCTACAAAGCTCGACTTGTTGCGAAAGGTTTTCTACAAGTTCAAGGTGTTGACTATGATGGACCTTCTCACCCGTAGCGATGCTTAAGTCCGTCCGAATCATGTTAGCAATTGCCGCATTTTATGATTATGAAATTTGGCAAATGGATGTCAAAACTGCGTTCCTTAATGGATATCTTAAAGAAGATTTGTATATGATGCAACCAGAAGGTTTTGTCAATCCAAAAGGTGCTAACAAAGTGTGTAAGCTCCAGCGATCCATTTATGGACTGGTGCAAGCATCTCGGAGTTGGAATATACGCTTTGATAGTGTGATCAAAGCATATGGTTTTATACAGACTTTTGGAGAAGCATGTATTTACAAGAAAGTGAGTGGGAGCTCTGTAGTATTTTTGATATTATATGTGGATGACATATTGTTGATCGGAAATGATACCGAATTTTTGCATAAAAGGATACTTGAATAAGAATTTTTCGATGAGAGACCTCGGTGAAGCTGCTTATATATTTGGCATCAAGATCTATAGAGATAGATCAAGACGCTTAATTGGACTTCCACAAAGCACATACCTTGATAAAGTTTTGAAGAAGTTCAGAATGGATCAAGCAAACAAAGGGTTCTTCCCTATGTTACAAGGTGTGAAGTTGAGTCAGACTCAATGCCCGACCACTACAGAAGATAGAGAGAAAATGCAAGTCATTCCCTATGCTTTAGCCATAGGTTCTATCATGTATGCAATGATGTGTACCAGACCTGATGTGTGCCTTGCTATTGGTTTAGCAGGGAGGTACCAAAGTAATCCAGGACTGGATCACTGGACAGCGGTCAAGAACATCCTGAAATACCTGAAAAGGATTAAGTATATGTTTCTCGGTTATGGAGGTGATAAAGAGTTCGTCGTAAAGAGTTGCGTCAATGCAAGCTTTGGCACCGATCTGGATGACTGAGTCTCAATCTGGATACATATTAAAAGTGGGAGCATTTAGCTAGAGTAGCTCCGTGTAGAGCATTGTAGACATAGAAATTTGCAAAATACATACGAATCTGAATGTGGCAGACCCATTGACTAAACCTCTCTCACAAGCAAAACATGATCACACCTTAGTACTCTTTGGGTGTTAATCACATGGCGATGTGAACTAGATTATTGACTAGTAAACCCTTTGGGTATTAGTCACATGGCGATGTGAACTAATCACATGGTGATGTGAACTATTGGTGTTAAATCACATGGCGATGTGAACTAGATTATTCACTGTAGTGCAAGTGGGAGACTGAAGGAAATATGCCCTAGAGGCAATAATAAAGTTGTTATTTATATTTCCTTCTATCATGATAAATGTTTATTATTCATGCTAGAATTGTATTAACCGGAAACTTAGTACATGTGTGAATATATAAACAAAACAGAGTGTCCCTAGTATGCCTCTACTTGACTAGCTCGTTTATCAAAGATGGTTATGTTTCCTAGCCATAGACATGTGTTGTCATTTGATGAACGAGATTACACCATTAGAGAATGATGTGATGGACAAGACCCATCCGTTAGCTTAGCACTATGATCGTTTAGTTTGTTGCTATTGCTTTCTTCATGACTTATACATGTTCCTCTAACTATGAGATTATGCAACTCCCGAATACCGGAGGAACACTTAGTGTGCTATCAAACATCACAACATAACTGGGTGATTACAAAGATGCTCTACAGGTGTCTCCATGGTGTTTGTAGAGTTGGCATAGATCGAGATTAGGATTTGTCACTCCGATTGTCGGAGAGGTATCTCTGGGCCCTCTCGGTAATGCACATCACTACAAGCCTTGCAAGCAATGTGACTACTGAGTTAGTTGCATGATGATGCATTATGGAGCGAGTAAAGAGACTTGCCGGTAACGAGATTGAACTAGGTATGGTGATACCGACGATCGAATCTCGGGCAAGTAACATACCGATGACAAAGGGAACAACGTATGTTGTTATGCGGTTTGACCGATAAAGATCTTCGTAGAATATGTAGTTACCAATATGAGCATCCAGGTTCTGCTTTTGTTTATTGACCGGAGATGAGTCTCGGTCATGTCTACATAGTTCTCGAACCCATAGGGTCCGCACGCTTAACGTTCAATGACGATCGATATTATGAGTTTATGTGTTTTGATGTACCGAAGGTAGTTCAGAGTCCCGGATGTGATCACTTGCATGACGAGGAGTCTCGAAATGGTCGAGACATGAAGATTGATATATTGGAAGGTTATGTTTGGACACCGAAAAGGTTTCGGATGAGTTCAGGCATATACCGGAGTACCGGGGGGTTACCGGAACCCCCCGGGGGCTATATGGGCCTACATGAGCTTTAGTGGGAGAGAGAGGAGGCAGCCAAGAGGTGGGGGCGCCCCCCAAGCCCAATCCGAATGTGGAGGGGGGCCGACCCCCCTTTCCTTCCTCTCCTCTTCCCCTTCCTCCCCCCTCCTATTAGGACTAGGAAAGGGGGGAAACCTACTCCTAGTAGGAGTAGGAATCCCCCCTTGGGGCGCACCATGAGGGCCGGCCGGCCCCTCCTCCCCTCCTTTATATACGGGGGAGGGGGGCACCCCATAGACACACAAGTTTACAGTTGTCTTAGCCGTGTGCGGTGCCCCCCTCCACTGATTTCCACCTCGGTCATATCGTTGCAGTGCTTAGGCGAAGCCCTCCGCCGGTAACTTCATCATCACCATCACCACGCCATCGTGCTGACGAAACTCTCCCTCGACCTCAGCTGGATCTAGAGTTTGTGGGACGTCACCGAGCTGAACGTGTGCAGATCACGGAGTTGCCGTACCTTCGGTGCTAGGATCGGTCGGATCGTGAAGACGTACGACTACATCAACCGCGTTGTCATAACGCTTCCGCTTTCGGTCTACGAGGGTACGTAGACAACAGTCTCCCCTCTCGTTGCTATGCATCACATAGATAGATCTTGCGTGATCATAGGAATTTTTTTGAAATTACTGTGTTCCCCAACAACTACTACACCAAACAAGTTCAAATCGAGAAACTAGACCCACTCACGGCACGACGCGCCTGTCTCGATTGGTCCATCGGTCAAAGCGCTTCCTCTTCTTGGCATAACAATTGAGTACAGTACCCTTCCGCGCTCCATTTTGTCTTGCATTCCTTCCTCTGTCTAGAACGCTGACAAGTGGGCCCGATGCTCATGTATGCCAACGTGGTAGTCAATTATTTCGCCAGAGTCAGCTATCACACCCTTTCGATGCCACGTCAATGTACCCACTAAAAACAAGTTAGACTTGTTCGATTCAACTGCCTCCCTAGGAGTTTGGAGAGGAATTGGCTGTCGCAAGGCAGTTCTATAGGTGGGCAGGCGGCAAAAAACAGGGGAAAACACGCGAACCAGCTACACGAGAGATTTGGTTGATTTTAAATCGCTGAATAATGTAAAACATTATGAGTGCAGATGCTCCACCGCGAGGTTCCTTGCTCCTTCTCGGTTGTCAGGAATCTATGTTCTTCCACTCTTTTTTTACGTGAGCATTGTTCATCCTTTTGGCAACATGCGGGACATCTAGCATCAAGGTGCACGTGTCATGCAAGAAAATGGAGATAAGCAGTGCATAAGTGAGTCATGCACTTCGATGGCACCTACTACTATGCAATATTTTTTCTCCTCGATGGCACGTGAATAGTGCACGTACTCAATGACGGAGCACGGGATGGTAACCATGGACATGGTTGGCCCTTTTTGGAGAGAGTACTAAATAACTTTGATGTGTCCCGTCAAACCGCAGAACCACGAGTTGCTTGCTTACTACGCCTTCTCCCTCTGCCATCGCCAATGCATGCGCGGTGGCTCGCAGCACGAGGAAAAACTTTTGCTTACAAGCGGTGGATGTACAGTAGTTCATTTGGTGTCAGATTGCCAGAAGTACTATTGTAGTAAGAGGAAAAGAGCCAAACACAAGGTCACCTACGGACGCAGCTTCAGTGCCGTAAAGGCACCTACCTTTGAGGCCCTAACATGTGGGCCAGCCACCTGTTGGGCCCACATGTCATAGGCACAAAGGCAGGTGCCTTAAGGCACCGAAGCACAGTCCGTCACCTACTAACCTAGTACTACTAGTATACTATAGCCAAAGCTGTTCCACCTTTTTGGAGCATGGTTAATTAATACAGGCGGCTCTTGCAGCGGCACATCATTAACACAATGCTCTTGCAGCAGCAAGTACTCTCTTCGTAGGAACTTAAAACGCAGGAATAGGAAAAATAAAGGATTGGAGTGGCATGTACACTTGAATCCGATAGCATTAACACAGTGTTCCCCTAAAAAACAGAGTGTTTGACATAGGAAAAACAAAGTAAGTGAAAAAAAAGTTGGAGTGGGTGCTAGATTGCCAATTAACACATGATTACATAGGAAAAAATCCGATAGCATTCCATCCTATGAATCAAACGACAAAAGTAGGGAGCACGGTGCTGCCTCTCATCGACCTCCTCTGCAGGAGTTTTCTTCTAGTAGTGGTGGAGCTTAGGCCAAGGACACATTTGATTTTCAAGTAGGGTTCGATTAACTCAACTATGTCTCCTAGATAGCAGCGCCCACCTGCAAATGAGCTCCACTATGAGCTGCGCGACAATGATAGAGGCTCTGGGAGGACTAGAGGCAGGCAGGCGACAAGGTAGCCCGACGACCCCTTGATCTTGAGAGGCACCCCCGCATGATCTCCTCTCCTCGTAGGGAAGGTCAGCATCCATTTGGTCCATCTATGATGACATCCGCGGCTTCCGACAGCGTCATTGCCATTTCATTAGTGTAAATAATTAGTCAACACCTAGTCATGAATGAAAACCGCCTAAAATCTAACATGTGAACACTAAAACCGCTCAAGGGGGTGATATACCCGGTTTTAGAGATTTGAGGGTAAAAATCATACCAAAATTGACTTTGGGGGGTTATTTGTCCATCAACCAACATTTGAGGGTGAAAAATATTCTTCTTTCAATGGTCCGCCGGTCAGAGTAATCTTTTTAGATTTATAACATGTGGGACCGAGTGTGAGCGAACCGACCTCAATCGACGGCAAAATTGCCTACCGGATGCACTTTGAGAGAGATGAGGAGCAAGAAGCGATACGGGCTGGTCGTGTCATGCAAGAAAATGGTTGGTCTCATGTTTAAAACTTGTTGTACTATAGTAGAGGTAGATGTAGTGTAGACGTAGATGCAGATGTAGATGTACATCTTGAGATGTAGAGATAAGTGAGACTCACCAACGGTCACCAACGTAGGCCGACTACGTGCATGAATCATCCGCAAAAAAAGGAGTACGTGCACGAAGAGAAGAATTGCACGCACGGACGCACGTACTCTGTGCCTCATTCCCTAACACAAACATGCGGGTACACGATGGAGCTCATTTCTGGATGAAGAGGCAGCTTGTCGGTGTACATAAGTAGGGGCTCTCCTTTTGACCCCTTTACATGTGCACGGGCAGTCAGAGCCACGCACCGCGGCCACACCTAGCAGGGCATAAGAGGGAAGCCGGAGAGAAGCCGAAGCACAATACAACTGAGGCAATGCCAAGACCAGAAACACAGGAGGGCCAAAGGGCGAGGTGGACTACCCCGGCAAGACCCTTGCTGGGGCGGCTTCCGCGGCCCTGGCAAGAGCCTTGCCGGGGCAACTTGCACGATGCCAGCGGAGCAGGCCACCCTTGAGCCCGTGGGTTCCAACACCAGCCAACCAACTACATTGGAACCAGGGCTCGGGAGGCGCCTCTGTGGTGGCATGCAAATCTTCGTCAAGATCATGAACACACAAGATCAGATGAGGACCAGAAGATGGCGACCCTCGGCGGGATCCTAGCCGAGGAGATCCACAAGACCCCCGGCAAGCACCTTGCCGGGACGATTACGATGCCACGGCAAGATCTTTGCCGGGCCCCCGACAAGACCCTTGCCGAGGGCATCAGCGGGGCCACTACCAGGCCCGCACCAGCCAAGACTCCACCGCCGTCCCCAAGCAGCTACTAGCTCAACCAGCTGGGCAGGCACCTGCGTGGCGACGAGAGGCCTCTACACCAACTCAGCAAGCACATGCGTGGTGGCATGTAGATCTTTGTGAAGGCTCCACCACCGCGCCACCCCAGCTGCCTGCCTGCCTACATGGCACCGCACGCATCGCTGGCCTTGGCGCGTGTCGAAGCGAGACGGAGCGGCGACGGATGGGACGGGCCCCTTTCCCGTTCCCAATAAAGCTAAGGACACCTAAGTGATGTATTAAATGCGTCTGGTCCTGTAATACGGGCGATAAGCTCGCGCGCTGTAGACCTTTCCACCTCATGTGTGCCACTGTGGCAGCCCCTTTCGACTATAAAAGGAGGCCCATGGCATACTGGAGAGGGATTCGGCTCTTTTGTGCAAGTTACACCCCGTAGCTAGCTCAAGAACAGAAGAACACTCAATACATCCACCAAAGCAGGACTAGGGTATTACGCATCCTTGCGGCCCGAACCTGGGTAAACGATCTATGTGCTTCTTGTTAGACCTGCTCTTCTCACAACCTCGCGCCCACCAACCGTAGAAGGGATTCCAGTGATCCCATAGGTGTCGTTTCCCCGACATCTTTGGCGCACCAGGTAGGGGGCGCGGTCGTGAGAATCTGATCTAGCAGTTAGCCTAGCGGTTCTTCATCACCATGGCTCCCAAGAAGAAGACGATCACGACGATCAGCTCGTCGGGAGCCGAACGGCCCGTGCCAGCGCGGACAAGCAGCGGGCCGGTCGCGGACAGAACCTGAGCCGCGGCCCGCGAGCACCGGCATCGCTCTGTCAGTCAGAGCCTGGCGAGCGGCATCGTTCGTGCGCCAGACGACGGGCCGTGCATCGCCAAATCCAAAGACGGGGCTGGGGCCCCCGTAGGCGGCGCGGGGCCCTCCAGGGGCGTCACTGTGCCCCCTACAGGCGGCGCAGCGACCTCCAAGACGCCCACCCCGGTGCCCACAGCGCGCTCTTCCCATGGTGTGCGCGACAAGCAGCGTCACCACGCCGGTGACCCTGGACACCGCCGTGGGAAGAGCCCTGCGCATCGTTCGCTAGATGAAGGAGTCCAGCATGCCCACCGAAGTGCTGGCGAAAATGGCACGCAGCCGCTGGGCCGTGATAGAGCTCCTTCTAACGTGGTTAGAAGTCAAAGCACACCGCGGTCCACGCAGTTGTCGCCACCACCCACGCCAGCAGAGGCTTTGGCGCGCGCACAGCTGCTCCTCGACTTCCCTCTTGCTGCGGAGAAGCTCGACGAGTGGAGAGCCACCATCCGGAGCCTCGTCGCCGTCGCCAATAAAGATGATCCGCGACCAGCGGGGCCCTCGGGCTGGCGCTCCGTCGAGCCACAACATGTCAGCGGTTGGAGAACCGGGGGAGCTGCAGCCACAGTACACTCTCCTCCCCCGCGCCAGTTGCTGCCGGTGCCGGTCCGTCGTGACGACCCATGTGATAACATTTCCATAGCGTCGTCCGACCCACGAACCCACCGCGACCAGCACCAAGTTCTTCGAGAATGAGCCCATGAAGACGCTCGAACCACTATCGAGCGCGGGCGCGATACACGCCACCAGTCGGATAAGCGGGCGGGATCCGCTATGGACCACCCGGCACCGGGGGGCTCCGGCGGCCTACCTTACGAGGTGGGTTGCCCAGCCTTTACCCGTGAGCTGCGGCAGTTCCAGTGGCCGTCCCACCGCATGTTCAAGCCCGACGTCGGCGAGAAGTACAACGGCAAGACCCATCGGTCAGAGTTCCTCAGCACCTACACCATCGCGATGCAAGCTGCCGGAGCTCGCGACGACAAGGTGCTTGCCAATTACTTCCCGTTGGCACTGAAGCCCAACGTCATGTCTTGGTTGATGCACTTGCCGGTGGATTCCATTTCCTCTTGGTCGGATCTGTGCCACGAGTTCGTTGGTGCCTTCACAGGAGGCCACCAAGCTCATGGCCAGGCCAGTGATTTGCATATCATTCCCAAGAAGGAAGGGGGAAACCCTGCGCAAGTACATCTAGAGGTTCAGCCGGGTGCAATACAACATCCCCGATGTTCATCCTGCCGCCATCATTAGCGCGTTCCATCAGAACATGCACAACCGCAAGATGCGCGAAGAGCTGGCGATGAACAAGGTTGAGGATGTGGCCGAACTTTATGTTCTGGCCGATAGGTGCACCCGGGCTGAAGAGGGAAGGAAGTACCCCGGCGAGGACGCCGGCGCGGAAATAGACTCTACTTATGAAGACACCGCCGCCCCGACGAAGAAGGGCTGGCGTCGCAATAGGAAACGCAAGGGCAAGATCGTGCTTGCCGTCGAGGGATCCGACGACACCGGCGCCGCCAAGAAGGCCAAGGCAGACGACCCCGGCAAGGAAATTGCCGGGTGCGCCGCCTGCCGGGCCATGGCGGCTGCCGACAAGCCAGGGGGCTCCGACAAGCAGTATTGCAAGATCAATCGCACCAAGGGCCATGACCTCCAGGACTGCCGGCAAGTCGAGCTGCTTGCTGCGAAGCAAAAAGCTGAGTATGAGAGGCGGGACAAGGAGAAGGGCCAGGATGGTGCCGAGGGATCCGGCAAGAAGCGTGGCGGCCAAGGAGGTCGCCCCGGCAAGGATAACTAGCAAGAGAGGCCCGCCCGAGGCTGCGACAAGAAGCAAGAAGACGACGATCATGACGAGGACGACGAGCCCGGTGAACAAGAGTTTCAGAAGGCTACATAGGCCATGTGCGTCGATGGAGGCGCCTCGCTGCATACTTCTCACTACCAGCTCAAACAGTGGGCGCGTGAGACCACAGCAGCGGAGCCCTCGTTCGACGCTCAGAGCCCCTGAAGTGGTCCAGCACGCCCCTCATCTTTGACGTCGAGGACCACCCTAACCGCACAACTACGGTCGGGTGTTTTCCGTTGTTGGTCTCACCAACGATACGCAACCTCAAGGTGAACAAAATGCTAGTCGACAGCGGGGCCGGTCTGAACTTGATCTCGCCTGTTGTGATCAAAAGGCTGTGAATTCCTGATGGAGACCTCGAGGAAACGGGCACGTTTCAAGGGGTCAACCCGGGAAGGAGCCAGCCGAAGGGGAAGGTCACATTGCCTGTGACGTTTGGAGCCGAGTTGAACTACAGGACGGAGAGGATTGTCTTCGATGTAGCCGAGATCCCCTTGCCCTACAACGGGATCCTCGGCCGCCCGGCACTAGCCATGTTCATGGCAGCGTCGCACTACGCCTACAACATGCTGAAGATGCCCGGGCCGATGAACATCATCACCGGCCCCTCCGACAAGAAGGATGCGCTGATCTGCGCCGACCTACTCTACCGGGAAGCAGTTGCAGCAGCTGCCACCAAGGCACTTGCTCCTGTCGCTGAAGCCCCGGGAGGGAAGAAGAAGACCGATAAGACCTCTCGCACCCACTCCGGCAAGTGCACCTCTTCGGAGTGTTGTGCTACCATCGACGACGTGCCAGAGAGCTCCACCGGCAAGAGCAAGAAATCTAGAGCTGCGCCACCAGAGACCAAGAAGGTGTCCATCAAGGAGGATGGTACGGGAGGGGCTTTCACCATAAGCTCCACCCTTGACAGCAAATAGGAAAGCGCGCTCATCACTTTCCTGCTGGCGAATGTCGATGTGTTTGCGTCGCAAGCATCTAACATCCCTGGCGTTCCCAGGGAAGTGATTGAGCACCATCTCGCTGTCTGTCCCCATGCGCGACCCGTCAAGTAGAAGGTCAGGAAGCAAGCTTTGGAACGGCAGGAATTCATCACAGAGGAGATGAGAAAGTTGGAAGCAGTAGGCTTAGTGAGGGGAGTGCTCCATCCGACGTGGTTGGCCAATCCGGTGGTGGTGTGCAAGGCAAACGGGAAGTGGAGGCTGTGTATTGACTACACAGATATCAATATGGCTTGTCCTAAGCACCCCTTCCCATTGCCGCGCATCGACCAGATTGTTGACTCCACAGCCGGGTGTGATCTGTTATCATTCCTCAACGCCTACTCGGGCTACCACCTGATCTTCATGACAAGAGAAGACGAAGAAAAGACAACATTCATCACCCCATGTGGTACGTATTGCTTTTTACGGATGCCTTTCGGGTTGAAGAGTGCTAGTTCAATATTTGCAAGGGCAGTCCAAATTGGTTTTGAACCCCAGCTACATAGAAATATGGAAGCCTATATGGATGACATAGTGGTCAAAACCAAGGACAGGGCAACTCTTGTACAATACTTAGAAGAGAGATTTGCCAACCTGCGCAAGATCAACCTCAAGCTGAACCCTGAGAAGTGTGTCTTCGGCGTTCCGTCCGGCAAACTTCTTGGGTTCTTTGTGTCGCAGCGTGGGATTGAGGCAAACCCAGACAAAATCAAGGCTATCAAGCAGATTGAGGCGCCCAAGCGGATCAAGGATGTGCGTCGGCTCACTGGCTGTGTTGCCGCCATGAGCCGATTCATCTCCAAGTCTGCCGAGCGCGCCCTTCCCTTCTTCAAGATCTTGAAGAAGGCGGGCCCAATGGAGTGGAACCCAGAGGCCGAGGCGGCATTGCAAGACCTGAAGAGATACCTTTCCTCTACACCGATACTAGTTGCGCCTAAACCACAAGAATCGATGCTGCTGTATCTGGCGGCGACGAATCAAGTGGTCAACGCCGCCCTAGTGGCATAGAGGGAGGTTGACGAAGAGGCAGTGGCAACGGTAGGACCGGCAGACAACAAGTCAGAGACTCCCCCGGCAGGGCCTGGTGCTGGCAAGGCAAGGCTCCCGGCAGAGTATGACACCATCAGGACAGAGCCCGCGCAGTCAAGCGGAGTGGTGCAGACGAAGAAGATGATGCAGCACCCGGTTTACTTTGCCAGCTCCCTCCTGCAGGGGGCTAGGTCAAGATACTCCGGCATGTAGAAATTGCTCTTCGGCCTCCTTATGGCCTCGAGGAAGCTGCGTCATTACTTCCAAGCCCACGAGATCACTGTCGTCACCCGCCTCCCGTTGCAACGGATACTGCACAACCCAGACGCAACCGGAAGGATTGTGGAGTGGGCCTTGGAGTTATCAAGCTTTGGGTTGAAGTTTGAAAGTACTTCAACCATCCAGAGTAGAGTCCTAGCGGAGTTCATTGCAGAATGGACCTCAATGCCTGATGAAGAGATCCAGGAGACCACTCTCCTCGGCAAGGAAACAGTTCGCGACTGGATTATGTACTTTGACGGAGCTTTCTCGCTGCAAGGCGCCGGTGCTGGTGTGTTGCTCGTCGCACCCACCGGAGAGCACCTCAAGTATGTAATCCAGATGCACTTTCCCAAGGAGATGTCCACCAACAACACTGCTGAGTACGAGGGGTTGCTTGCCTGTCTCAGGACCACGGCAGACCTCGGAGTTAAAAAGCTCATCGTCAAGGGTGATTCGCAGCTTGTCGTCAGACAAGTCAACAAATATTATCAGAGCCCGTTGATGGTGGCCTACGTAGATGAGGTGAGGAAGCTGGAGGAGCGCTTTGACGGTATACAGGCGGAGCACTTTCCCGAGCGGAGAACGACATTGCTGCTTACCTGTCAAAGCGTGCTGCATTCAAGCTACCAGTGGAACCAGGTACCTTTTTGCTTCGCTTAACTCAACCATCCGTCAAACTGTGAACGGAGGAGAACAAGCGGAGGAAATCAGGTCCCGGCAAGTACTTTCCCGCTGAGCCCCCAGGGGCCGCCGGCAAGGGTGTTCCATGGACTTTGAGCCTGCCGAGGGGCGACCGGCTCCGACAGGCCATCAAGCCCTGGCCGTAGAG
Source organism: Aegilops tauschii subsp. strangulata (assembly GCF_002575655.3). Taxonomy (NCBI): domain Eukaryota; kingdom Viridiplantae; phylum Streptophyta; class Magnoliopsida; order Poales; family Poaceae; genus Aegilops; species Aegilops tauschii. The sequence goes on from NC_053041.3 coordinate 185,351,748, forward strand.
ACAGCCGATCCCATGGCAGAAGAAATGCCTTTGGTCCTTGCCGTCGAGCCCCAGGCTCCGGCATGGGCACAGGATACCGTCTGATTTCTCCAAACAGGGGAGCTTCCTGAGGAGCAAGAAGAAGCGGAGAAGGTAGCCCGTCAGTCTGCTATGTATCAGTTCGTCGATGACGTCCTGTACAGGAGGAGACCGAACGGTGTGAAATTAAAGTGCATTCCCCGGGAGGAAGGACTGGAGCTGTTGGCGGAGATACACAGAGGCATATGTGGCTGCCACATAGGGTCGAGGGCCCTTGCCGGCAAGGCGTTCCGGCAGGGTTTCTTCTGGCCCACTGCCCTCCAGGATGCAGCGGCACTAGTAACCAAGTGTGAAGCGTGTCAGTTCGATTCGAAGAAGCTTCATCAACCAGCTCAAGCCCTTCAAACAATCCCTCTCTCTTGGCCATTTTCGGTCTGGGGGCTCAACATACTAGGCCCCTTCCCCCATGCTGTCGGGGGCTTTGAGTAATTGTACGTTGCAATCGACAAGTTCACAAAGTGGCCGGAGGTGGAAGCAGTGAGGAAGGTGACAGCACAGTCAGCCGTCAAGTTCTTCAAGGGACTAGTCTGCCATTTTGGTGTGCCAAACAGAGTCATCACCGATAACGGCACGCAGCTCACAAGCGACACCTTCATGCAATACACCCAAGACCTCGGCAGCAAGGTGTGTTTCGCCTCCGTGGCACACCCACAGAGCAACGGCCAGGTGGAGAGGGCAAATGCTGAAGTGTTACGAGGCCTGAGGACAAAGACTTTTGATAGGCTGCACAAGAGTGGAAGGCGTTGGATTGATGAGTTGCCGACAGTTCTTTGGTCGATCAGGACGACGCCAAATAGAGCCACTGGCCAGACACCCTTTGCCCTGGAATATGGGGCAGAAGCAGTTCTCCCCACGGAACTCATATACGGGTCACCTCGAGTGCTCGCTTACGACGAGCTTGAGCAAGAGCAATTGCGGCAAGATGACGCAACGCTCCTTGAGGAAGATCGTCTTCGGGCGGCTATGAGAGCAGCATGCTACCAGCAAGCCTTGCACCGCTACCATAGCCGCAAGGTTCATGCCCGAAGCTTTGAGGAAGGCGACCTTGTTCTTCGGCGCGTTCAGTCGGCCAAGAATTCCAACAAGTTGACGCCGAAGTGGGAAGGCCCTTATCGGGTAATACGAGTCACCAGGCCCGACGCAGTCCCCCTAGAGACCAAAGATGCTATCCCAGTGAGCAACTCCTGGAACATCGAGCATCTTCGCAAGTTTTACCCATAAGGCGCGGCTTGCTGGGCCTCCCGGCAAGCCACCTTTTGTACAAGCTTTGCCGACAAGGCATGTAACCCCCTGTACAGAGCCAGGCGCAGACCCTGAGCATAAAGAAACGAAGCGCTGGCGCCCTAAGTTATAGCATGCATGCTAGGTTTAAGTATCTCCCTCGGTTAGGGTTGATAGTGCTTAGCAGCGACTAACCCCTGGCCTAGAGGTCGAGTGTGCGTCTTTCTGTCCTCTTTGGTTCGCAGGGCACGTGGACACTTCTGCTGAGCCGCTTGGGAGAAAGAGAACGGACCAACGCCCCGGCCCCGACAAGCCAAGACTGCCGGGGGCTGAAGATAGGAGGATCCAACCACGACAAGCCAAGGTTGCCGGGGGCTGCGGATTCAGATAAGTCTTTCATCCCCTGTTATGCAGTTCCATATGGAACTAGGAAAAATGAGACCTCGTTCCGGTCCGAAACCACCGTGCTCCCCCTTCTTCTTGTACCCAAGCCACAGGGACAGAAACGGGTCGCAAACGCGGTGGCCAGGAGATACATGAGGGGCCTAACTCTACTTCGCCCTGCCTCCGCCAAGAGCGCGAGAATGGTCGATTGAAGTGGGGAACAACAAGGCCTGTTGCCGAGCGACAATGTTTATCTTAGAAATAACAAGGACTCGTTCCTTGGCATGGGCCTCGCTCACGCACAAAGAACCCAGCAAGCACCCTTTTTCATTAAAAACGTCCCATACAGGTACAGTTCGTATGGAATAAACAACATGAAACAAGGGGATTACAAGTTTTAAATCTAACAAATGCCCGCAGGCTTACAAACTAAAAAGAGATTAGGTGCCCGTAATCCCTTTCTTGTCCCTCTCCTCAGAAGGTGGAACAAGACAGCAGAAGGGCAAAAGGGGCGCCTAGGCGAGGTGCGAGGAGCAGAAGGCACCAAGAGAACATCTTGGTGCCGGGAAAGGAGCTGGAAGACGAGGCAGCGGGCCGGCAATACGCGATGAAGGCGTCGGTGCCCGCGTACTCCAACTTGACGGCCGCCACCCGCCTTCTTCACCTTCTCCGGCCCTCCTACGCCAGCCGCCCAAGGAGACGATGGGGAGCGCCCCGATGAGAGCTTGGCGAGGAAGGCCCTCGGCATGGCGCGAGGCCAAGGGAGGGGCGGCGTGGTCAGTCGAAGTTGGGGTCGACATCCTGCCGCTCGACTCCCTCGCCATCGCTGTTGCTGTCCTCCTCGTCACTCCCACTCGAGGAGGAATCTTCATCGTCGGAGGAGCTCTCCACGCAGCACTTTAGGCGAGTTCCAAGATCTCTGAAGACCTTGATGGAAAGCAGGTCGCCCTCCATTAACTTGAAGTAGAGGACGAGCCCCGCCGTCAGGCTATGGATGCGAGCAAATGTCTTCCACCCGCGACGGAGGTACATAACATGAGGAGCGGGGAAGTCGATGTCGACCTGCGTGCCGCCGTTCTCGCAGCCCCTCATGTGCAATCTGAGGGTCTGGTGCGGATCGAGCTCCATTTTCCAAGAGAAGGGGGTAGGGAGATGGAGACGACGACGCGGTGGCCGGTGCAGCCTGATGAAGAACTCCCGAGGCTGGTCTCCGACATGGCCCTCCATCACGGGCGACATTGCCGGCGGAGGCACGGGCATCGCGCCGCCTCGTCCCCTTCTCCCCCGACCGCCGTGGCGACCTCGACCTCGCCCCCACCACCTTCCTCTCGTAGCCGGCTCGGCCGCCGCGAGCTCGTGGGAAGGAGGAACGCGCTGTCGAGCAGCGACCCTCGCCCCCACCGGTGAAGGGCCTGCGCCCCTTCTCGCCATGATGGGTGGAAGGAAGGAGCAGAAGTGGAAGAAGATAGATGCTGGGAGAATGTGGTGGTGCCATTCCTCCTCCCCCCTTCTTATAAAGGGGCGGGGTCGAGGCTCGGCCGCCCCGCTCAGCCAATCCGGTCATCGGGGGCGCAGGGAATCAGGACCGACCCCCCAATCCGAGACGGCCCGGTTTCCCGCCTCCATTGCCTGCCACCTACATGAAAAGCACGTGGCGAGCGAGCAGAGTCGAAGGGATGGGTGAGGCGACCGTTCCCCACCCTGTGATCGTGGGGTGTGGGCGCCTTGAAGACCGAGACCCAAGTCCACTCAGTAAATGAGCCGCGCCTCCACGCCTCCCTCTTTTTATGGGGAAGGCGCGAGCCGCCTCTTTACTGTGATCTGACGCATGTGTGCGGGAACCGCCCCCCGTATGACACCCACGTCACGCATGCCCCTCCACGTCGCGCGATCAACACGGGTCATGGGGAAGCGCAGCAGATGAAATAGTTACTGCGGTAAAATCCGCCCCCACCTGCCCGCGCACCATTCTGGGCCTGGCCCAACAACGTGTCGGGCTTATATGTGGCCCAGCCCGGGGGCTCCTGTCCGTGTACAAAAGTAGGGGCTCTCCTTTTGACCCCTTTACTTGTGCACGGGCAGTCAGAGCCACGCGCCGCGGCCACACCTAGCAGGGCAGAAGAGGGAAGCCGGAGAGAAGCCGAAGCACAAGACAACCGAGGCAATGCCAAGACCAGAAACACAGGAGAGCAAAAGGGCGAGGTGGACTCCCCCGGCAAGGCCCTTGCCGGGCGGCCTCCGCGGCCCCGGCAAGACCCTTGCCGGGGCAACTTTCCCGATGCCAGCGGAGCAGGCCACCCTTGAGCCCGTGGGTTCCAACACCAGCCAACCAACTACATTGGAACCAGGGCTCGGGAGGCGCCTCTGTGGTGACATGCAAATCTTCATCAAGATCATGAAGACACAAGATCAGATGAGGACCTAAAGACGGCGACCCTCGGCGGGATCCTAGCCGAGGAGATCCACAAGACCCGCGGCAAGCGCCTTGCCGGGACGATTGCGACTCCACGGCAAGATCCTTGTCATGCCCCCAGCAAGACCCTTGCTGAGGGCATCAGCGGGGCCACTGCCAGGCCCGCACCAGCCAAGACTCCACCGCCGTCCCCAAGCAGCTGCTAGCTCTACCAGCTGGGCAGGCACCTGCGTGGCGACAAGCGGCCTCTACACCAACTCAGCAAGCACCTGCGTGGTGGCATGCAGATCTTCGTGAAGGCTCCACCACCGCGCCACCCCAGCTGCCTGCCTGCCTACATGGCACCGCACGCATCGCTGGCCTCGGCGCGTGTCGAAGCAAGATGGAGCGGCGATGGACGGGACGGGCCCCGTTCCCGTCCCCAATGAAGCTAAGGGACTCCTAAGCGATGCATTAAATGCGTCTTGTCCTCTAATACGGGCGATAAGCTCGCGCGCTGTAGACCTTTCCACCTCCTGTGTGCCACTGTGGCAGCCCCTTTCGACTATAAAAGGAGGCCTATGGCATAGCGGAGAGGGATTCGGCTCTTTTGGGCAAGTTACACCCCGTAGCTAGCTGAAGAAAAGAAGAACACTCAATACATCCACCAAAGCAGGACTAGGGTATTACGTATCCTTGCGACCCGAACCTGGGTAAACGATCCGTGTGCTTCCAGTTAGACCTCCTCTTCTCACAACCTCGTGCCCGCCAACCGTAGAAGGAATTCCAGTGATCCCATAGGTGACGTTTCCCCGACACAGCTCACGTGATAATTTGACGCGTGTAGTAGTTGTTCACTTAGGGGAGGGTCGGGAACCACGTGTGAACGAATCAAAGTTGGACAATGACACGGTGGCGTGTTTGTTTTTAATTTTTTTCTTCCATGGCATGTCTGGACCAATCCCAAATTGGCTTCTCACCTTCCTGGCCCACCAAAAACCCCTCCCCCTCCCATGTGCGCTTCCCGCCCGGTGCCAGCTGAGCCCGCCGCTCCACATTGATGGAAAGTCATGGCGACGCAACCTCTCATTGCTTCCGCCGTTGAAGCGGTGCGCCGACCGAGGGCACCGCCCGCTGCACGCCCGGCATTTCAGACTACTCACAATGGAGAGTAAATTTAGAGCAAGTACTACAATAAGCAGGCTATAAGGATTTAAATATAGTATTTGTGCTTAGTTGAAGGAGAGAGAAGAGGAGAGAGAAGAGAAGCGGGATGTAAACTTGTAGTTGGTTGTAGCACGAGCTCCTACATACTTTTTGAGACAAAATGTGGAGCCATGGGCCTGTTTGGTTCGTGACTAACTTTGCCACAACTAAGCTTAGGCAAAGTGTGGCTGCCACAAAAAGTGTGGCTAACAAAATGACCACCACAAGTGGCAAGATTTGGCAAAAGATTGAGCCTATGACATGTGGACCATGTTGCTAGAAAAGTGTGGGAAGCCACAAGTGTGGCAATGAACGAAACACATGCCTAAGATGTCATGGCACGACTAAGGTTAGGCGTGGCAACCTTAGGCGGTAAACCAAACATGCCTCATGTATTAATGATATAGTATTATACTAAAGGGACTAACTATTGTACTAGCAGGCTATTAGGTTGGCTCTAGATGATGTGTCAACATCATATAGGCGGATGTTGGCTATACTATTAACCATGCTCTAAGTGTGGTGTGAGTGGGACTAAAGTTTAGTCCCATACTGCTAGGTGAGTGTGAGTTGAACCATTTTATAATGTGATCAATTCTAGCATTTGCATGAGTATGATAATAGGAAACCTACACGTGCGCTCTTCGGGAATGAGCCTGTCCAAGGACAAAAGCTATGCACGTGGTCTATATTTTTGTTTGTCGGAAAATTTATTAAGTCATTAATTAATAATTAATGGACGCCTTAATTACTCATCTGTTTTCGGTTCTTTTGGATAGTGGGCCTATTATTGACTTGGACGTGGTGTTGGGCCAAAGGCCTACTATTATACTTGCTCTTACTCGCACGACCGACCTGAGAAGCTCTACCCTAGCCGCCGCTGTATCATATGGTTTCGCACCGTTCCAGATCATAGCGCCGCCACGCAAGTCTTCTCCATCCCTCCTTCTGGCGTCCACCGCGAGAAGGGGCAGCAATCCTCTGAACCTCGCCTTTCATGATCCTGTATAGGAGAGGGGCGATCAGGTTTTTGGGGAGCACAGTCCTGCAACTGCTGCCAGCGACGACTTCCTCAACGATAGCCTTCTTCCCCGACCTCGGTAATGCCTTCATCAACGACATGAGTGACAACATCAACCACATCAGTTTTGCTCCTGATGTACAGTATGTGATTCTGTCCTCCTGGTTTAGTCCGTATCATTACTTTGATCTTTGCAATTGTCGTCATGATCTATTTACTGTTGATTCGGATTAAATCTCATAGTCAATTGCTCATATATTCAACAATCCAAAAACGTGATTATAGGCAATTTACTCCGAGTGGTTCTGCTGCGCTTTTGAAGCCGCCTACCTTTAAGGGGGTGCAATATAAAAGGTGGCGCACAAGAGCAGTATATTGGTTTCAGATCATGCATGTACTGCTATGACGCCACTAAGGGTAAGCCTGAGGGCAATCATAATCCTGCACATCAGGAAGCTTCTGAGAACATGGATACCCTCTTCAAAGCCGCCCTGTTCAGTGTTCTTGACGATTCCATTGTGGATTCATATATGTCGTTTGACAGTGGCAAAGACATGTGAGCTGCGCTCGAGGCCACGTTTGGGGCCTCGGGCGCTGGCAACGAGTTGTACGTCATGGAGCAATTCTGTGACTACAAGATGACTGATGAGCGCTCTATTGTTCAGCAGGATCCAGAGATACAGTCACTCGCTAAGGAACTTATGTACTTTAAGTGTGTGTTGCCGGACAAATTTGTTGCTGGAACCATCATTGCCAAGCTTCCACCTTCGTGGAACAATTTTGCTACTTCTCTGAAAAACAAGAGACATGAGTTTTCCGTTTCGGATCTCATTAGCACTCTTGATTTTGAAGAGAAGGCGAGAGAAAAAGACACATGTGCTCGATTCGCTGTGGGAGCTTCTAGTGCCCACATGGTACACGAGACGAACTTCCAGCCCAACAAGCCCCAAAAAAACACGAACAATCTTAGGGGAAAGGCAAGCTTGATGCAAAGAACAAGCCGTCACATTCTACCAACTTCAAGAAGAATTCTCATAAGAAGGGGAAGGGACACAAACCTCGATTTTGGTAGCACCGCACAAAATTATATGGCTGCATCTACCTGCTGTCAACTAACCTCATGGTGCTCTAGGTATTCCTACATTCGTAACTAGGTACAATGACCACCGCAAGATGAAATAAGCTTATTCGTACGTTGACTTGCTGATTGCAGTGCGGAACGATCCTGTTATGTGTGGAGGAGCAAACAAGCAGTGCAGCCGAAGGTGGAAATCAACTAACAACTTATGAAATTATATATAATCTTCCTCGGGAAGGTCACTATCCCCTTTGTCCAGATGATCATGTTTTGTCATGTCGAGCTATTGATATGTTCTACTGTTTTGCAACACCGTTTAAGTATAGCTATTGTTTCCCTATCTTTTCAGATTCAGGACAATGAAGATGATTTCAGGGGAACGACACAATATGGACTGATGTTGAGTCATCTCTATTGCCTCATGTGTTTGCTGCAAATGTGTCAGCATCAATTGCAAGATGAGGCAGCCAGCTAGCTGTGGAGTTGCCAACATGCTCAAAGTGCTCGCAACATTGAGAAGAAACAAGCATGCCCAGGAAATTAATGCATGCGCAGGGAGGCCCTTTGCTCAGAGAAGCATCGACCGATTTTCTTTATTTACCCACCTTCTCACAGCTTTGTATTGGTTATAGTATGGTGAACCATTGAGATGCATAAACATGCTGAACTTTTGTTCTTCTGAATGTTAGTATGCATACCGTATCTTCTGAAGATTAGTTTAATGTGAATGTTGACTAGCCTGTGAACCTTTACAATCTAGTAAGTATATTGTAGGCCTATTATTTGACACCTCACTTTGCCGCGCTACGCGACCAGTGTGAGTGTCTGCATCCAGTACCGCATCCTCTAATTTGGTGGATGCCAAGTGGAAAAACGTTACCGATGAGTAGCCATAAGCTGGAGGCATCTCTTTTTTTCTTTTGAATGGGCAATAAGCTGGAGAGTGTCTCGGGCTGCCTCTAGCACAAGGTCGTCCAGTACAAAACACAGGCAGCCGACTAGGTCGATACAAAAGCCTATCCATCTTAAAGCCCATTTGTTTTTGTTTTTTGCAAGGAAAAGCCCATATTTCTTATCGAGTACTGCTGCTTGCTGGACTCTCCTGCTTCCGACTCCCCCCAATTCCCCTCCGCTCCCCATCTTCCTCACTCGTCCAGAAAACCCCCGCTCACCTTCTTCCTCACTCGTACAGAAAACAGTTGCTGCTCTTCTTCCTCGCTCCCATAGAAAACCCCAGCCATCCTTCTTCCCCACTCGCACCACCACTAGGCTCGCCTCTCGCTACTCTACTCAAACTCGTGAGCTCGGCGCGACGCCCGCAAGGAAAATGGAGTCGGTTGGCCCCAGCGCCAAGAAGATGAGGCTCCCGCCAGCGGCGACGCCGGTTGTAGATCCCGCACCTGGCAGCGCGGGGAGAAGCGGCGAGCCCCCCCCCACCCGGATCTGAGAAACCCGTAGAATCCCCGGTGGACCGCATCAGCGATCTCCCAGACGACATTCTTGGGGAGATCATCTCGCTTCTCCCCACCAAGGATTGCTGCCGCACACAAGTCCTCTCAACTCAGTGGCGCCCGCCATGGCGCACCGCGCCCCTCAATCTCGACTGTCGTCAAATTTCTGTCCTTCCTGAATTTGATCTCCTCAAGCCATCGTTCCTCTCACCAGAAGGTCCGCGTTCAACTCCTCTGCATCCCGACACGCTACCTGCTGTCCATACCCGACACAATGGACGCCTGACTGACATCCCTTGAATTCGAAAAACTCTAGCAGTTTGAGTTATACCATTACCACAAAAGTTTCATACCACGAACCGAACACCAATAATTTGTGCCCACACCACCGTCGTCCATCTTGTGGTTTTCCTCCTCTCTCTCCACACCGCCATTTTCGCCCAGTGCCATCTACCAGACGATCTGGTACAAATTCTTCGACTCCCACTTCTAAAAAAACTTTCACTTGTGGTGGTTTATCTGTCGGAGGCCTCACTGCAAAGCATCATCCACTCCAGTTGCCCTGCCCTGGAGCGCTTGCTGATTGTTTTGGGAGTAGAAATCCCTATCAGTTGTCTCCAAATAAAGTCGCCTCACCTTAAAAGCATTGGAATTTGTTTTGAAGGACAACAGCTCATCATCGAAGATGCCCCTTCACTTCAAAGGGTGCACCTTCATTATTGTTATAAACCTTCGCAAATAACTATCATCTCTGCGACCAAACTGGAGACCTTGCGTGTACTTCATGATCCGTTTAATGATCACAAGAAGTTGGTGTTTGGCTCCTCACTTTTTCAGGTACCGTATATTATCATCTACACATTTGTAATCATAAGCTGCATTTTTCATTTGTGCGCATAAGTTTTATATCATCTTGGAGTACACTTTGGGTACTAATATTACATTATATGCTCAATGAAGTGTTCGTCCATGGATAGCCTATCAATGCTGCTGGATTCTGTCAAGATCTTATATATCGGAATGTTTAGTTATGATCTGAACATAATTATTGGCTTGCTGCGATGCTTTCGATCTCTGGAGAATTTATATATAAAGGTGATGATTTCATGCACATTCAAAGACCGTATATATTGTACTAGAATTAACCGTTCAGCTGTTGCTCTTTGGACATACTCTTTTTCCAAACCTTAACTGTTTTCAATCTTCATGTCTACTTAGGCACTAACACATGGAGGAAAACGTATAACCAATCGGTGGCATAATAAGTGATACGTCTCCAACGTATCTATAATTTATGAAGTATTCATGCTGTTATTTTATCATTCTTGGATGTTTTACAATCATTTTATAGCAACTTTATATCATTTTTTGGTACTAACCTATTGACCTAGTGCCCAGTGCCAGATGCTCTTTTTTGCTTGTTTTTTACATCACAGGAAATCAATACCAAATGGAGTCCAAACGCAACGAAACTCCACGGAGAATTTTTATGGGCCAGAAGACATCCATTGGGCCAGAGCAGCACCTGGGAGGTGCCCCGAGGAGGGCACAACCCACCAGGGCACACCAGGGCCCCCTGGCACGCCCAGGTGGGTTGTGCTCACCTCGGTGGCCTCCCGCACCCCCTCTTTGCACTATAAATTCCCAAATATTCCGAAACCCTTTGGGGTTAACCTAGATCAGAAGTTCCACCGCCGCAAGGTCTCTATATCTGCGAAAACCAATCTTGACCCCATTACGATACCCTGCCGGAGGGGGGAATCATCTCCAGTGGCCATCTTCATCATCCCGACGGCCACCACGATGAGGAGGGAGTAGTCCACCCTCGGGGCTGAGGGTTTGTACCAGTAGCTACGTGTTTAATCTCTCTCTCTCTCGTGGTATATATTATGGGCTTTGTTAATATAGTCAGATCATATGATGTTTCTCCCCTCTATACTCTTGATGTGATGAATTGAGTATTTACCCTTTGAAGTTTTGTCTTGTTGGATTGAATATTCAGAGATGAGAACACATGATGTATGTCTTGCGGTATGAATACTTGAGGTGACAATTGGGGTATCATATTGATTCACTTGATGTATGTTATGGCACTCAACTTGCGGATTCCCGCGGTGATATTGGGGTAATCTTTGCATAGGGGTTGATGCACGTTCTTATTATCTTTTCTCCGGTAGAAACTTTGGGGTCTCTTTGTAGTTCTTTGTGTGGATTGAGTATTATGAATATGAATTTTCTTTGGTGTTATTTAGGTACGAACTCTTGATTAGATCGGTCAGAAAGAATATCTTGCGTTATTTCAGTACGAACTCTAGGATAGATCGAACGGAAAGAATAGCTTTGAGGTGGTTTCGTACCCTACAAACAATTTATATCTTTTGTTCTCCGCAAATAGGAACTCGGGAGTGATTCTTTATTGCACTTTGAGGGATAATCATATGATCCAACTATGTTAGCATTGTTGAGAGATTGCACAAGCGAAAGTACGGACCCTAGGCCTCATTTTTAATCATTGCAATACCTTTTTTGTGCCCATTTACTAATTGCTACCTTGCCGTTTTTATTTATCCAGATTATAAAAATATATTTCTACCATCAATATTACACTTTTATTACCATCTCTTCGTCAAACTAGTGCACCTATACAATTTGCCATTGTAATGGGTGTGTTGGGGACACAAGAGATTTCTTGTATTTGGTTGCAGGGTCGGTTGAGAGAGACTATCTTCATCCTACGCCTCCCATGGATTGATAAACCTTAGGTCATCCACTTGATGGAAAATTGCTACTGTCCTACAAAACTCTGTGCTTGGAGGCCCAACACGTGTCTACAAGAATAAAGTTGCGTAGTAGACATCAATAAGCACTAGGATTTTTAAGTTCTCATGACATTCGTTTGAGGACAATAACGATGGAAGGAAATGCATCCAACCAGGCAAATAGAAGCTTTGTCACATTGTTATTGTTTAATGCAAGGTTACTATTGTCCATGAGGCTTAAGTTTTTCAGCAATAGATTTCTCATAGACGGACATGTTGAACAGCAAAAAAAGAAGTTTCAGGTGGACAAATGGGCTTCTGAACGTGCTCGGCTTCTATTTACAACAACTTGTAGTCATGCTCCAAATTTTTTTTGCATAGGATGTTGATTTTATGGATCAGACCAATCCATTTGTTTGTGACTGCGAAAAAGAGAGGTCGGGTTAGATGTTATTGCCATGTTCAATCTTGGTTTTGTCTAAATTTGATGAACAATTAATCCTTGGGCTTTTTGTACCGTTTGTAAGCTTGAGTTACATGTTGTTGCCCCCGTACTCCCCTCCGCCCGCCACTACACTGCCGCACCTTCCATGACTCTTGTTTGTTCCCATCTGAGGCCTCGCCGTCGTTCTCCGCCTTGGTTCGCTCGCTATGCCCGCTGCCGTCTAGCATTGTCAGCAACCGAGAGGAATCAGGAGATGATTGTACGTGGAGAGGCTGACAGTAGGGACCCACCAGGGTCATTGTATTATGCAAGTAGGTGCCTCGTTATTACAAGCCAAAAAATACTTCCTCCTAATAGTTTGACAACTAGGTCCCACGCCATTGTCAATGTAGTCAATAAACGAGAAAATTACACACGAGCGGATAACAGCAGGGACCCAGCAGCTCGCCTAGTTGTTATTTAGTTTTAGAGATGGAGCTCAACTTCGCGTTGTGCGGGAGCTGTGGCCCGTCTAGCCCACTCTTATGCTTTTATTTAAGCACATGACGAGCCTAGTTGATATATTTTTTCTTTCTGAAAATGGCTAGCCCAGTTCTTTTCTTTGGAGAATACCCAACCGAGGCCTACTTTCTTTTCTCAGCCCTGCTAGGCTGCAAATCTTTCAAGACAAGGAGGGATGTAAGTAGTAAGAAATTGGCTTCCCCGGAAAATGGGCTATAAGTTGTAAGAAATGGGCTGTAAATTTTTAAACCAAAGCCAACAGGCAATTACATTAAAATTATCGTTTTTTCTTGATTTCTCTACTCTTATAAAAAGCTGAGTTGGTGATGATGGTGTGCCTGCCATCCTGCAATATAGGTCGTCCGATCTATATCTAACGGATAGGAAGGAGACTATGACAATTTTCCCGCACTCCTCTCCACATTTGCAGATACGGTCTTCCCTCGTTCATCCTTTTCTCCCACAAGATAAACTACTCATACAAATGCATCTTCATGTTCCGTGCAACCCACATGCATCTTGCTAGTTAAGATTTTAAATTTCATTCATTTTTTGTGGAGAATTTTTTTTAATTTTATTTTGATATAATTTTAAAAAAAATTATTTTAACGTGACTTGAAATTTCGTGATTAAAAGAGTTCGGACCCCACCAAAATATTCTAAATTTCGTTGAATTTTTTAGCAGTGCCCAGAATATATGGTCTGTAATGCTAATAAAAAGAATATGGGCTTCAAAATATCCTTAAGAATTAGCAAATGGGCTGTAAATTATTGAAAATAATGGCTAATGGGTTGTATACTGTTTTCCACAGATTTGGAGGCTGACTTCTGGGCCTACTAGGTTGATGATGACGCTACCCTAAAAAAAATTGACGCGTACGCAAGGCTTTGTCAACTTAGTCAACACAGAGTAGTGACTGTTGGATGTCCATCCAACGGCCGCCGTGCTTCTTCAATCTCTAATCTTCCTGCTCCAGCCGCCCAAACCAGCGCCGGCGAGACTGCCTACTCCCTCATCCCATGGTCGGCTGTGCTGCCGCCAGACCATCCCTCTACCCACCCGCACATCCTGTTATTTTCCGGCGATGTCAGCCTCAGCCCGCAGCCGACCAGTCAGCGCTCGTACTCCCCTCGGCATGGGCATCCGCTGCTGTGGCTTCGCCGGCTCCGTGTCGTTCCCTTCCTAGGCCTCGCCGTCGTCCACCGCCCTGGTGCTCTCGGCACGGCGTGGTCAACGTGGTCAACGTGGTCAGCGAACGACATCCATCGGAAGTGGACTGTACGTGGAGAGGCTGACAGCTGGGTCCACAGCCGCACACAAAGAAATGCCTCCTTATTACGTGCAAATAATGATTGCTCCACCTAACAGCTGGGACCCACCGGAAGAGCGTCTGTATTTCACACAAAAAAACGTTCCCCCCGCTGACAGCTCGGACCCACCAGCTATATCTTCGCATGCAAGGAAGTGCCTCCTTATTACGCAGAAAAAAATGAATACTCCCCCTGCTAGCTGAGACCCACCATAGTGGGAGGCTGACTTGTGGGCCTACTAAGTTGGCGTGGACGGAGGGCTTTGTCAACTTAGTCAATATGAACGATTCTAGCTCCAGTGACCGTACGATGTCCATCCGACGGTCGTAGTGCTTCTTCAACCTCTGGTCTTCTTGCTCCAACCGCCCAAACCAGCGCCGGTTGTGCCACCTGCTCCTGCCTCCCATGGCCGGCTGTGCCGCTGCGGAGGCCTCACCGCCCCTAGTACTCCCACCGCTGGCCACGCCATCCCTCTACCCACCTACACCCCCTGTTATTCTGCGGCGACGGCAGCGTCACACCGTAGCCGAACCAGTGAACCCTCGTACTCCTCTCCGCGTGGGCATCCACTGCCGCGTCTTCCCCGGCTCCGCGTCGTCCCCTTCCTAGGCCTCGCCGTCGTCCACCCCCTTGGTGCTCTCGATGCAGTGTCGTCCATCAGAAGAGTACTGTACGTGGAGAGGCTGACAGCTGGGTCCACGAACGCAGCAAGGAAGTGCAACCTTATTACTGGTAAAATAATGATTCCTCCACCTGACAGCAGGGACCCACTGGACGGGCCACCATATTTCATGAGAAAAGCATTCCACCCTGACTGCTGGGACCCACCAACTACATCTTGGCACGCAAGGAAGTGCCTCCTTATCCTCCCTGACAGTCGGGACCCACCTGGTCGAAGCGTATGTAGCATTGTCATTCTGGTCGCCACGTGTACGTACATACTGGTCGATCGGTCTGTCTGCAGGCTGCAGCGATGAACCGTGGCCGAGTGAAGAAGGGCACAGGTTGTAGTAGAGGCGCAGACGTAGCATGTACACGTACGTACAGCCAGGGTGCAAGAAAGTAAATACGGACACGTATGTTCATACGGGCGGGGTCTCGAACGCCTACTCGCGCATATGTACGGCTAGGGCTCGTGTACATGGAGAGGCAGCGACAGCGTCCTGTTCATCGGCAGCCAACCGGCTAGGTCGGAACGGAGAAACTGCGCCGTCGTGTTCATCGGGAGGCAACTGAATACATCGTGTTCATCGGGAGCCAACCGGCTTGAACGGAACAGCCGAAATGAGGCCTGGTGTACCGCAGAACGGAGGAAACGGCCTTGTGTTCGACCACCTACGGTCGAAACAGGATCTTGTTCACCGGGAGGGGTGTGGCATACCGCAAAACGGAGGAAACAGACTTCTCTTCGACCTCCTTCGGTAGAAACGGGGTCCTGTTGATCGGGATGGGTGTGGCGTACCGCAAAACGGAGGAAACAGACTTCTCTTCGACCTCCTACGGTCGAAACGGGAGTCCTGTTCATTGGGAGGGGTGTGGCGTACCGCAAAATGGGACTCCACGGGCTACTGTTCATCCACCATCTACTGCCTCACTCCAGCCTCCACGGGCTAATGTTCATCCACCGTCGACCTCCTCCATCCTCCACCTGCGACTGTTCATCCATGGCGTCTCCCTCCTGCCTCCACCAGCTACTGTTGATCCACGGGCTCCTGTTCATCCAGCCTCCACCGGCTACTGTTCAACCAGCCCTCTCCACGGGGTCCTATTCAACCACCCCTCCACGGGCTACTGTTCATCCAGCCCTCCACCGGCTACTGTTCAACCAGCCCTCCACCGGCTGCTGTTCATCCAGCCCTCCACGGGGTCCTGTTCATCCACCCCCAACCGGCTCAATCGGGGTCCTGTTCATCCAGCGGCAACAACCTCTACTACTACAGGGTCCTGTTCATCCAACCCCCACTGGGAACTGTTCATCCAACGCCCAACAACGCTCATTGTTCATCAAGAGGCAGCAGGTTCGATCGACTTCAGTTAGCAGCAGTAGCGAAGGAATCGCTCGATCGGGTTCAGTTACAACCAGGGATCGGTCGATCGCTCGGGTTCGGTAACGCGTAGCCAGTGCAATCGCTCGGGTTCAGTAGGCGAACGCCTCGCTCGGGTTCAGTTAGAACCCAATGCCTCGCACCCACGCGCGTACGTGTACGAGAGAAACGCGCAATCCCTCTGTGCATCGCTCGGCCCCGACCACCCACCGTAACCGGGAACTCCCCAATATTTTCCTCGCCCTCACTTCTTCCACGGTTTTTTCCGTCATGGACGGCCCAAAGAATGTCATACAGCTGCGTCTCCGGCCCACCCTGGACGAAAAGCCCATTTTCTGTCATGACTTTTTGTCATAGAAGTAGGAGCCCACCACATCTACGACAATACCGGGTTTTGTCATAATTATCGTCATAGAAGTGTCATAAGCATGACAGAAAAAAAAATTTCGTTCGACCCAAAATGTCACGGATGTGTCATTTTTTTTGTAGTGCATGGCACTATAAAGGTAGTCCCGTATCATACACTAGTATCATGCACATGACACTAGTATATGATACTTTCCACTATGAGTAGCCTAAAGAGAATATTGACTAATGCATGTATTTATCTTTGTCATTTACTAGTGTTCATGCATGCATGCAATGCGATAATGCATTGATAAACAAATTTTTTTTGTGAAGAACGAGAGCATTAATTGAGTACTTTTGCAGACTACAAAAACTAATCCACCGCCTCTATCTTGGTAAGAGTAGGTGAAAATTTTGAATCGAGCCTTTTAAACTAGAAGGGAGGTAGTAGTACTGTAATAGCTAACCTTGTTGTGATGACTAGATATATAGGACATGGAACGCACCTAGACGGAGGAACTAGTCTGCATTGTGCATATAAGTTTTGTCTGAAGTCAATGTACCTCTGCTTTAATCAAACTTATATAAAAATGTATCAACATTCACAATGTC
The DNA here is from genome assembly GCF_002575655.3 of Aegilops tauschii subsp. strangulata. Classification (NCBI taxonomy): domain Eukaryota; kingdom Viridiplantae; phylum Streptophyta; class Magnoliopsida; order Poales; family Poaceae; genus Aegilops; species Aegilops tauschii. The sequence continues at coordinate 185,368,600 of NC_053041.3, forward strand.
AAATCAATATGTTTATACTCATTATGAAATGTAGTTTCATAATATATATATATATATGGTATTGTAGATATTGATATTTTTAGTATAAATTTGGTCAAACTTTGCAAACTTTGACTTGACACAAATCTTACGCGGAGCAAAAAGGACCAGAGGGAGTATCATGCATGCGGAGTAGGCAAAAAATTGGTCATTTATAGCCGTCCGAAGTCTCAAAGGGTGCGGCCGCGCGAGGGAGGAGAAGGTCGTGGGAGGTGTGACGGTTGACGAAATTAAGTGAAGTTACATGCACGTGCCGGTATGGCGTGCGAACACGCAGAAGCTATACTGTCAGGCCTACGATATGGGTCTAGTAGACATGACATCTAGTGGGTCCCGCATAGTACTCGAGAACTCTTTGGGGCATGCAGCTGTTTATCCACTGGGCAAGCCACCACCCCACGCCGTTTGCACTCCCTACTCATCCCCGTCCCGTCCTTTCACATTACACCAGTTCCACTTCTCCTAACCCGCCTGCAAAATCCATGGCCTCCCAGATCTCCATGATCGGTGGTGAGTACAAGGTTAGAACCATCACCAACGATGACTTCATCGTTATCTACACCCGTAGATCCATGACGGTGGAAGCATGCCTTGGTCACTTCCTACACATGTTCAAAAGTTCAAAGGATGAGTGGGTCGCTGGGCTAGATGTTGACACCACAGTCCTGGAAAGGGAGAAGCTTCTAAAGGAGGCAGAGATGAAGAAGCCCGCTGTGATCCAAGTTTGCGTACATAACATGTGCTTGGTCTACCACATATGCCTTGCCGAAGTTAGGTGCCAGGATTTTGAGTTCTTCCTCAAGGACAAAAGAGCGAACAAATTACTGTAGACTTTACGAACGACAGGAGAGTCCTGGGTCGGAGAGGCCTCGTTGTAGGCCAGCCCTTCGATCTCCAGAAGGAAAGCCGAGTGTCCTCCTCTTAGCCTACAATGCTTACCCTGGTAGCAAACATGATTAATCCTTCGTATGCTCAACTGAAGAAACCTCACCCGGAGTTTCATCATGCATGGGAGTCGAAGACAATATATGAAGATCACATCGTGTACATAGCAACGGATGCCTACCTTTGTTTAATTATCTACAAGGGTTGGATGAAGAAGCAGAGCCCAACGTCCGGTTCAAGTAAAGAAGTGTCGGCGAAGAGGAAGAGGAAGAGGGACGAGGACGAAGTCAAGGACATGGACTCGGACTCCGAGTAAGGTGGCAGTGTCGTTGCTCATGCTGGTTCTACTGCAGTGTCAAGCGGACTAGTTGCTTAGTTTTATTTCAGGGGTGTGTTGTGCTGAGCCCCCAGCAGAACTATGTTTATGTTCTTTCTCATTATGTGTGCTCTTTAGTACGTATAGTAGTACTAGTATGTCTTACTACTGTTCTTCTTGTAGTTGGTACTACTACTCGTATCTTCGCGTTCCTATTGTACTTAATATGGACTAGTAGTATAATTTGGGTCAGTCGGTTTGTGAAAGAAGTTCGACGGAGTGAAGGAAGAAGACAACAGAGAAGCTACTCGAGTATCTATAGTAGGGTGGCAGGGTGCCCATGATCTATCTTGTGAGTGTTCGGTGTGGAATGCAATTCGCCGGAAAAAATGGATCATGCCCGGGGTTAAACGGATGGCGGGGGTGGGGGAGCATGGCGGTGGAAGGCGGTTCAGGCGAGGGCGGGGCAGCGGCGGCAGGCGGTTAGGCTTGTGCCGGGCTAGCGGCTAGATGCTTGAGAGAGAAGATGAATAATGCATCAATTTTGGAGGTTGAACAAGCCCTTCTGGCCGTCCATGTTGCGTCCAACGGCTCACAAGAGTCGACTGACCCAAATTGCTCCTTTAGATCCATGCGGCATTCAAGGCCTCGACGGTAGATTCCACGTTCGCTCCCGGTTTGTGGGCTCAGCGCGAGCGCGACTGGATTCCGCCGCAACAGCAGCCATGCGCGCCTCCTCCGCGCGGGCGGAGACGACAATAACGCGCTAGCTCCTCCTCGCCGGCGTGCTGGAGCACGCACTCGTCTTCCTCTTTGTATGCTGCGTGCATCGACACGGCACCACCTGCTCGCGTACTTGGCAGTGCGGCGGCATCGTGAGGAGGGACTGCAGATGACATGAGCGGGAGAGCCTTCGGCTTCATGGCACAGGGATGGCGGGCACACGGCGGTGATGGGCGAGAAATGGTCGGCCGAAGCAGGCTGGCGCCGACATATCCAACTGCGGCGGCGGCATATTGATGAGTGCGCGTATGGGAGCTTAGTTTAGTTTTATATAGGGTTGGTTGATACGTCTCCAATGTATCTATAATTTTTTATTGTTCCATGTTGTTATATTATCATTCTTGGATGTTTTATAATCATTTTATATCATTTTTTGGTAGTAACCTATTGATATAGTGCCAAGTGCCAGTTGCTGTTTTTTGCATGTTTTTTACATCGCAGGAAATCAATACCAAACAGAGTCCAAACGTAGCGAAGCTTTTTGTGGATTTTTTATGGACCACAAGACATCCAGTGGGCCGAAAAAGCACCTGGGGGTGCTTCGAGGGGAGCACAACCCACCAGGGCGCGCCTGGAGGCCCATGCGTGCCCTGATGGGTTGTGCCCACCTCGGGTGCCTCCCGAACCGCCTCTTTACTCTATAAATACCCCAATATTCTAGAAACCCTAGGGGAGTCGACGAAAATCAATTCCAGCTGCCGCACGTTCCAGAACCACTAGATCCAATCTAGACACCATCACGGAGGGGTTCATCATGTCCATTGGTGCCTCCCCGATGATGCGTGAGTAGTCTTTTGTAGACCTACGGGTCCGTAGTTAGTAGCTATATGGCTTCCTCGCTCTCTCTCTTTTGATTCTCAATACAATGGTCTCTTGGAGATCCATATGATGTAATTCTTTTTGCGGTGTGTTTGTTGGGTTCGAATGAACTTTGAGTTTATGATCAGATCTATCTTTTTATGCATGAAAGTTATTTGAGTCTTCTTTGATCTCTTATATGCATGATTGCTTATAGCCTCATATTTCTGCTCCAATATTTGGGTTTTGTTTGGCCAACTTGATCTATTTATCTTGCAATGGGAAGAGGTGCTTTGTAATGGGTTTGATCTTACGGTGCTTGATCCCAGTGATAGAAGGGGAACCGACACATATGTATCGTTGCTATTAAGGATAACAAGATGGGGTCTATTTCTACATAAATAGATCTTGTAGACATCATGTCATCGTTCTTATTGCATTACCCCGTTTCTCCATGAACTTAATACACTAGATGCATGCTGGATAGCGGTCGATGTGTTGAGTAATAGTAGTAGATGCAGGCAGGAGTCGGTCTACTAATCTTGGACGTGATGCCTATATAATGATCATTGCCTGGATATCATCATGATTATTTGAAGTTCTATCAATTGCCCAACAGTAATTCGTTTACCCACCGTTTGCTATTTTTCTCGAGAGAAGCCACTAGTGAAATCTACGGCCCCCGGGTCTCTTTCTCATTATATTTGCCTTTGCGATCTACCTTTATTTGCTTTTATTTTCAGATCTATTAAACCAAAAGTACAAAAATACCTTGCTGCAATTTATTTTATCTCACGTTCCCGCAAGATCAATCTATCAAATTATTACAACTTTCTCACGTCCGTTTGCCAATTTCTGGCGCCGTTAACCAAAAAGGATTGACAACCCATTTAACACATCGGGTTGCGAGTGTTTGTTATTTGTGTGCAAGTGCTGTTTACGTAGTGTTGCTTGGTTCTCCTACTGGTTCGATAACCTTGGTCTCATCGCTGAGGGAAATACCTACCATCGCTATGCTGCATCATCCCTTCCTCTTTGGGGAAATAACGACGTAGTCTGGTAGACATCATTGGTCAAACTTAAAAGAACACCGTACTTGTACACGTAAACATTAGACTAAGGCAGTGGTTATACTACCACATTAGTTAGGACAACATCAATACAGTGTCCTATGCAAGCGCAAGCACCGCGGCCACGCGGACGATGGAACGGTGCGTCACCGTGTCGCGCTCGAAGGACATCCACCGAACCTTTTTGTGTGTGTGTGAAAACAATCCCCGAATATTACTCTACTTTTTTTTCCTGGAAAAGTTCTTCATGCTACAATATTTCCATATATTTGAATTTAGCTTCAATTCGTGCTTATTTGGATTTTGACGTTTTAAGTGCGCCCTAGACATTTTTTAATACTGATTCTGTGTGTGTGACTGAGAGAGAATGCGTGTATGTGTCCATATGTGTGTTGTGGCGGAAGGGAAATTGCCGACGTTCTGGGAACCAGGGTACCCAAACTTGCCTGCCTGCGGCCCATGGCA